>NC_073693.1:361922227-362267132 GCF_029784155.1 Uranotaenia lowii
AAGTTTATCCTGATGAATGATAATCGCCCGAATTGTCCCAGCACGAAACGTGGCAAACGTGCTTCCTCAATCCGGAAGCAGAAGCTGAAACAACAGCACCAACAGGAACAGGATCAGTACCAGAGTTCTAATGACGATTCTTTCTCAGAAACCGGCAGCCAGCAACAAGTTCAAAAGGAAGAAGAGGGTCATATTGAAAATACAGAAGCAGCAAAGCCGCCACTGCCAAACGACTACGAGTTGGAAATTACCAGGGAACCGATCGATCCGAAGAATCCTAACCTGGCAGGTGCGGGTCCGTACAATCTGCCTCCGGTTCCAGTAGCACTTATTGAAGATCTGTTGCTTCCACCTGCACGTTTCCGACGACCCCAGCGGATATGTATCATCTTCCGCGGTCTTCCGGGCAGTGGCAAATCCTATCTGGCGCGTATGATCAAGGAATGTGAAGTCAAAAATGGCGGCTCAGCTCCTCGAGTGCTCAGCATCGACGATTACTTCCTGGTGGAAAAGGAAGTGCGCGAGCCAGACCCGGTGACGGGTCGACAAATAACAGTCACCAAATCCGAGTATCAATTCGATCCGGAAATGGAAGAAACTTACCTGAAAAATATGGTAAAAGCATTTAAGCGGACGATCACAGAGAAGTTGTTTAATTTTATTATAGTTGATTGTATTAACGAACGAATGGAACACTACAATGAATTCCATAACTTTGCTCGAAGCAATGGCTTTAAGGTACAGTTGGTGGTTAATGCTTTTTGTAGAAAAACTTAAATCTTTTTTATCGTCTACAGGTCTACACGTGCACGGTTCAGGAGGAAATTGACCAGTGTGCAAAGCAAAACATTCACAACCGGACCGAGGAAGAGATTCAGGTTTACGCCAACAATTGGGCACTCAGTCCTGCCAGCCACGTGCAATTGAATGTTTGTCTGCTCCTGAACCCACCGGACGAAGAAGGACCGCCCGAGGCGGCTGACATGGATCTTTGCACGGAGGAAGATGACGGTTCCCTGCAGCAGCAGCAGCAGTTTTTCGCCGGAGACGACGACCATTTTCCGCCTGCTGGCAATAATCCCGTCGTCGGACAGGAAGTATGACGCCTTTTTATTCTTTTGAGATTAAGTTTTAAGCAAGCGAACAAGTTGCGAAATGTAGAGTACGTACACTATTATTTGTTAATCGATCAATGTTTCTTTTGCCACAGGACAACCTAACCGAGCAAGACATAGATGAAGATTCGAATGTCGATGCCCCCGAGGTGAGATTGACATAACAAAGGCGCGATTTTTGTTTCCATTCTCTTTACAGCTGGACTTTAAGTACTCTTCAAACAGAAATGGCTTTGTTTCTTTTTTTTTTAATTCTGCTAACACATCAACTCGGTGTTTGCTGCAGTTTTTATTTAATAAAAAATGAACTCTCCGTTAGCAATCGATAAGGATATCAAACACATACGTTTGTTTATGGGTATTTTCATTTTAAGATGTGTTTATCCAATTTTTACTGATTCTCATTTCTGCGCTCAATTACTAGAGTATGTTCTTATAATATTTTTTTTTAATATTACCTTATATTTCTCCATGTGAGAAAAATCACCGATTTTGGGCTACGATACTTTTAATGTTGTTTTTTATAATATTCAGGTTAACTATGGGCAAGCCAAATTCATTATTGGCAAAACTTTACTCAGCGTTTAATTTATTCTGTTTCAATTTATCAAATTTACGATTGATGTAAACTAAAATTATATCAATCGGGCTAGTACTGATGGCCAGCTTTATATCTACATTTTAATAGTGCATGAAGTTTTATCTAGTGTTCGCTTAATCTGCGATTGATGATTCGCCAAATTTCACCTCGTAGTGCTGATTCCAGTTACGTATCCAGATAAGAAAAGTAAAATCGTATGAGCTACCATCGGTTTTCAGAGCTTATTTTATCTTACGTCTCTTGGGGCCAGGACCGCAACGTGAAATTTCGTATGTCACGTGTCTCGCAAAATAAGTCATATTATCTATACATTTTCATTATGAAGTATAACAACTTTAAATTGGAAGAATTGTTGATAAAACTTGCCTCATAATATAAAAATACGGTCCACACTTTTAGTTGTTTTTTTAGTTTGTTGGTAGAGTAAAAATACTCCCGTATTTATATGCTGGTCAAGTATGTATCTGTAAATTATGTTCTGCAAAAGACCTACATCCGAATCTAATTTCGTCGATAAATTATGGGTATCGTCTGAAACAAATATATCTTAAGTTAAATGATTTCAAATACAATCACAAACCGTCCTGCGATAATATGCACCGAACGTTCGCTAACGCTCCGAACTTATTATAACACAAATGTTCGAATAGATTGGATTTTTCACCAGTAAATGGGACACCGATACGACCGAGCAGAACTTAGGTTTGTATTATTTGTCACTACCATTTACAAGTATCTTTCTGCAGATTACGAAAATTGTCTTAATTTTTCCATTGTCTCTATTTGGATAACATCTAGAATTTATTTCTCTAAACACGTGCAATGTATTTTCTATTTATGCTAACTCGTGTTTTTGTTTTATTTCTTCAAAAACGAACAAAACCCCACCAACACCTCTGGCCGAATACTCAGCCCGTTTGGATGGGATCAGCAAACCACCGCGCCGGCCACCGACGATAGAAGACTATCTGCAGAGCGATGATGACTACGGGGACGGGTACGGCAATGAGCGGCCGTCCGGAGGCAAGAAGCGGGTTCGCTGGGCTGACATCGAAGAGCGCAAGGCTCAGCGGAAGATGCGCCAGATGGGCTTCGTCGTCGGTCACACCGATTGGTCCCGGATGATGGATCCGACGCAGGGCGGTAGCGCCCTCACCCGAACCAAGTACATCGAGCGGGTGCGCAGAAATTACTAAGAAAGAACACGTGAGCGTGAGCAGAGCAGAATATTTTTATCACCAGAGCCGGAAAAAACCGGAAGGTCATACATTCACAAATTAAGAAATCGGTTGCTAGTACCTTCCCAGGGGCGGTACCAAAACCTAGACAAGCAACAATTTTTTACACTAAACAGGAAAGACTAACTCATGGTATCCCTTTGATGTGGTATTCTCGGAAAGTAATCGCATAAATCAAGAAACCTCTCAAATTTTGTCGTCACTGTCGTTTGCCACTTTGGATAAACCAAATTATCTTTGGATAGTTCAGCAAATAAAAAAAAGAAGTAAAAAAATACCACGTAATATATATAAAAAAAAGAATAATAGAAAAACCAGTTTTTATTGTGCTTGAGTTTATGATTTCGGTTTTGCACATGTTGGCCGATATGTGGAAGGGTGATTGGTTGACATTTAACTTAATGAATGCAATGAACAAATTAATAAAACAAAAATTCATACTATAGAGGACAAATGGTTTTTCCCCGAATGCGATGTGAAACAGATGAGTAGCGAAAGTGAAATAAAACATACTACACTACTAAATTTAGAGGATTTTTGTCTCGAATGGCGTTTTTTTGGTATTGAATTTCCGAACATTCCTTAAAGAAATATGATTGTGATGAAGTTTATCGACGAATTACTGACTTTGGAATGTATCGCCGAGAAGCTGCTTTGTTTGATCTGACAACCCTTTGGCTTTGAACAAGACTTAGTCGCCAAACGGGAAGACGTTTAATGTTACGGGTAGATTTTGCTATGCGTGTCGCCCTGAGCTTTTCTAAATAGAGGGTTTCTCGCTTTCGCCGTTGAAGTCTCTCTAGCAGTCTAGAGAGACTTCAACGCCAGCAAAAGCGAGAAACCCCTATTCAAAAAAGGTCAGCTGAAATGACGTCCGATCATTTTTGTAAAGAAGCGATTGCGTGAAATAAAATACTTTAACTTAAAAAACGGAAAATTGATAATTACGTTGACTTTTCACATCTGATTGTTTTGGAAGGACCGAACTGAGCAACGGATGTATCTTAGAAACCAAAGTCTTTTTAAATAAATTGGTGCGAAGATTAATCCTTTATAACTATTTTATTGTGTTCCTTTTTTTTTGTTGATAAAATTCGTTTTTCTTCACAGGTTCCATTGAATTGTGCCCAGGCTAAAACCTAATGGAAATAAGAAAAAATAAACGATTGTCATCGCTTAGAAATGATGCATCCTGCCGTTTTTACAGAACCCAGTGCATTGTGAGAATGTTTTCTTGGGTTGCTTTTTCACATACGACGAAAAAATTTATTGGGTAAAAGACGAAGATCTCTATTGGGTAAGTAACCAATTGAATTACATAAAATCGGCGTTTTAAACATTGTATGATTATCAATTCCCTCTGCTTCGGCCTACCGGGATCAAAGTATGCGCGCTGTAACATATATGTCCAAGCGGATGAGTCTGAAACTGAAAACAACTATTAGTAGAACAAATCAACTTATACAACAAATTAAACTTACATTTTCGCTTTCCGATGT
The DNA here is from genome assembly GCF_029784155.1 of Uranotaenia lowii. Lineage (NCBI taxonomy): Eukaryota > Metazoa > Arthropoda > Insecta > Diptera > Culicidae > Uranotaenia > Uranotaenia lowii. The sequence goes on from NC_073693.1 coordinate 361,926,681, forward strand.
GTATCCTCCCAAAAATCCCAAATGGATGAATCATCCAATAGGATGAAAACCCCTTAAAAAGTCCTCCAAAAAATAACTTTTACCATCTTCTTGACATTCTAAAACGAAAACTAAGAATCTTTAAGTTGACCTGAATAAAATAGCCAATTTCACCATATGTTAGTTTATATTAGCGATGAGCAGATGAGAAATCCTCGATAGCCAAAACAACTTCACATCAACGCTGATTTGTTCGTAGATATCGATGTTGATAAAAAAAAACGGTATGTTGAATTGAAAATCATTGGCATGGGACAGGTAACCATACGAATTTTTATAACAGCTTTTACACTTTTTTATCCGTGAAGTTAAGATTAAGTCTAAATACATATAAGAAGCAGAAGCCGAAGCCGAGTCAATAACAAGCAGCTTCCGTCATACCAAGAGCTTGTTAAAAATAAGATCAACTGCTGTGTATAAAATTGTTGTGCGTTTTCATAGATGACGGAAGCTTTTGCAAGTTTGATTACAAAACCAGGTGACCTGTATAACACTGTTTGGGATGGTTGAAGTACTGACGAGACGGAGACATAAATTTATACCGAAATATTCGATAAAAAGTAAATTGTTTGGCAAGCAATATGTGTGTGTGTGGCATGTTTTCCAAACCGTTCGTCATCACTGACACAGCTGTTCACGTCCAAGATTGCCTGAACCGTGAAATTTGATTGTAAAATTTTGGGAGAGCTATTTTTTAAACTCGAGAAAAAAAAATGGCGAAGTTTGTTAATTTTCAATAAAATTTGAAGACCCTGTGAAAGAGAACATCCTCATTTCTCGTGCAAAAGTCGAATTTTCATCGTTTTTTGATTGTGTGAGTCCATTGCGATGCTTAAATAACCGATTTAGTACATTTTTCTCGCTTTTAGTCAAATTTGCAAAAATTTAAAAAATTCAAAAATAATAAATTACTTATTTTAAATTTTTGAAATTTACTAAACACGCTAAATCGCTTCTTTAAGCATCGCAATGGGCTCATCCAATAAAAAACGATGAAAATTTGGCTTTTGCACGAGAAGTGAAAAGGTTCTATTTCACAGGGTCTTCAAATGTGTGAATTTGTATTGAAAATTAACAAACTTTGGAATTATTTTTCAGGGGTTTAAAAATAACCTATCTCCCATGATTTAACAATCAAATATTTGATATTTAAACTAAATAATGCCGTCATAAAATATTTTTTTGGTTTGCACAAATCCGAGGTATGATAATTTAAAAAGCACAAGTTTTTGCTAAAAATTCCCTTATACCTAATGAACGCCTGCAGATACAAGTTTGCGCTCCGAGAAAAAAACGTGCGAATTTTTATTTCATACAAATGCCAAGAAGACATTTTTATTGTATACGTTCATTCACAAAAGTTAGAGCCAAATTACTGTTTTTTTTCGACACACCCTAACATTTTAATATTAATAAAATCATAACTCGCTTACGAAACGGCATATGTATGTAGTGTCTTCGTTAAAGTTGCCTCAAAACAGCTGCCTACAACTTTGTGCAAGACAAATTGCAAGACAAAAGGCTCTATCTGTTCACTGAAAAAAGTTTTTATGTGTAAATCATGCAAAAATTACGCACCCTGATATTTGATTTAAGATTATTAAAGCACATGGTTTGATGAGCATTTTTGCTGAAGACACCATTTGTCTATCTTTTATAGTATCTTCGTAATTAATTTTGTCACGATAAAGTTCCGCCCTGGATCACTGTGCAATGGGTTAAAAACTCAAACTCTCGGGCAAAATGATGCCGGACCCGCTACATAGAAACATTCAAGCGAACAAGAAAAACATTTTATGGGATTTTCATCCTATTGGATAATTGATCCCAGAAACAAGAAAAAAAAATTAGAGAGTTGAACTCACACAAATTTTCTACCTTCATCTTCCCTAGCCGACAGCTTAACCAGTGTACCACCTGATCCAGATAGAGAACGACGGTTTATTGTCATAGTCGTTGTTCGTTGCTTATGTTTTTTTTTTGTAGTCACGGGCTCGCAAGGACCGTACCTAACCCCACTATCTCGCAGGAGGACCGTCGTGATGTTGCTGATTTGGGTCCCAAACACCACCAGGACGTTGTTGCACTCCGCACGCCACCCCTGACATGGAGAACAGACGCTTACGGAACCCCCTATCTCAGTCTGCATGCGACCAAAGCATCCACCGGGGTTGGGTACCCGATCTCCGCTAAGGTTGCTCGCACCCCAGCTAGCACCACGGGGAGGTAGAGAATCGGAGTTGTAAGACAAGAGGTGATATGACCACTACCCGAAGGTTGGGTACATGGGGTCTCGAGTTGCACATCGTCTACCGTTCGCCAGCCAACAACAACGAACAACAAATTTCGGAAGAAAATTGACTAAGACCCACGTGACGAAAAGGGACTAGCGGTTGGAAACTTGGAACATGGAACTGCCGATCTCTAAATTTTGTGGGCAGTATCCACGTGCTCTCCAACGAATTGAAGAACCGCAAATTCGACATAGTAGCGCTGCAGGAGGTATGCTGAAAGGGCTCTACGGTACGAACGTACCCAGATGATCGTGCCATCTACCAGAGCTGCGACAACACACACGAGCTTGAAACAGCTTTCATAGTGATGGGAAAGATGCAAAAGCGCGTGATCGGGTGGTGGCCGATCAACTCACGAATGTGCCGGTCCAACATCAGCATCATCAACGTGCACAGCCCTCACCTCGGGAGTACCGGTGATGACAAAGACGAATTCTACGCGCAGCTGGAGCGTGAATACGGCCGCTGCCCAAAACATGATATCAAGATCGTCATCGGGGATTTTAATGCTCAGGTCGGCCAGGAGGAGGAATTCAAACCGACAATTGAAAGTTTCAGTGCGCACCAGCTAACCAACGAAAACGGCTTATTAGATTTCGCCGCCTCCAAACTAATGGCCGTACGTAGTACTTTTTTCTAGCACCGCCTCTCACACAAGTGCACCTGGAGATCACCGTACTAAACGCAATCACAGATCTACCACGTTTTGATAGACAGCCGGCAATTCTCGGACATCATCGAGGTCAGATCCTGTCGAGGCGCCTACATCGAGTCAGACCATTATCTGGTGATGGGGAAGATGCGCTCAAAACTCTCCGTAGTGTGTTCACGAAATCGGCGCCCGCCTAGGTTAAATATCGCACGACTGAAGCAACCTGAGGTCGCGGCAGATTACGCGCAATCGGTCGAAGCAGCGCTGCCGGCAGAGGGCGAGCTTGACGGAGCCTCTCTCGAAGACTGTTGGGATTCCATCAAGACAGCCTCAACAGTGCTGCGGAGAACGTCATCGGTTATGTGGAACGAACTCGACGGAACGACTGGTAGACGAAGAGAATGCCGCGCGGGCGGCAGTAGAGCAAAGAGGCACCCGTTGAAATGTGGAAAATCACCGACAGCGGAAGAGGCAGCGAGTCCGACTTTTCCAGGAGAAAAAGCGCCGCCTGGAGGAGGAGGAGCTCGAGGAGCTGGAGCAGCTGCATCATTCCCACGAAACACGAAAGTTCTATCAGAAACTCAACGCATCCCGCAAAGCTTCGTGCCGCAAGCCGAAATGTGTCGGGATAAGGACGGATTGTCCTGACGGACAATCGTGAGGTGATCAAAAGGTGGAAGCAGCACTTCGATGAACACCTGAACAGCGCACATGCAGGGGATCCAGATGGTGGGGGAAGGTATATCGCCGGCGTAGTCAACGGCCTAGAGGGGACATTCCCAAGGATGAGTGAAGTTAAGGAAGCCACTCATCCAAATGGGCCCGGAAAACTTGACTGATTGCCTACACCGGTTGATAGTCCGGATTTGGGACATAGAACAGCTACCGGAGGAGTGGAAGGAGGGGTAATATGCCCCATCTACAAGAAGGGCGACAAATTGGACTGTGAAAACTACCGAACGATCACTGTTCTCAATGCCGCCTACAAAGTGTTGTCCTGAATCCTACTCCGCCGCCTAACGCCACAAGCAAACAGATTCGTGGGAAGTCATCAAGACAGCTTAACGGGACGGTTTACGACGCACCAGATCTTCACATTACGGCAAATCCTCCAAAAATACCGTGAACGACACAATCGACTGCGACGAGCTATGAAAAATCATGGACGAGAACCGCTTTTCCGGGAAGCTGACCAGACTGATGAAGACGACGATGAACGGAACGCAGTGCTGTGTGCGGATATCGGGTGAATTGAAGAGTACATTCGAATTACGCAGGGGGCTCAACGGCTCTACAGCGAACCCAGTATCCAGAAGGTGGTGAAAGCTGGCCGGATACGCTGGACAGGACATGTTGCGAGAATGTCGGACGACTGTCCTGCAAAACAGGTGTTCGCTACGAATCCGGTAGGAACAAGACGGGGCGCAAGCGGGGGCGCAACGAGCGAGGTGGTTAGACCAAGTAGAGCGTGATCTGGCGAACGTGGGGTGCCCGAGAAATTGGAGAACGGTTGCTATGAACCGAGTGAATTTTAGGAATTATGTTCGTCAAGTTATGTCGTGAGACGGAATACTATGTAAATAAATAAAATAAAATAAATAACGATGTAATCTGTAAAATAAAATACGACTTCTGGTTGTCTGGGCGGCTCACTGGAGACCGCAGACAATGAAACCAGCCGTGAGATCCGGCGGCGAATGATCAGCGGAAGTCGTGCCTACTATGGACTCCATAAGCAACTGCGGTCGGAAAGACTTAGGCCTCGCACGAAGTGTAACCTGTACATGATGCTCATTAGACCGGTTGTTCTCTACGGCTCTATGACGAACCCAGTATCCAGAAGGTGGTGAAGGCTGGTCGGATACGCTAGACAGAATTGATTGGAGTAAAGGCTTAATTTTGGGTGTAAATATGAATCGGTTAAAGGGGCATTTTACGCATTATTTGAACAAAGACAATTTATTTGAAGATAAATGCGAAAAAGATTTATTCAAATTTAACTTGCGCTCAATATTGAGTAAGCTCGAATTGTACCAATATGACCAAATAAGTTGTTATAACTCCAGCAACCTAAAAGTTTAATATATAAAAAGTAAGCAATGGAATGAGGAATAGTTTGAAATTTGAACCAGATTCCCTATTTTTTTAAAATTAAAAACTATACCTACACCAAACATGAAGCGGCGATCTAACGAAAATAATCCATATATGCTAATCAGATAATTTTGGTGTGAAACTTCCAGAGTGAAAAATTCTATCTAAAATTGATATAAAATTGGTGAACATAAGCAAAACAGGAATGTAAGTTCTTAGAGATCACCATAATATCCAGCTCCTCGTCAACTTCGGTCAAGAAAAATTCGTTAAGGGCTGACCCGACACTTTTAGCCTGAAAAAAGTTTAGAATTAGAATAAATGTAACAGTTTTTTAATAAAAATATTAGAACCGTAACAGCCATGTTGTTCCCAACGGAAGTGATAAAGTACAACTGCAGTGCCAGTGTTGAAGCTGAAAGCAACGACAGTCCATAGTTGGTGTAGTCGGGGATGATACCTCGTCTTATTTCGTGGACTATCCCGGTGTAGCATACGTAAACTCCGGATATGATGTCAACAAACAGTATCAACATTATTAAAGCCAGTGGTAAATCGAAGATCTTGGTGATCTTCTCAACCACACGTGTTAGCATTCGATGCTGGTAGCTCAGGCGAGCGATTTCCTTCGACACGGAAAGGCACAGTTTCGATTTGCTGATAGGATTCCGATTCCAATAGTCTTCATCGAAGTCCAGAGCAATGATTCGAGAGATGGCATTTTTCACTCGTTCGTTTATATCGTTGTATATTAGGGTGATAATTATAATTGACCCAGAAATGAGAGAAATAAGGAAAAATATATTGAAGAAATATAGGAAAAATAAACTTGTGTAAAAAATCCACACATTACTAAACCCGCCAAGATTAGAAAAAATATAATAGAGGTAGTGAGAAAGTATTATAATTCCACTTATGAGTACTGAATTTATAACAAAGTGTTGAAGGACGGATTGATACTCCTTAGAGAAAGGTTTATGAATGAATTTGTTGCTCATCTTGGAGCAAATGTTTACTGATTCGAGGTATTGATCCAAATGGAAAAAATGCTTTAAACGTGAAGTCACCACAGCCATGTAGACGAGCACCATCTCAAATACTCCGAGCAAACTCGCCAACAGGGTTCGATAGTATGCGCTTTTTACGGCCAGCAGATACATCGGAATGGGGAACATGAACATCCAGCTCAAACTCTGAATCCAGAATATCACTCTGTTGCAAGTTTTCAATTCGAAACGTTGATTGTCGGAATTGTAAGAGAAGGGAAGAAGCCCGAAAATTTTGGCTGGCAAACATATGCAAATTTTTATTAATGCCAGCAGCTTATTATTGGAGAACATAGTTGGAGATGTGATTCCGTTGAAGGATTACATAAGATTTGATTAGGCTATTCAATTTTGGTAATTTTTCAATCGTTTTGATAGTTCTGCTCGCTTATGCATTGACTAAACAATAAAAATGATTGTACTGTCAGTTTATTTACAGACAAGAGCATCAACATGAATGATGTGATTTTTCATAAGCAAAATGAGCCCCTGTAAAGGGTGTGACCTCTATTAGGAATCAATTCTATACAAAAAATTAAGAACCAAGTAGAAAGGTTTCCTGCCTTACTCAAAAAGTTTAGATGATTAAAAACCAGAATTTAGATAAAAAATTAAACTCGATTGTCGACTGACTGACTGACTTTTACTGTGTAAAAGTAATAATAATGCTTCTACAAACCTTGGAAATTCAATGCTTTTACTTATTTTGTCAGACCTACAGGGTGTTCGGATCAAAAATTGGTCATTTCGCCGTATTTTTTCTTATCATTCATATAAAAAACCCTGAACACCCCTCAACACAGCACTGTACCTGAGGCTTCTAAAGCGACTTTTTCGTTGCAACCGGCACCGTCAACCAGGAAATTTACGTAAAAGAGTGTCTTCAAAAGCGTTTACTGCCTTTCCTGAAGAAACTTGACTTGTCTGTGCAGTTTTGGCCGGATTTGGCATCCTGCCATTATGAAAAAAGGCCATGGAGTGGTATGCCGCTAACAACATTCAGGTTGTGTCCAAGGATAATTAAACATTAAACCGTAAGAAGACCCAAAAAATGTAAGCAGCGAAAAGCAAACTGGCGTTCTGCGCCGAAGAAAGTATATTGGTTTGGTAGCTGTCTTAAAGAATATTTCCTAATCTAATCCTAATCGAAATCCTTATTCTAAAGAATATTTTCCTTATAGTTCCTATTGAAATACGCCTTACTTTGCAACAACAAATACTTTATAAAATAACGTCATTTGCTGAAATCTAAAGAAGTCTATAGAATTTCAGTGTTGCTTAAGAGAGGTTAAGGCCTGGTTATACGCCCAGTTGGCCGAGATTGATTCTCCAAGACTCCAACAAAGAATACGAGTGGGAAACAGACAAAGTCTGAGAACTTTTATTCTCTATAGAATACGATACAGGCAGCGTTTTGATTAAGTGTGACCTGCATTACATAACTAATCAACAATCGTGTCACTCTCATTCGATGCTGTCCGGCTCTGTTGCGAAAACACGTGATGCACTTCAACAGATGAATATTTTATCACCAAACAAGAAATATTCTATTAGCTGATGAGCTTTGTCGGAGTTACCCCAAATCCGCCATCCAAGGGCTATTCTAGTAGGATAATTTCAACCAAAAGCAACCATGAACCAACGCAAGTGGATGTTGAATCTGTTTCGGGTGACCGACGTTATGGTCAAACTTTACGGCATGTTTCCGTTGCAGTTCAATCCCCGCGTCAATCGTTTTCAAAACAGTCCAATCGCCGTTTGCTGGTCTATTACACTACTGGTGGTGTACGGTACCGGAATGTTGTACATTTACATTGACTTGAGTTTTACTATTACCCATACTGGTTCGTCACTCAATAACGTTTTCATGAGATTGCAGTTTATGCTGAATTACATTTTCTACGTGGTTACGATAACGATGGCAATATGGAATCGTAATCGATTAAAGGATCTATTGAATGTACTTCTATTTTTAGCAGAAGTTATCAACAAACGCAATAAAGTCCAAACGGATTCCAAGCTTTTGCAAACTTACCTCAAAAAATTAATATTTGATAGTACTTTGAAACTGATGATTTGTACTACTTTCTATATGAACAATACGGTTGTTTGGGGAAAATATATGTCGTCGTTAAACTTTACCTTCATGTGGTCGTTCGCATTATTCACGGATGAATTCGTTGGGTTGTGTTTGTTCGTGGCCCACCTATATCGGATGATCAACCTGCAGATAAGTAGTGCGGTTCAACAGCTGTGCGACTTCGACGAAGACCAAAGCTACTGGGACACTCATCAAGCTAAGAAACATCGAATCTGCATGAAGGTGGCATCGGAACTGGACAGATTAGCTCATCTTCACCGAGACGTTACAACGGTATCCAAAGAAATCGTAAAGCTTGTGGACAGTTCTCTTTTACTCGTGATCATGTGGTATTTCCTGATTATAATCTTCGGGGTTTGTTTCCGTATTATCTACACATTGATAACAGAATTATTTCTTTCAACACAGATTTTCTACACCTACACAACCCTGGTAACGGATCTTCGCAGTAACGTTTCACCAACCCTCTCAACCTACACAAGCGCAAGTGGGTGTGCTGTATTCGAGGCATTCCAGTTTTACTGTCTGGTATCGGCGGCTGGCTTGCTGACCAAGCGCGCCGAGAAGACTGGGCTCGTTTTGAACAAATTCTTCAAGGCCGACGTCGAGGAGCGCGTTGATCGAACGGTATTCAAGTTTGAGGAGGAAATTATAATTTTAATTCGATATTTTTACCCTGTTGTAGATTAATATGTTTTCAATGGAGCTTCTTCATGATACCTACAGCATAGAAAACTTCGGAATGTTTAAGGTTGACTTCACTTTGATATACTCGGTGAGTGCTATGGAGAAATACTACGTAGTTTTTTAACATTCTTCTTATATTCCAGATGGTTGCTACAATAACCAACTATTTGATTCTAATGGTTCAATTTCAATTAACTGAATAATGGCTTGAATTAGCTTTGAATTATTTTGGAAATACATTATTCGCCAGAATGACTGACGCCAATTTTGTTTTCTGTTTTACGATAAGCTGTTTCCTAAAGCTCATAGTAAAGTCTGGTCGATTAACTTCATTGCAGGAAATCTACAGTAGAGTCAAGATTTCACATCACCGTCTCTATCAAAGAGTTCATGCTTCGGCAAGTTCGAACTGCACCATTATGATCAGATACGTTGCTATCACTCCAGCCACCTTAAACGAAACAAAATGGGAAATACAATAAAGCTTGAAGTTGTCTCGTTTAAAACACTGTCTACTTACTCCAAAGGCGAATTTCCTATCTAATGTAAAAAGACCAAAAATATGAACTGAATAGTCTTGATGGGACAGCTCGAGGGAGAAAAATTCAATCTAAAATTTAAAAATTCATTGAAATTAGGAAATGAGAATTTGATTTGACAAATATTCACAATAACATCCAGCAACTCATCCACTTCCATTTGGAAAAACTCATGCAGCTCTAAGCTGACACTTTTTGCCTGAAATAGGTAAGCGATCACAAGAAACAATACGACTCATGTTTGCCGGGAAATCTTCCGAACCTTTTTTGTGAGGTTATATCCAAAAGAAGAAACGTAATAGAATTGAAGTGCCAGTACCGATGCCGAAAGCAGCGACAACAAGTAGTGAGTGTAATCCGGTGAGGAGCCTTCCCTTATGGCATGCATGATTCCCGTGTAGCAATAGAACGTTTCAGAAAGCACTACGATGAATTGTAAAAAAGTGATTAAAACGAACGGTAGATCAAACAGGTTTCTGAATTTTTCTCCCAGTTTTGCTAACATTCGATGCTGACTGCATAGCCAGGAGAGTTCGTGGGCAACCGTCCGACAGCGATATGATTTGTTCGCAGGACGTTGATTCCAGTACTTTTCATTGAGATCCATGGCGATTATTTTGGAGATGGCGTACTTAACTCGCATTTTCGTTTCTTCATACATTAAAGTTGTTACTATTAAGCTTCCCGAAATCAGAGCAGTAATGAAAATGACATGAAAAACGGAAATTGCATACATCCCCCAGAAAAGTATTCCCAGATAATCCAACCGGTCGAATGTTACAGGAACGTAATACACGTAATCGAAAAGTAATAGAAGCAGGCAAACCAACACTGAATTGACAACGTACTCAAACAAAACTTCTCGATCTAATCGGTTGTAGCAGTTTTGAAAAAAGTTGAAAAATAGTTCCGAGCACAGGTTTACGGAATTCTCGTAGTGTTGCAAATTACTCAAAAGTTTGATGTACGTCGCCGCAATAACCAAATAAGTCAGTTCCATTTCCAAGATCACAATTTTCTTAGTCAGCACGACCTCTTTGTAGGCTATGCTGGATCCCACAGAATACAGGGGAAATGGGTAAACAATGATAAATAATATGCCAACAGCCCATGAATACACTTTCTGGCATTTAGATGACCGGAATCTTCGACTTTGGACATCGTAAGAAAATGGAAAAAATCCAAGAATTTTCGATGGGTAGTACACCAAAAACACAACCAAGGATATCAGGTGTTTGTTGGACACCATATTGTGTTGTATTACTGGATTGAAGTGATTTTACTGATTAGATCTGAACTTTTTGCAGTTGGTAGTTATGTTTACCCACTTTAAATAATCCATTCCAGGGATGAGTCCGCTTTCATTGATTGGAACTTATTTATTCATTACGGATTTCTGTAGATTCTGTTAGTACATTTCCAAGTTACTTCTACAAGGTTTCAATTACTGCCATATACCTGCTTTCTATGATTTGTCTTTGTGGTCAACATAACTCTCATTTGTTCCACAGTAACTTAGAACCCTCCTTAGCACGATACCTAAACAAGCACCTTTAACCAGTAGTTTACGAAATCTTATCTTCGTCTGTTGATAATTTCCGGGACCTACCTGGTTATCTTTTTTTAAGTCGATTTAATATTTGTAAGAGTTTTGTTGTTTCTATTATAAACAATGTTTTAATGACGGTGTAGTGTAATTATATGAAAGTTAAAATAAAACATTTATTTGGAAATGTAGATAGGTCGTTAGAGCTCTTTGGTCGCTGCACTGCTTGAACTTGTATTTTCCAAACCTGTTGAAACTCTTTCGTTTGGATCAATCGTTAGAAAAATTACCCTTTAGGTTGCGCCCTGAAACGTTCTTAGAAAGGGATGTCTGCGCTCGTGACAGCCTCTCCCGGCCACAGAGCGAAAACCATCGATTTGAGTGGGGCTTGTGATATAGCTCAGTTGGCAAGTCTGTTGTCTCCTGAGCCGATGTCCGCGAGTTCGAGCCCAAGAGTAAACATCGAACACAGTTGTACCGGATAAGTTTTTCAATAACGATCCGCCAACTGTAACGTTGATAAAGTCGCGAATGCCATAAATATGGTAAAACGACTATAATCGAAACAAAAAAAAAAAAAAAAAAAATCGATTTGAGAGAAATTTAATGGAATTAATCGAAATTTATTTTAAATCATTCGTACCCTCTCAAGTGAATACAATCTAACACTTGGGTCGTATTGATCGGTCTTTCAATTATTCGGACACGTTGCCAATTTCCGATGCTTTTATTGATCCGAACGGCATCCGCAGGAATTTGAAACGTCGTTTATTGTCAATGCAGTTGAAATCCGAACTTTTCACACTGGTGGTTGGCATCCTTGCCAACCAGCGACAATGAAAAAATCATCAAACACCTCGGTAATCGGCAACCCTTTCTTTTGTTTGTTTCCGACATTTGAAAGATGTTTAAAAGATGCACGTAAAATAAAAAAATGTAAAATTTACCGAGAAGTAGAGGTGATTCTTTCACACATCTTTCGAGGTAAGTTTAACCTTTTTTCATTCACCTACACACAAAATTTCTGAGGCCGGAATTTAGCAAAATTTTGCTCAAATTTGACCAGCTAAAAAGTTAGCAATGAAATTAGCAAAAAAAAAATTACTAAAATTTTAGCAAAATAGTCAAAAGTGTCCGGACTAAGTTTTTACTAATTTTTCAGTAAATGAAATCTTTGTTTGCTAAAATTTTAGCAAAAATATTTTTGCCCCAAAAATTACTAGAATTTTAGTTAATTCAAAATTTTGAATTATCCGTTGTGATTCTATTTAGAAATGAATATGTTTAATGCATTTTGGATTTATTTCATTTTATTTTACACTTTAAAAAGTAAAGTATACTCAATTAATGCACAATTTGGAACACCCGCTTAGGTGAGGGGTAATTACAAGGCGTTGTCCTTGATCTACAGCAACCACAACAACGCAACCGTCTGAAGGATGCATAATCCCGCTGGTGTTTTCCGAAACATGAAGGCGTTCCATGGATACCGAAAATATTGATATATGAGCCATCCATGAATCGCGTCTTCCGGAATCTGAGAATTGGAAAAAAAATAACATAAATTGTTAATAATGCTGGACAGATTAAGTCACATTGAAGAACAATATTTTAGATTCTTTTTAAGGGGTGGGATGAATCATCCAATAAAAAGAAAATACCTAAAAAACTATAGGGAGTTTCGAATGGTATTAAGCTTTTGGGCTATTATTAAGAAAGCCAAAAATTAGTAGTCTGTTAAGATTTTGTTTCATGTATAGAATTGTATAAGAATTCAGATTTTGATTCTTACATTTTATATAAGTATTTTTATTTCCCGGTTCTATCAAATATGGTTGACGCCTAAAATTTTAACTCGATTATTAATATCTGTAGACAAATCAAGAGACAAAACAGACAGAAGAAAACCGAAAGCAATATATTTCAATGTTAAGTAGAAATTTCGTTTTATTGAAGCCTAATTATGAATCTGTATAAAAAATGATTACGTTCATCATGTAAGGATTTATGTAACGATATTTTTTGCAATGAATTTATTTAAAACAAAATTAATCTTAAATGAGAGCTGACAAAAATTTACCTTAATACTTGAAAACGTTCAGTGGGGAAGAACGTATTCCGAGTTTGAATGATTAAAAAGTCGGAAATTTATTTTCAATTTACCACATCATGATGGTAAAGGTGCAAAAATTTTTTTTTCGAAAAAGCACGCTTTCAAGTTTTTTGTGTTGTTATTTTCCATATATTTTTCGCAAAGTGGTAGTTTTTGATCGATCAAAAAAGCATGAAAGTATGTATTACTAAGCAAATCAGATTTTCACATAATTTTTAATAACATTTAAAAAATCGTTGAACATTATTAAATTTTGATAGAGCAGTTTTGCACTCATACACTCTTTGGCCCTTAGAGTCTGTTAGGAAGTTTACTTAAAAAAATGTCAACTAACCTTTTTCTCCTTATGCTACCAAAAACGAATCTCTCTCCATAATTTCCTCGGTGCTTGAGACATGCACCGGCTGATATCCACATGATTCCATTACGATGTACAATGTTTGCCCGCATATCATTAGTAGCTCTTCCAAAAGATGTATGAATTTTGAAAATCTGAAATGGAAAAAATTCTTTCAAATTCAAATTCAAAGTAGATTTCGAAACTGCTGATGCGAAAGGCATAATACTGATGAGCGATTTATATTAATTTAAAAGAACTTACCAACCTTGAGCTCTTTTTTTTTGGCAAACACGAAGAAACAGTCTTTCCGGCAACGATTTTCCACCTCTAGCGACGCAACGAAAACTGTCATTTTTATGCCCCCCCGGCAGACTGAAAGCGGTCTGAATCTGGATCAGAGAGACAGTGGGGCCAAATGACAATCGATATCGGCATAACATAAGTGTGATTTTTAAACAGATATCCACTAGCAGGGGCAGAAAAAAAGATGACCTGAAAACAAAGGAAACATCAAATAAAATAAACAGAAATATGTTTTTTGTAACAAGCCCTTTACGCACGGAATGCAACACGAATCCAGAACGGCTTCTTCCCTATTTTCCGGATAATCTGCAGCCCACTTTGCACTTAATTAATTAAGGGTTTTGTTTTGTCGGTGCAGCCATTCCAAACAGGTTTCTACCAACCAGATGGGGAAGAAAAGGGTGCTTGACCTACGGTGTGACCATCCAGATTGAATAATCTTAAGAAGCTGGTTGATTTGCGGAAACCCTACAGTTTTTTGCCTTGGAAATCTTATAGGCCGTTCCGCTTCTTCCTCTAAGGCCACGGACGAGTGGCCTTGGGGGTGGTCAAGCCAGATGGGCAAGTGGAGTCGGGGGCGGCAACGATAGACAGCAGCAGCTCCGGAGCAGCAAGGTCAAACAATACTCGGGAAATATAATTCCTCGGGAACACCTAAAACCACCATTCAGCACAGAAGCCGTCCGTTTCATTTGATGAAGGAACCACCAGGTGAAAACGGAATGCAAATGTTCCGAAAACGCAAGCGATCCGCGTAAACGTTTTGAAATCGCGACCGCCCGAAAAAAAAACAAACTCCTGTCAAAACGAAACGCGGTTCGTGTACTAACTAAAAGTTCGAGTCCATACTACTGGAAATACTAAATGCAGTAGCAAATGGGTTATTTTTACTCAAATTGAGCAAAACGCAAGACGAAATCAGAAAGTGCTAACTCAACAGTAAAAAATTTTTTTTGCTAACGGAAAGTAACAGCTCATTTTTGCTAAGTGGAGCCTCGAAAGTTTTGTGTGTACGAAAAAGATGAATTTGTTTTTCGTTTCATCTGGAAATTTTACGTTTCCGAGATTCACTGGGCAAAAAAGGTAAATGCTATGATGGTTTCATCAATTAAAAATAAAACAAACAAAATTTATTCATAATTTGATATTATTTAAGATAGATGGGAATTTTTACCTTATTATTATGTTTTGGAATCTGACCATGTCCAAAAAGAGTCATTTTTGGGACCTGTGCAATTTCCTTCCCCCAGGCTGGTGGCTCTGCTCTGGGCTGGTAGTTCCACCTCCTCGTGGTCCGTGTCTGCAAGTCCGGCGCATTGCAGATGTACGGCCAAGAGAACTATCACTAAACCCACTAGAGGCCGTCGACGGGTCTGCCAAGCCCGCGCGGAAGAAGTGGTGCAACCGGGTACTTAGGTACCAGTACTCGGGTGTGAGGGTGACGGTCCAACACGAGTTCGGGGGTCCATGGCCCTGAAATGCGGACGTGACCGGAGGGAGAGCGATCGCCAACTCGTTCTGCGCTTCGGTGGGTAAAGACCCGACTCGCGAAACGAGTAGATGCGTAAAGTGGTGGCCAATGGAGAGCCGATCACTTAGGGACGTGTTTTACACGTCAGTGTCAGAGAGGCACAGTTTAAGCCGGAGGTGTCAGGGTTCAACACGCGTTTTGGGAATTGATGCGCCCGAACCGCGAGTGCGACCTGATGAGGGTGGTCTACAGCTCGATCTGCGCTTCGGGTGAGTCAAGCGTCCGACTTGAAGATCGAATATTTGCGCTGAGTGGTGACTTAAGTCAACACTACTTGTGAGTTCGGGGGAGTCTGAGTCCTACACGTGGCTTAGGAGGCATACCCCTCCTGACCCGCGTGTTCGAACAGAAAAAGTGTCGTCGACAACTCGCTTTGTGTTTCTGGACTTCCTGGACTAGATCCACAAAGCTTGTAGTTGCGCTACATGAGGACCTCATTCACACGATAAGATGTCGGGTCCTAACTCGTCAGAGGAGGGGTTGCGCATCGAGTTGTGTTAGAATGAGGTATTGCTGACAGAGGATTAGTAAACGAGTATTGCCTTTGAGCGCACTAGCGCGAATTGACCTCCCACTATTGAAGCAAAGTGTTTCAAACAGTTCGAAGTGGGAACAACGGTCAGTGGCCCCAGGAAGACTTTATGGCGTAGGGGGTACAGTTTTCCTTAGCATTGTATCATGAGTCGTCCAATTGCACCCATGGACCCAGAGTAGCAACCTAGGGGGACGCGGTGGCTCGCCGCGCCTTGGAATACAATTCGTAAAATGGATACCAGCTGGGTTAACAACTAATAAAAAAAGGCTCTGGGCTGGTAGTTCCACCTCCTCGTGGTCCGGCGTATTGCAGATGTACGGCCAAGAGAACTACCACTAAACCCACTTACCGAATTCCGGTAAGAATAATATAAAAAAAAAATTTATTCGATAAAAAAAACACCGAAGTCGGTAAAAAAAACTGTAAAGCGTCGCTGTCAAGACAAACGTCAGTTTTGGCGGTTTTATCATTCCGAATCTCCTATCTTACTGTTGTTATCTTCTCGCTTCTGACGTCTGGTAAAAGAAATTGCGTGTTTTATGAAAATTTTTGACGGCAGCGAGATGAACGGCGGTACCGTCAGTCGTTGGAATCCCAGCTGCAGAACGAACGAAAACACCGAAAGCTGACGGAGGAGAAGGATGTGGGTGGTGTGGCTTGTTCGGCCGAGTGTGGCGGCCGGTGCAAGTTAAAGCGGGAACATATGGAAAAGAAATACCAGAGCTTGCGGGTGGATCTAATTAACTCCGAGAACGCCAAGCACCACATCAGAAATCAAAATCGGAACTTTGAGTATCAGGTGGGTTTTTTGAGCAATTATTAACTTTGGAGTTCTTTTGGCCATGCAAGAGACTATAGTGTTGTGTTAATTTTAATGCTCTCTTGTTGAAATTTTGTTTTTCTCAAATAAATGAATCATCTGATCCCCCGACGGAAGTGCTCTATCTTCTAAATATGGTCACACCGTATGAACTGAAGGACAAAGACGAGTAAGAAGACATCCAGGAGGAAATCTACATGTACGGTGTAGTTCGAAGTCTGGAAATGCCTTACCCGATTAAGGGCGACGATGTACCCAGCTGTAGAAAGGTGTTTTTCAAGTTCTATCAATAACAAAACATGCGTAAATTAGACAATATTTTAAAATAATAATCATGATCATGGTTGCTTTATATTAACATATGAAGTATTCTTCTTTTTGTTTTGGCAGGAATACTCCCTTTGAAAGATCGATTCAATTTACTATCACTTCGGTTCCTCATCAGGTGTGAGGTCATGAACCCATTGGTGATTGTAAATTTCGAAAGGTTACTTGAGCAAAATGTTCAAACCAGATTTATGTCTATATACCATATCCTCATGTCAATGCAGGTAAACCCTTCTTCGTATTCTCCAACTCGTGTTTGTAGCCCAGACTACGATCATTCTTCTGTCCAGTTTGATTTGTCTATGCAGCAGGAAATTCGTGGAATCCCGGATCCGCATCGTCCTCTTCTGATTCCAAGAATTTTCGAAGCTAAATATAGACACGTCGATGCTGATAAAATGTACTTTACCGATGGATCACTTATAGAGGAAACAACAGGATTTGGAGTGTTCAACGAAATATCCAGCGCATCTCACAGTCTCCAGTCACCATGCTCTGTATATGTTGCAGAGTTAGCAGCTATTCACTGGGCTTTGAATAGTATCGCCACACGACCTATTGAACACTACTATATTATAACTGATAGTCTCAGCTCTGTTGAAGCAATCCGCTCTATAAAACCAGGAAAATTCACGCCGTACTTCCTCGAAATGATACGAGATATATTGACCACTTTATCAAGACGTTGCTTTTCTATCACCTTTATCTGGGTCCCCTCACATTGCTCAATAGCAGGCAATGAGAGGGCAGATTCCCTTGCAAAAGTGGGTGCGATGGAAGGCAACATTTACCAGCGTGAAATCGTATTCAACGAATTTTACTTCTTGGCTCGAAGAAACTCTCTTGTCAACTGGCAGCGTAGATGGGACGAGGATGAGTTGGGTCGGTGGTTCCACTCGATTATCCCAAAGGTAAGCCTTAAACCCTGGTTTAATAGATTGAACCTGACTCGGGATTTTATTCGTATATTTTCCCGTCTCATGTCCAATCATTATTCCATGAATGCGGTACTCTATCGTTTAAATATTGCTGGCAGCAATTTATGCGGATGTGGTCTAGGTTACCATGACATCGAGCATATTGTTTGGTCGTGTGAGGACCACCTATTCGCCAGAGCGAACTTTATAGATTCCCTTCGGGCCCGAGGAAAACCACCCGACGTTCCAGTGAGGGATGTATTAGGTATGATGGACTTGGACTATATGTTCGAGATATACCTTTTCCTAAAAGCTATCGATCTTCGACTATAATTCTCTTTATTTTCATATTTCCCTTTCTATCTTTCTTTTTCTTAAAAAAAAAAAAAGTGAACTAGATCTAAGTACACAATTGTAATCAAACAAAACGAGTTTGGCTCCTTAAAGCCTAAAGGTATGAGCCGTTTCAAATAAATAATTCACAAAAAAAAAAAAAAAGTATTCTTCTTTTAAGCTATATACTTTTTGATTTGAAATTTTTCGCTTTAGAAGATACTTTGAAAATGCCGGCAATATTAACGGATAACTGTTAAATTTTTGGTAATTTTTACAAAAAAAAACGGTAAAACATCAGTAATCTCAGTATGAAGTGCGAGAGCATTCGAGACTCATAAGACATCATCATCATAACTACCGAGCGCTTTACGGTTTTCGGGGAAAACTACCGAACATTTTGGCTTTCGGTAAATGTTACCAGCATTTCGGTGATAGTTTCGAATATTCCAGTAAAAAAATTGATAAAAACTACTAGAGTTTCGGTAATAATTACCGATATTCCGGTAAAAATTACCGGTTGTTCGGTAAAAATTACTGGTTGTTCGGTAAATATTATCGAAATTTTACAGGTGCTCGGTAAAAAAATTAAGGTAATTCGGTAATATTTACAGATATTTTGATAATAATTACATGTATTTCTAAAGAAGGTTGTTGCTTGGACGAAGGTTTATTTAGGACTAACTTAGTAACACTAGGAACATGGTTTTATAATAGGAGGACTAAAGCAACTGCTACTTAGATTTCATCTTCAACACCCCCTCTCAGTTGCTTAATTCTTATATAAATTGCTTGGAAACTTGAAAAAAAACGGCCAAACTTTGTTCTTTGAAACCCACACCTCTCACAGTAGAAATCTGCCTTCATTTTGAATTTCCTTTTGCGCCATTTGGGCTTCTCCGAAATCCAGCCTTGGTACTTTTTCGATACATTGAAATCTTCAGAAAATGCTCGCTTCCGATCTGATTGACCACCACTATCAATCCAGAACTCAGCAACCTGGGGAATAAGGTTCATGCACTTCCGACCACTGTGCCTCGAACTAGTCCCGTTCTGGGAGTTACTTCTTTCAATTCGCAGTGGAAGTACCACAACGCCCTCTCCGGAATCGCCTGCCTTGGTTGACTTCGCCATCAATACTTTTTCATTACTTGATTTCACATTCTCATTCAAAGTTGTTGTTTTTCCACCGGAACCAACCGGAATCTCCAAAACAGCACCTTCCCCCTCTGACTGATGTACTCGAGGAAACGTTACCGGTGAATCAGCAAGTCGACGAGGCCACAAGTTCATCTCAGACATGCACTTCGCTTGTGTTGCTAACGTTGCACTCTTTTCAACTTCCATTGAAAGGTAGAAAAGATTTCCTTTCATCTCCGCCTCTCCAATGGTTTTTCCAAACTTTCTCAAAATCGCCCGATCTCGTTTGAACTCCACATCGACGCCAACCTTGAGTAAAGCTGCTACCGACAGAATATTAAACTGCAGGCTTGGCACGAACAGAACCTTGCTTATCTTCAATATCAATGGTCCATTTTCCATCAACGACTTTCCCTTAACGATTCCTTCTTTAACTCCTTTCAAGCTTTCTCTGTTTTTCGCACTATCGATCATAACGGGAGTGGTCAACTTGACACAAGATGTGAAGAATGTTTCATCTTTCATCATGTGTCTGCTAGCTCCTGAGTCGAGGATCCATTCCATCTTGGGTTTTGCTGCCGTTCGCGATTCACTCCGGCTAACAAGGGCTACCTCTCGATCAATACGAACACCTGCCGTTTGCGCACTAACATGGTCCTCACTCATTTTCAGACAATCAGCTTTCTTGTGCCCAAAAGCTCCACACCCGTAACATTTTCCTGGAAACTTCGATTTCCTTCCAGATTCGTTCTTAAATCTTGCCGCGAACACCATACCTCCAGATTCACTGCTGATGTCGGTATTTCTTCCTGACCGCTTACGTTCTTCCGCCAGTAAACGTGCCTTTACGAGATCCAAGTTGATCTCCTCATCTGCCAGATTTTCCATTGCCGTTGTAACTGTGTCGTATGAACTAGGCAACGAAATAAACAGTTGACTCACTTGATCGAGTTCCGACACTGTTGCCCCGGCTTCCTTCAGTTGCCGCATCAGTTCATCAAAACGCCGGAAATGGTCCGTCAGCGCAGTTCCTTCGTCCATCCTCAGCAACGCCAGGGATCTACGAATATACGTTTGAGACGCAAATCCCTTCTTGGAAAACGTGTCACACAGGGACCTCCACATAGCCTTTGCCGTTGGCTTTTCTCGGACGTATTCCAAGTGACTGTCCGCAACGTAGGTGACGAGCAACGCCTTCGCCTTGTCGTCTTTCTCGATGAAAGCTTTCTTGACCTCCCGAGTCGCCGTTTCCGCTGGTACATTAGCCGTAAGAACATCCTTGACGCCATGAGCTGCCAGTTGCGTTTCGACGCGGAATTTCCACGTATCAAATCCTTCCCCCGCAAACTGAACGATTCCAGCCTTCTTCGCACTGGTGATCATCCTGGTGAGGAAAGGTACAACTCCTAACGGGTTTCGGGAAAATTTTCACGAGCTGTTATTCTGTCGTCCTGGTTACGTAGCTGGGCCCATAACCTAAAGAAGGTTGTTGCTTGGACGAAGGTTTATTTAGGACTAACTTAGTAACACTAGGAACATGGTTTTATAATAGGAGGACTAAAGCAACTGCTACTTAGATTTCATCTTCAACAATTTCGGTAAACTCTATCGGTTGTTCGGTATATATTACCGAGCTTTTATAGTTTTCCAATTTGACATTACCAGCCTTTCGGTGATGATTACAAGCATTTCGGTTGAACAATACCGGTTGTTCGGTAATATAACGAGCTGTCACGTCTACATCTGTCAAAATTTTGACAGCTGATCTTAGATATGATCAGCCAAGTTTCGATGATTTTTAACAGAAAAAGGTCCGTAATATTTGACAGCTGTCACTTCTCAGCCATGAAAAAAATTCCGAACAGATTATCGATTTCCTCATGTAAAGAAATCTGTAAAATAATAACCGAACTCAGAAAATCTAAACATTATTCTGCTCATTTTTTGTCGTTCTATTTATGGTTCTAATAAGAGAATATTTTTGGAGCAGTGCACGTTTTTACAAAAAGCAGCTTGTCCTTTGAGTTTAAGGCTAATGAATGGAACGTGATAAACAAAAAAAAGCTTCCAACAATAGTACATACTTTTTAATAATCATAATCCGATCTAAACATAGGAGCTCAAGCTTGAGCCAATTCAAATTGCACCATTAGGATGAGATAAGTTGTTATCACTCCAGCAACCTAAAATACACAAAACAGTAATTATTGGTCATGCATTCCGATTTAGTGGAAGAACGATTTTGGAGAAACAATTTTTAACTAACAATATAAGTTATTTCTCATTTTAAGGATACTTTGATTTGTTTTACTTACTCCAAAGGCGAATTTCCGATCCAGAGTAAACAGACCAAGAATGTGTACTGAGTAATCTTGATGTGACAACTCAAGGGAGAAAAACTCAATCTGAAATTATAAATTTATTAAATAGTTAGCATTGGATAAAGAAAAATTTAAAAATATTCACAATAACATCCAGCAGCTCATCCACTTCCGTCAGGAAAAACTCATGCAGTTCTATGCTGACGCTATTCGCCTGAAATGCGTGACAATTAAAGAAAGTATCAAACATGTGTGAACTCTGAATGAAGCTAACTCACCATTTTTGTTAGGTTATGCCCGAAAGAAGTAAGGTAGTAAAATTGTAGTCCCAAAACCAAAGCCGATAGCAGCGACAGCCCATAGTAAGTGTAGTCCGGTGTGTATCCTTCCCGTATGGCGTGAACAATTCCCGTATAGCAATAAAACGTTTCGGCAATGACTTCAATAACTTGCAGCAAAGTTATCAACGCGAGCGGTAGGTCAAAAATGCTCCTGAACTCCTCGAACAGTTTTGTCAACATCCGATGCTGACAGCACAGCCAGGATAGTTCCTGAGCAACCGATTGACAGCGTTTGGATTTGATTGCGGAACGTTGATTCCAGTACTTTTCGTTAAGATCCATGGCGATGATTTTGGATATAGCATTTTTGGCACGAACTTTAATCTCATCGTACATTAAGGTGGTTACTACTATACTTCCCGAAATGAGTGCCGTTATGAAGATGATATGAAACACAGAAATTGCATACATCATCCAGAAAAAGAGTCCAAGATAATCCATTCGGTCGAATGCAACAGGAACGTAATAAACATAATCGAAAAGTAATATAAGCAGGCAAACCAACACTGAATTGATAACGTAATCGTTCAGAATTGTCCGATCTAATCGGTTGTCGCAGTTCTTGAAAAATATTGATAAACGTTCCATGCAAAGGTAAACAGAATTTTCGTACTGCTCCAAATTACTCAAAAGCTTGAGGTATGCCGTTGCAATAACGAGAAAAGTCAGTTCCATTTCAACGATTACAACTCTTTTAGCCAACACGATCTCCTTGTAGGAGACGTTGGACCCCACCGAATACAGTGGAAAGGGGTAAATAGTGATGAGAAATAGGCCAATAACGTAAGAGTACGCTTTCTGCCATTTAGATGATCGGAATCTGCGGCTTTCGGCATCGTAGGAAAATGGAAAAATTCCAAGAACTTTTGCCGGGTAGTACACCAATATCACAATCAACGATATCAAGTGACGATTGGACAGCATGTTGTGCTGCACTGCAACTGGTAGCTATAGAAAGTGTTTTCTCTAGTTAGATTTAATCTCATTGTTGGGTTGTTGATGTGTGCAAAGTTCATGAATTATTCACTGCTGTTTTCTTGATTGGAAATCCATCAAAAATAAGGAAGAAGAATTGTAGAATGTACAGAAAAATCATAGATGATCTCTACCCTAGTAAATAATCACAACGAGTAATAATTTGATCACACACTATGTTATCCGCTAAAACATTGTTGGCATTGATAAAAGTTTTAATATACATCCCAGTTCGGGTTTTTGGAATTTTTCCTTTTTCGTACAACTCTGACAGCAAAATTTTCGAATTGAGTTCATTTCAGAGAGTGGTGTTTTGGATTCAAGGATTAAGCTGGATACTTATTGTAGGGAATAAAGGCAGATATATAAATAAATAAAATGAAATAACAAAACATTCGGAAAATGAAATATAAAATTATACACGAAATAAATATAAACTATGGAGATTTAAATATTAGGATTAAATAATGTCCAAAACACTTTGGTTTGTGAAACACGTTCAAGTAAAGGTAATGAATATTGTTAGACCCCCCGGGGCGAACGAAAAGAGCTTTCCGATTACTACGGGTAGGGAGAGAGTTGCGATTCTCTCGAGCAGGAATTGAAGAGCACGTAGAGTTTCTATTGCAACAAAATGGAGCACGTGTAGAGTTCCAAAGAGCGAGGAGAAAAAAAACGGTCAGGCAAGAAATAGCGGGAGCAAAGGAGTTCAGTTTACAGACGAAGTTCTTAGTGAGAGTATCGGTAGTTTATGTTTGTAACAAAAAAAGTGGTGAGGAATCCAAAAAGAAAATGGCGGAAAAATCGGTCGATCTCGACATTGGTGCGGTCGGTACCATGAACCGGTGAGTTTGAAAATGTGATTAACTATGTTTTTTACGAACAATCAATAAAGATTTATTCAATGCAACAGCGATACAAAGTTAATAATGGATTAAAAATAAAATAAAAATTAACAAATTTGGGAATTTGAGAAAAAAGACATAAAATTGTCGAACTATTTACTACTTATTAGCAATAGAAATATCAAATCACAGTTAAAAGTTCCAAGGGTTCATTTTGCTTATAAAATTTAAAAGTGTATGTTTAAATAGGATTACACTAAAATATTCGATTGAGGGATTCTCAAAATGGCGGCAGATTGGAGATTCAGACAGTTAACTCTGTTAAAGAAGTGGATTCTTCAAACGGGGAAAACAATTTTTAAGACTCTTACTTCTTTGCAATGAAAATAAGAAATCATAATTAAAAGTTTCAAGGGTTCTTTTTTCTTCATAAGACCCAAAAAAGTTTTTTTTTTAAATAAGATCATACTAAAATATTCAATAAAGTAATTTCCAAAATGGCGTCGGGCAGTCGCAATTATTTTCAGACAGTTCATTCTGTTGAAGAGATGGATATTTTAAACAATGTATATAAAAAAAAAATTGGTAAGACGAAATAAAATCTGTAAAATACTTGTACCAGGTTATGGTAGCAAAAAAATCTGCATTTAAGAGTGAAGTCCTGGATTAATTTAAGGGGTGCTATAGAGAGGAAGAAAAAATAAACATGTAAAAAAAAAAAAATTCAATTTCTATTCATTTATAATAAAACTAATTGCAAACCTCTGAGAGAGGCAGCAAAAAGAAAGAAATTCCTGACAGATATTTCAATGAAACATGCTGATGGTAGAGATACAGACTATCTAGAGTGGTAATATCTAAGAATAACTATTTAGCAGAAGTACAAACCCTTGAAAGGGATAGTACCACTTACAACCTCTGAGCAGGCTTCATTTTGCTCATCTTGCCCAAAAGGAGACGGTGAACTTTTTCGCTCCTAATATTTGTGAGGAGATTTTAAATGAGCATTTCATCATCTGCTGCTGAGAGAGCCAAGAGAAATTTTTTCTCTAACGAATGATCACTCTTCTACTGTCAGAGCACTGTTGGTTTGTGACTCTGAAAACACCTCATCAGCGCTACGTGTGATCAGTGAAATGAATTGCTCAGTGAAGGCAAGGGCATAGTTTTACTATTCTCATCGCTCCTTAGAGAAAAAGAAATGCAAATCGCATATGAAATTTGATCGTTTCACCAAATCACGTGGACAGCTTTAATGTGGGATTGAACCGTCCTCTTTCTATATGAAATTATGAAACATTGGCCCCAGCAAGTGCTGAAATAAACCACAACCGAAGCGTCCATCTCTGTTCGGTCGTTGATTTCTCAGCCAGTAACTGAGAAGCTGATGAACATTTCTCCCTTCGAGAATGAAATTGGGTGACTGCGTTTTTTAAATGCTCTGCAACAAAACGTGGACTGCTTGATCAGTTTCAATGTGAGAAAGCATGTTTCTCTTAGGCGTTTAACAAGCAGATGAGAAAAAGTGAGCAAAAATTAAGAGAATCGAAGAAGCCTGCCTCTGAGAGAGGCAGCAAGGTACAAATTCCTGTGAGGAACAGTACTGCAATACTGATAGTGTTCGAGAAATAAACCCCTGAGTGGGGCGATCTTTTATTGGTAAAAAAAAAAAAAAAAAAAAACTTGATCCTCTGAGAGAGGTGTATGGGAATATAACTAAAGGTTATTGCAAACCTCTGAGGGAGGCAGCACTACAAGGTGTGATAGCACTTGCAAACCTCTGAGAGGGGCAGCGAGGTTGAAATATTTAGGTACAAATTCCTGTGAGGAACGGTACAGCATAATTGAAAATAAAAACTGGTACAAATTCCTGTGAGGAACAGTATTCCAGTACTGATTGTGTTGAGAAAAAAACCCCTGAGTGGGGCGATCTTCCTTTGGTTAAAGGATCCTCTGAGAGAGGCGAATTGGAATATAACTAAAGGTAATTGCAAACCTCTGAGTGAGGCAGCACTGCTAGATAACACTTGCAAACCTCTGAGAGGGGCAGCAAGGTTGAAAACAATCAAGTACAATTTCCTGTGAGGAACAGTACAACATAATTTAAAAAAAAATTCTAGTACAAATTCCTGTGAGGAACAGTACGAAAAAAAAACTGATAGTATACTAACCCCTGAGTGGGGCAATCTTCCTTTGGCAAAAAATCCGATCCTTTGAAAGAGGCAAATGGTAATATAACTAAAGGTTATTGCAAACCTCTGAGGGAGGCAGCACTACAAGGTGAGATAGCACTTGCAAACCTCTGAGAGGGGCAGCGAGGTTGAAATATTTAGGTACAAATTCCTGTGAGGAACGGTACAGCATAATTGAAAATAAAAACTGGTACAAATTCCTGTGAGGAACAGTATTCCAGTACTGATTGTGTTGAGAAAAAAAACCCCTGAGTGGGGCGATCTTCCTTTGGTTAAAGGATCCTCTGAGAGAGGCGAATTGGAATATAACTAAAGGTAATTGCAAACCTCTGAGTGAGGCAGCACTGCTAGATAACACTTGCAAACCTCTGAGAGGGGCAGCAAGGTTGAAAACAATTAAGTACAAATTCCTGTGAGGAACAGTACAACAAAAAAAAAAAGAGGAAATTCCTGTAAAGAATATTTAATCAAACGTCTGGGGGAAAAGGATACAGACCATCGAGAGTGGTAACATCGTAGAATTACTATGGAGAACAAGTACAAATCGGGAAGTATATATGCGAATATATTGGGGATAAAGATACAAATCCCCGAGTAGAGTAGTGTCTTTGGAAAGCATACTATTACCTTCTGAAAGAGGTGGTTATTAAAGTAGGGCAATATTTGATTCTTATCAGGGAGAACTATAGGCAAACGTATTAGCAAAATATATACATATATGCATATATATATATGTGTGGGAAATTGTGTTAATATGTTATTTCATTATTACCTTTCTTTACGCGTAAATAGGAAAAAGGGCAAATTGATACTTAAACGGAAGAACATGAAATTGGCCTTTTAAAGAAAACAATTGCAACTGGAGAAATCTCGCAGACTGGCACTGGCAAATAAGCTAAAAAAAGCTCGTTCTGATAAAAAGGAATTAGAGGAAAGAGTCGAAAATAGTTACTATAATACCGATTTCATCCGAAAGCATTCAACAATGCGTGAAAATATTCAATCAAACGAGGAATCGGTTTTGATCAGCTCGATGAACAATTTGTCATTCGCTACATTAAATGTGGCTGAATGTAAGCCAGCTGCGGGGGAGGAAGAAGTCGATAGGAAGACTTTTGAACAGTGGCGTTCATTATTTGAGGCATCTATTGAACTAGCAGGGATCGACAATGAATCTATGAAGATGCGCTTGCTACGCGTCAAAGCAGGAACTAAGCTACTTGAAATTCTCGATAGTACGAAGTCATCTCTTGATGGTCCTGATCCCGATAATGAACCATATTCAGATGCAATCCGTAGATTGGTTACTTACTTTAGTTCGCGACAATATGTGATGACACACCGTCAAAAGCTGAGGGCTACGGTGCAATCCAAAGGTGAATCAGACTTACGATATTTAAACAGAGTGATTGCAGCAGCGAGGATGTGCGATTTTCCGGACGAGCAGCTTGCGGATAACGTTGCGGAGGTAGTCCAAGGCCACGCACTAGACGTAAAGGTGAGAGATATTGCCCGTAAAGTAGCCAGAAAGGGATACCCAATATCCGAATTCGTTGACAAAGTGCGATCTCATGAGCTGGCTAAGGCGAATGAAGAAGTTTTTGCAAGAGCTCACCAGGATAAGCAACTAGTGATTGCAGCTGTTTCTCAAGAACAACGCCCTCCGAATCGATTTCAACAACAAGCTTTCCGATTTCCATCGACTCGAGGTGGTTTTCAGTCCAGGCAGTCGGGACCTTTTCAAAATAATAGAGATCATGGCCGTGATCAACGAAACACCCTTGGTCGTTTTCCGCAACAACGATTGACTCGAGGTCTTGAACCGTGTATTCACTGCGCTGGGAGATACCATTCATCCGAAAGCTGCAATGCAAAGACCAAAGTCTGCGACGTGTGTGGTGTTCTTGGACACATCAAGAGAGCATGTCCAGTACAACGGGAGCAACGACCGGATTTCCGTGCGAATACCAGAGGCCAAAAGCGATACAATCAAATTGAAGCAGGTCCATCGGCGCCTAAAAACAGAAAAGTTTTAGCAATTACTAAAGATGAGAGCATTGAGGATGTTGAGCCAGAAGGCACTGCTGTAAGTTCACTAACTGAAATTTAAATACATGGGCGCCGGCTGAAGTGGTTTCTCAATATTTTTTTTCTTTCTCTAAATTTTTAATTGATCATATCTTATTTAGCACATAAAAAGAGATAAATTATTCTTGGATGAAATGTAGAGGCAATTAATTTTTTTTATTATTATTCAAAGAAAAGAAAGATAAACACATTTGAAGAGAAAATAAAGTTAAAAAAAAAAACAAAGATAAACCGGTGTTTCCTTAATTTTATCTTTTCGGATTGACTCAATTTGGGGTGTTGTCATGGAAGTCTAAGTTTCGTGAGAATGACAACAGTGATAACATATGCATATGTATCTTCTAATGGAATAATTTGTTATGTCTGTTTATTCAATTATCATTGTTATATTGGAAACACTTCTACCGGCCCTGATGAGACATCTTTACAATAAAAAAGGGCAGGAATGATAAGGTTGTATTTCAAGGAGTATGACAATACTGATAAAAAAAAATATATATTTTCAGAGTTCTACGCCCTTAATGAATGAGTTTGAAGATGGTACTATTTTGGGCTATGTAGCAGGAGTTCCAGTGTGTTTTCTCATAGATTCGGGGGCAGAGGTGAACACCATCAGCGAGGAGTCCTTTCTTTTTCTGACTACAAACAGTTCATCAAGGGATAAGCTGATAAGTGTTGCAAAGGGAACCGATAAACCATTAAAGGCATACGCTTCACAAGGTCATATTACTGTTATAGCTACGTTCGTTGCGGAACTTTTCATTTCAATGGATCGTCCGGTACAGCTGGAGAAATTTTACGTGATTCCTATGGCTAGAGCCTTATTAAGCAGAAGCACTGCAGTTAGATATAGTGTGCTACAAATGGGACTCAAGGTTGCTATTAATTCCGATTTTCCAAAGCAGATATATTCATTGATAGCGGGAGAAATATGTAGTCTACAAAGTCGGTCGGAATTTCCAAAATTCAAGATACCCCCAGTATTCATTTCGTATGACGTTAGCAAACCTCCTTCCAGACGTATTTACACAAATATTCCGCCCGCATTTAAAGAAGAAACGGAAAGAAGGCTCAACGAACTCCTGCAATCAGGCATTATAGAGCGGGTAACGGATGACATGGACAGATCATTTTGTTCATCCCTTTTAGTGGTTCCTAAAGGTCGGGATGACATAAGGCTGGTCGTTGATCTGCGAGGACCAAATAGAAGTATAATACGAACACCTTTCCGAATGCCTACACCCATAGAAGAGGTTGCAAAAATCCAATGCCTATTTGGAACATCTCTGTGCCGATAATGCGCTGAAATGTGCACTGTGCCGAAGATGATATGTTTGAAAAACCGTAACTGGCATAAGGACTCGGCTCCCAACTAAAATGATGCATGACCACTACATTCAAGCAAAACAAGAAAAACATTTTATGGGATTTCGTTCCTATTGGATAATTCATCCCAGAAACAAGAAAATAAAAATATAAATCACAGCGCCCGTAGGGAGAATCGAACTCAAATCACCAATTAAATCGTATTGCCAGACCGACATCTTAACCAGTGTACTATTTGAACTTCATGCAGGAAGAGGGATATTTGTCATAGGCATTCTGCCACCGATCAATCACAAAAGAAACGCACGACAGTGGCTTCCCGGCGTTTGGTCTCCTTTCAAGGTATTCATTTGTCTTGCGATGGAAACGGGAAAGGGAACGGGAGTGGAGGAAACGGGAAACCCATTGAATGAGAACTGTGCTTTGCTTACTGCCTGCTATTACATACACACGCTACATATACACAGCTGCTAAAGCCGGGCAGCTTGGCCGGTGCTTGTTTGCCGGTCAATTGAAGGAATATATTCTTGTTGCTTTTGCTACATACACACGCACAGCTTAGCCGTGGTTGTTTGCCGGCAAATTGAATTGAAGGAATGTTTTTTTTGTTGCTTGTACTGCATACACACGCACAGCTCGGCCGTGGTTGTTTGCCGGTAGATTGAAGGGATTGAATAAGAAGGATGTTTTTGTTGTTGCTTTTGCTACATTCACACGCACAGTGCTCGGTTCGCTGGCTGCCTGGTGTTGGCCGGTATTTATTTCCATCCTTCTTCGTCTTGTGATGCGATAGGGAGGGACGTGAAAGCGTTTTTATTTTGTTTCTTTCAGACATACGCAATTCGGTTAACTTGGGAGATTAATGCCGGTGGGAGCAAATCGATTCAGCACCGATCGCGTTATCTTCTTGTACCAATGATGCTATGTAATTGACTACACGCCATTGGCACAGAGACTGAATTTTGGGTGTACACTCGAAACCATCTTAGCTAGCTTGGATGGAGCAAAATGGTTTTCAACGCTGGACCTGACAAGTGCCTATTTCCATATTGAGCTGGCTGAGGCATCTAGGCACTTGACTAATTTTTTTTCGGGCAGTGGAACGTTTCGTTTCAAGCGGCTATGTTTCGGGTTGACAAACGCTCCTGACATTTTCCAGGAGACTATGGAAACGGTTATTTTAGCGGGACTTGTCGGGGTGCGCAATTATCTGGACGATGTCCTGGTTTACGGGCGTACGAAAGAGGAACACGATAGGAACTTGAACCAAACTTTTAAGCGGTTGAAGGAACATAACGTGAAATTAAATGAAACGAAATGCGCTTTTGGAAAACAAACAGTCAAATTCCTAGGATTCCAGCTATCACACGATGGGTTACGAGTTGAGAGGAATAAGCTACAGTCCATTGAAAATTTTCGCAGGCCTGAAACTTTGAACGAGGTAAAAAGCTTTCTTGGACTTGTGACCTTCATAGAAAGATTCATACCAAACCGAGCAGATAAAACCGTTCATCTAAGAGCGCTTGCGAATTCGGATAGATTCGTCTGGAGCACTGAAGAGGAAAATGAATTTGTTTTTTTGAAGCTCGAGGCACTCAAGACAATAACTAGGCTAGGGTACTTTGATTGCAAAGACAGGACCGAACTTTTCGTAGACGCATCACCTTTTGGTTTAGGAGCGGTTCTAACACAGTTCGACGATAAGGAAATGCCCAGAATTATAGGCTGTGCTTCAAAGTCGTTGACAGAAAGAGAATCGAAGTACCCTCACACTCAGAAGGAGGCGCTCGCAGTCGTTTGGGCCGTTGAACGTTTCAAGTTTTACTTGACAAATTTGAAGTTTACGGTCCGCACAGACTCGGAAGCCAACGAATTTATTTATGGCTTTGGGTACAAAACTTGCAAACGTGCTATATCAAGAGCGGAGGCTTGGGCTTTGCGGCTACAATGTTTTGACATGACGATAGCGAGAATACCTGGTCATTTGAATGTGGCTGACGCTCTATCTCGTCTTATAAGCAAAACTCAGAAAGACGAAGATTTTGACGAAGAAGAGGACAAGCATCTTCTTTATGCTTTAGATCCAGGAACAATGAGTATTACGTGGGCAGATATTGAGGCTGCATCGGAAGTCGACGAGGAGTTAATACTAGTCAAAGAATCTATGGTTTCAAGAAAATGGCCTAAAAACCTGGCTCGATTTGAAATCCACGCGAAAGAACTGCGATTTGTTGGAAACACCCTTTTTAAGGGAGACAAAATTATCTTACCTGAACGTCTTCGTTATTCGGCATTTAAAGCAGCTCATCAAGGCCATATAGGCATTGGAGCTATGAAACGAGTTATGCGAAATTATTTTTGGTGGCCGAGTATGAGTGTAGGTGTAGAAAATTTCGTGAAAAGATGTGAGACATGCCTCCTAATATCGAACAAGAATCCTCCAATACCACTTTCGAGTCGTCAATTACCTAACGGCCCTTGGGAAATCCTTCAATTGGATTTTTTGACAATAAGCGGCTGTGGATCAGGCGAGTTTTTGATGCTCGTAGACACATACTCTCGTTATCTTTCGATAGTCGAGATGCAGCACAAAGATGCAAAAAGCACGAATTGTGCATTGAACCGGATTTTTATAACATGGGGCTTGCCACTTATTATACAAACCGACAACGGTCCTCCATTTCAAGGGTCTGAATTCATAAAATATTGGGAAGATAAGGGGGTTAAAATAAGAAAATCGATCCCATTAAGTGCCCAATCTAACGGCAGTGTAGAGCGACAGAATCAGGGCGTTATCAAAGCACTGGCGGGAGCAAAACAGGACAGAGTTGAATGGAAGGTAGCCCTACAGAGCTATGTTCGAATGCATAACACTGTGAAACCCCATTCGAGGCTGGGAATAACACCATTTGAACTCTTAGTCGGATGGCGATATAGGGGCATGTTTCCTTGTCTCTGGCACTCGGAAGATCGTCATCTGGACCGGGATGAAATACGGGAAAAAGACTCAGAGGAAAAACATATAAGCAAAAGAAATGCCGATGAACGTCGTGGAGCAAAAGAATCCTCAATTCGCTGTGGTGATGTGGTTGTAATGGCAGTTCCAAAGAAAATCAAAACGGATCCGTCGTTCTCATTCGAGCGATTTAGAGTTATTTCTAGAGAAGGTGCAAAAGTAGTTATCGAAAATGACAGAGGCGTGAAATTCGCACGTAATGTGCAAGATGTAAAGTTAATCCCTGAAGTGGAGGAGCTGAATACATCCGAGACTGAAAACGGTGTAAAGTTGAGGGAAATCCCAAACGTTGACGATATACTCCCAGCAACAGCAGAAAACTGTGATCAGGAATCCACACATAGCGATTGCGAATTAAGCGCTGATGAAGAGTCAGTGAAATGTCCAGCAGGAGCTTCTGCAACAGGACGACCTAAACGTAGCATTAAACAGCCCGAGAGATTCAAGGATATGGTGTCGATTCAGGATTCTTTTGACACAGTAATTCAAGATTACGATGACTCTTTATCGGAAAAGGAGGACCAAAAACTAAGAAAAGAAATGACAAACATTGGTAGGGAACAACTACCAACTGAAGGAATCTCAGATTTAGAAACGAACAACGGGAAAGAATTGGATGATACTACATCCAATCCAGGGCAAGGAAGGCCTAAGCGTACGATTAAGAAGCCAGAGCGATTTAACGATGTTTTCATGTATCAGGTGATACAGTAGCAGATTTGCAATAATCGTAAGAGCATTTTTCTAGTAGACTATTTTTTCCTAAATGATACACATTTTTAAACGTTATTTAAATATTCACAGGGAAGACATGGAAATGTAACGCCAATCGAGTATCCGAGTCAATTTAAGAGGAAGATAGTTGAACTGGTTCAGGCCATATAAACCTAATCATATATTCAAGACAAATCGATTTAGAACGGCAGCTATTGAACCAGACTTGTTGAGCACAATGTAATCGTACACAGTATGAATTTGTTCGTGTACGTTCGCCCTTTGATATTAACTTGACAAATTTGAAAATCACTTCAAATAATAAAAAAAAAAATAAAATTAATGAACAAGGCTATAATTTGATCAAAACTTCATCTTAAATAAAAATATAGAATAGCAATAAACTAACTAGCCTACGGTCAACCCCCTGGCAACTTGACGTTTCCCATACAAATCGCGTGTGCCAGTTTTTTCTGGTTCTCTGGTTCTGTCAAAGCGAAAATCAAGCGGCTTAACATGACGGAAGGACACATATCGAAATATTTTTTATTTCAATTGATTCAAGAAATGGAAAAACGATTCAAATTTAAAAATTTTTGCTCAGTTATATGTAAAATGAATCTGTTTTCGAAAGTTCAGTCGAAGTCGAACACAGACGTAAATCTGTGTGTCCTTTATTAGGTTTTAAACTTCTGGACTGATCAAAATAATTCACTGAAATACGGCTGTTGTTTGGGACAAGTATCCCTTCCACCGAAACTATTGAGGACAACCGCACACAATGAATGTAAAACAAAACATTACCACAACAATCATCAAGTGATTTTCATTAACTGCGATACATATGATAATTCTAGATAGGCAAAATTTTCATATTATATCAGAACATTTCCCGTTTTATGGAAAAACTGTTCTTATACAATATAAAAACAGGTAGATTATTGAATGAAAATAATAATTTCGCTTGAATTCGCTTTTTTCATTCATTCGAAAGTTATGAATTTGCTTGATTCGCACCACATTTGATGATGTGCCCTTTCTATACGCATGGCACGAAAAGTATGTAAACAAGCGGTACACATGCGACATCTGCGATTTTGAATCAGGCACACGAAACTCGCCAGAACTGTCAAGTTGCCAGGGGGTTGCCTACGGTATAAAAAAAAAAGAAGATAAACATGTTACATACGTTTTTGAATCCGCAGAAATGATAAGCATGTCGTAGGAATGATTGTTCTACATCCTTGGGTTCCAGTTTCGAAGAAGTTGTACAGCATCGCAGGGTTTGGGTCAAGTTTCACGTTCGGTTGAAGGCACTCATGAGTTATGCTGTGTGCGTTTGTTGTTGTTGCCAAATATTGGTTGGACATTGCCAATCTCGTTGAAGATGGTCACTTCCAGGGGGAACGTCAGCATATCATTAAGGGAGCCCGCATTAAACACTCGATTGTCCACTGGTCCGTAGGGATCTAACTACACCTGCTTTCCAAGCTGCTCCTGGTGATTAGGAAATTTATATCCTGGGCCTAGTATTTTTGGCCGACGAGCGAAATCAGCAAGTGTCAATACCAGCCGATACATCGGTGTTAACTGTTTCCGGTGATCTACATAATTGAATATAGTTACACGTTATAAAATTAAAAAAAAATTAAAATAAAATAATATAAGATAGCTCACCGATAGTGAAAGGAAATGTTAAACGCCACGGTTGATTCGATTCGCGGAGCCCACAATGCTTCGTACACATTAATTCCGGTAAGTGCTTCACCTTGGCCCAGCAGATGGTTGACCATGGGGTCGTGCGTGTGGGTGCCCAGTCCGATCTTTCGCATTTAGGCCAACAGCCAAACATAGTGAGTGCCCTTCCGGGTGTTTTCCTAGTCCATTCGTTGGCATTCGTCTTGCCAGCGTTCCCTTTCCGATTTGAGCTTGAATAAACCAGCACGGGGAGCAGGGCATTTTCCGAGGGGTACGTGTCAGAGTTATGGTTTGGAGCCGAAAGCGGTGGAAGCGAGCCGCTATGCAGAATCAAGGACCGGCAGTATTTCTGCGATATCGATGGGTTCGTTGGGACCCTCATGGCGTGTGCGTCTTTCAAACAATTTCTAGGTTACTTGGACATGTGTACGGGCACTGAAAAGAAATGAAATTATAATTGACGCGGTGTTTCGAATGTTGGTTTAACATTGTCAAGTTGGCGGTCTGGTTGACGATGGTCCGAAGGGGAGGAGTTGATCTCGTCCGGATTTTCGCAGGAACTGGTCTGACCGAGCGAAATGTAAACAGCTGACAGAGCAACGACGATCAGGTCTATAGCGGGTTCGTTGAAAGGAAAGAACGAGCAGTGGCTGCTTTTATAGTAGTTTTTTTTTACTTTGCCGATTGGAGGCTAACTTTTGGATGGTCCACTTCTTATAGGCACTCTACTTCACACCTGTGCATCCAGCAGACCACGGATAGCGGTGACATGACAACTAACGTTGACAGATCCAGCCGAAAGGGAAAATGAAAACGGCCACGTGTTCGGCGGCTGTCAGTAAAGGGAAAGCAAAATATAAATGGAAGGGCTGCCAAAAGATCATTCTATGTTTAAAGAACAGTTTAATCTCTAAATGGATTCAGACTTTTTATCTAAAAGTTTGGAAAGATTATCCGTTTTAAAATGTGTTCTGGAGCAAAAATTCGATTGTACATCTCTTCATAATTCAAAAATAATTTAAAGAATCGTTACTGAAATAAATTTAACTCGGTATAGTTTTGGTTCGTGAGATGAGAAAAATTGTAACTTTTATAATTACCTAGTATAACTACGGTGAATGTAAATGGACTGAAATTTTGGCTGTATTTTCAAATCATGTTATAGGATAGAGGTAGAGGCGAATGTAGGGAATAAAGGCAGATATATAAATAAATAAAATGAAATAACAAAACATTCGGAAAATGAAATATAAAATTATACACGAAATAAATATAAACTATGGAGATTTAAATATTAGGATTAAATAATGTCCAAAACACTTTGGTTTGTGAAACACGTTCAAGTAAAGGTAATGAATATTGTTAGACCCCCCGGGGCGAACGAAAAGAGCTTTCCGATTACTACGGGTAGGGAGAGAGTTGCGATTCTCTCGAGCAGGAATTGAAGAGCACGTAGAGTTTCTATTGCAACAAAATGGAGCACGTGTAGAGTTCCAAAGAGCGAGGAGAAAAGAAACGGTCAGGCAAGAAATAGCGGGAGCAAAGGAGTTCAGTTTACAGACGAAGTTCTTAGTGAGAGTATCGGTAGTTTATGTTTGTAACAAAAAAAGTGGTGAGGAATCCAAAAAGAAAATGGCGGAAAAATCGGTCGATCTCGACACTTATATTCCCATTTCCTATGTATCTCTTGGCTGTGAAGAGCGCATATGATGAAAGTCTGTTATCAACTTTCCTCGGAGTGTTTGAGATGATTCTCATCTATTCAGCTGTGGTGACCTCTCGTTTGAAGCTCTTCCTCCATCTGGATCAATATTTAAAGTGTGTCAACATGAGCGCTAAAATGGGCTTCAAATTCATTCATAACTCTTTCTTCAAAGAACATCAATCTGTCTTGCAACACTTTGTTACAGGTTCAGTACTTATCAGTGGAATTATATTACTGACTCATAGCTTCTATTACATTTTTGTTAACTTTGACGGAAATGATTATCTGTGGATTTTCTTCATAATTTTGTATTTCCTGTATTTCTTCCATACTTTTTTCATAATTGCTCTTGTTTCTGGTTCAGTTATACTAATAACCTTTATTTACAACGATATAAATGAACGAGTGAAAAATGCCATCTCTCAAATAATTGCATTGGATTTTGACGAAAAGTACTGGAATCGGAATTCTCTCAGCAAATCGAAACGGTGTCTGACCGTGTCGAAAGAAATTGCTCGCTTGTGCCTTCAACATCGAATGCTTACGCGAGTAGTTGACAAAATTACAGCGATTTTTGATTTGCCGCTGGTATTGATAGTACTGACACTGTTTGTGGACATTATATCTGGAGTTTACTTATGCTTCACTGGAATGGTTTATGACATAAGACGGGGACGAACTCCCAACTACACTGACTACGGAGCGTCGGTGCTGGCAGTTTCGATGATGACACTACAGCTGTACTCCATGACATCCGTGGGGAACAGAATGGCTATTACGGTATGGTAAATTTTGAATCAAAATTGTACTGAACTTTACAAATTGGTGTTATATTTAGGCAAAAAGTGTCGGATCGGCTCTCAACGAATTTTTTATTACCGAAGTTGACGAAGAATTGGATCTTATGGTGATCTTCAAGAAGCTACATTGATGTTTTGGTTAAGCTCACCAATGTTATTTCAATTTTAGATAGAATTTTCACTTTGGAAGTTTCTCATCAAAATTACCTGATCAACATTTAGGGCTGTTTTCTTTGGATCGACGCTTTTTGTTTGGTGTGGGTATCTCATTGCTTGCAATGATTCACGCTACTCTATAGCAAACTTTGAATGTTTATTTCATTTTTAGGTTGCAGGCGCTATAACAACATATTTGGTCATACTACTGCAATTCGAGCTCACTCAGTACTAACCACAGCTGAAGCGACAAACATAAATAGATGCAGGATACCTCATTTGCTTACTGGAACTTAGCATAACTGTAAGTATTTCAAACTACAAAATATACTCAGTTACGGAAAATGTGAGAATCGTTGCGTCCCGGAAGGTGTCCAAAGTTCATTTCAACATAGTACATATTATGGTGGTAATGGATGAATGGGAAAAATGTCACCATTAAACTTCGTAAACGGATCATATATGTACATTTTGTAGATTTTCCAAAAAAAATTATCTGTGTAAAATTTCAGTCCAAAAATCAGATTTTTTCCTGAACATATAATGGGTGCTACGGTCAAAATTTGGTCAAGGGAAAACGCGTGTAAATCGGTGAAATCGTTTATTTAAAAAATCAAATTAAATTTCTTTTTCAAGTTTAGTTGGTAGAAAATTCAGGAAAAATATTCAGTTAGGCTTCCGCTTTTCCAAATCCGAATTGCCAGGCCTTACGCTTAACCCCTGCCATCAGATTTTTTACAGCCACCTTGTCCACCTTCTTCGCCGCAGAAAGCCAGTTTGCCTTAAACTGCTGATCGTCCTTAGCAGTTTTTTGGTCTTCTTTTGGTTCCGCTTGATAATAGCCCAGTATTTCTCAATTGGGCGGAGCTCTGGCATGTTGGGAGGGTTCTTGTCCTTGGGAATCACCTGCACGTTGTTGGCGGCGTACCACTCCATGGCCTTTTTGCCGTAATGGCAATATCCCAAATCCGGCCAAAACAGTACGGAACAACCGTGTTTCTTCAGGAAAGGCAGGAGACGTTTATTCAAACACTCTTTCACGTAAATTTCTTTGTTGACAGTCCCGGAAGCTATGAAAATGCTGCTTTTCAAGCCACAGGTACAGATGCCTTGCCAAACCAGATATTTCTTCGCGAACTTTGACAGTTCCATGTGCTTGAAAATATCTGCTACCTTTCCCCTTCCTTTTGCCGTATAAAACTCCTGTCCCGGAAGCTGCTTGTAGTCGGCTTTGACGTAGGTTTCGTCGTCCATTACCACGCAGTCAAACTTCGTCAGCATCGTCGTGTACAGCTTCCGGGATCGCGCTTTGGCCGTTGTATTTTGTTTATCATCGCGATTTGGAGTCACTACCTTCTTGTAAGTCGATAGTCCGGCTCGTGTTTTGGCTCGATGTACGGTTGTAGACGATACACCCAGCTTATTTGCGGCATCTCGGAGAGAGAGCTGCGAGAAGCTCGGATTTTCGCAATGCGCGAGCAAAATTTTGATACGCTGCTCTTCTTCCTTGGATGGCATTTTGACAACTGAAGAGTGAATTCCAAAATCAAAATAGGAGCAACATTCTACACACACACACCTTCAAAATGAAAGAAATACGTCAAGTTGATATTGACCAACTTTGACCGTATCACCCCTTATACACTCAGGAAAATACTGTTATGTATGCCATAAGATTTTCTTAAGAACTGGCGCCATAAGAAAAACCTTTGAAATTCATAAGATTGTCTTATGACGCGAATGAGTTCTTCAAATTTTTTTTTTTTGTTTCGATTATAGTCGTTTTACCATCTTTATGGCATTCGCGACTTTATCAACGTTGCAGTTGGCGGATCGTTATTGAAAAACTATCCGGTACAACTGTGTTCGATATTTACTCTTGGGCTCGAACTCGCGGACATCGGCTCAGGAGACAACAGACTTGCCAACTGAGCTATATCACAAGCCCGGTTCTTCAAATGAACACCTACTTTAATGAGATGTTCTTACTTTTCATAAGAAAGTCTTATGGAAACAGGAAATGTAACCACATGTAACATCTAATAAGAATAATTCAAAATATTTGATGTTGAAAAGTTTTAATTTATTTTGTCGACACTTTGTTTGGAATGACATTATGGGTGATCAGCAGCACATCAACACCCGGTCCCAAAGGAGGCTTTTTCCACTGCATCCGGCCCTTCAATCTGGCGACCGGCAAAAAGGTCAACATGCTGGAAAGTAAACGAAAAACGTTTCGAGTTTACAAACATATTGAAGGAAGGTTTACAATAAATAAGCTGCAATAGAAACTTTTCATTTAGAAGATCATAATCACAAAAATTGTTAAGGAAAAGTTGAAAAGTTAAAAATATTTTTTTTTATTGAAAGGCATCAGCAGATTTTAGGCGCAATTCTCTCGTATATTTGACCGATATTAAGTCCTTTTCTGAACACAATTAGAGTTTTCTGTTTCATTTTGCATATGAACGAATTTTTTTTTTTCAAAAATCTTACATTTTATAAAAATGATCAGAATAAAAAACAAACCGTCATTTTTTCGTTTCGTTCGCAATTTTTATTCCATTTTTGTTTGTTAATATTTTAAGGACCCACCTTTTGAAAATTGGCTGGACCATCTTAGTCAAAAAACTATATTTAAGATGCTTTATGAACATTCAATTAATTAACATGTCGATTGAAGCAATTTTTGATTTATTTTATGAGGCAATTCTTAAACATTTATAAAAAAGTCACTGGATTCCGAAAAATCCATAACCCAGAAAGCCTCAGAAAGACAATTTTAGTTAAAAAAAAGTGTTCTTGATAATACCAGAGTTATAAGTAGTTTTGCAATAAATTCCAAGGTATGGGGTCGAAGCAAGCCTTGCTCGGGATCGAACGTGTTTTTCAGTCACGCGTTCGGTTTTCTGCACTTGTTCCTGGCCTAGGAAAATATTTTATGCCTAAAAGTTGTTTTGTTTCTTACTGGAAATATCGTTCCTCTTATTTCTCGTTTGTGCTCCAATTCCGAGGAGAGACCAGGATATAGGTAATTTGTGCTTTTGGTGCAAGTGCTGAAGTCATTACAAAGGCAAGAAAAATGGCAATGTGAATTGCCAATTAGGAAGAAACAAAATATGGCAATTGGCAAAGTTGAGGGCTGGTGAAAAAATGTGCTTTTAGAAAGTGTTAAATTGAACAATTTGACCAAAAAATTTGAAAAAAAAAACAAAGATAGTTTTCTGCAGCGCCGTGCTACTCCTTGCTAGCTCCAATTATTTGACAGTGAACATAAATTTGAGTTCGAATGAAAAAGCACAAGATTTGCATATGCTCCGAACTTCAATTTTGCACCAGTTAAATGCGTTTGAAATGGAGTTAGTTGGAAATGTGTATATTGTGGAGTGCGTGTTGAAAAATCAGGAAATCAAGCCGTTTGAGACTAAATGGTTTAGAAACACGTAAGCCAAGCTGAGAGGACAAGGAAAGCGAACGAGAATTTGGATCAGAGATCGGGAGTATAAGTTTGCGAATTTCCTGTATTCCGGAAAATTCCCACAACGGTTGAAAAGCTAAGTACATATTTGAATTTTGTAAATATCATTTGAAAAATATATAAGATGACATGAAGTTGGAAAATTGGTTAAAACAATTTTAATGAGCGTGTTCGTGGATGTTTTTTTTTCTACTGACCTCATTGGTTCCCTTTTCATTCAATTTTAGACTGCTGTGATTGAATGTAAATTTTTGCTTACACGAACTAACTTTAACACGAAAATTTCAAATGTGGAACAATGTTCTTAAACGAATTCTGATTCGATGTGATTTTAACTAGTTTTTAATCAAGGAGTTTTACTCAAATAATAAGTATACATTTTTTAAAAAACTATGAACGAACCAGAAGTGTGCCAAGTAAAATCAACAGTTTTAGAACAGTGGTGCACAGAAATCCAAAATTTTAAGGTTCTACATTTAATACATATTTTAGTAAAAGCTTTAGTTTTTTAACTCGAAAAATTAAAAAATTTCCATTGGATTTTGGATTTCTGTGTAAAATAACCTCATTCCCAGCCAGAATCAGCATCTAGGAGCTCACTATTATTTAGCAGATGAGCTCCCAACGTAAGAACTGTTCTATCACGGGATTGTATGGTACTGTTGTCCACGTTCCTTCCTCCTTGTGTTCAAGTTGTCTCTGCGTTCAATACTGCACAGTGGGCCCGGCCTAGTTAAGATGAATAGTAAATGTACTTTTACTATTCACCGGGATGCTGACAAGATCTGGCTGTGTATGTATCATAAGCATAAGCATACGCGTTTTGCAATAACTTCCAAGGTATATACGGCTATTTCACTAATTCTAAAACCACCAACCTTCATCATACTATGTGTGCAAGGTTATGTCACGACCGGGAGACGATCTCATGAAAGTTGGTTCTCATGAAAGGATGCTATCCTCTAGGCCACGATCTACTGTCCGGCTCGGTTGCACGGATTTCATTGAAAAATGTCCGTATTTTTCAAGGATTTATTTACTTTATTTGGCAATTCAATCAACAACTAAATTTTGTTTTGTTATTTATTTATTTATGTGTCTGAAACGAAATTTTTTGTGCAAGTTTTACAAAAATAATCATGAAAGGTTTTTTGGAAGCCTAAAATACGATTTAAAATCTGTCGATGAGTTTTGATGAATAAAATAATTTTTTTTCAATTTTAATCTTGATTTTTGTTGAGTAATGTTGGGGTTTTGACAAAATTTGTCCGGATTGTCTGGATTTTTGGTCGTTAATTTTGAAATCAAATGTCCGGATTTTTCCAGGTTTGAAAAAAATATTTTCTCTCTCAGGTCGAAAAGTGATACGATAAAAGAAGTTCCGGCACATCGTGAAGGAAGAGCTTCGTGCGTGCTGGGACGAATGCCAGAAGATAAATAGTGAGTTATTTATCATTAGTGAATTCTGTAGTTATTTTTGGAATAAGTATTTTCTTTTACATGATTTTGGAAACCAAAAGAAACTGGACCGCAAGAGCTTGCGGGAATAGAATATATTTTTATCACCTTAGTTAAGTGCAGTGAAAAGAAGTGCAGTAATAGTGGTTGTGTTTTGACGAATATAGTGAAAATAAATTAAATTGAATAAAATTTTTATTTCTTTTATTACAATCCACAGAGAGAAAAAAAACATTAATTAAATCAACCCCAATTTCATTGCCAAACTAAATATTTTTTTATGTATTCTTCATCTTCACATCGTATCGAACTCACTTGAAATTCACGTAAGTTGTAGCTGAATTTTATAAAGTACGAATTCTTATTGAGGTGTACTCACCTTATTTATTGGTCAATTGGATAAAAAATTATGTAGTTTTTCACGTTGCAACGATGTGCGGATTATTTTGGGTATTAAAACCGTAGGGCCACCAAAATTTGCACAGTTGTCATTGGGCCCAAAAGGAACCCAAAGCCGTTTGATAATTTTTGTGGTCCAATTTTGACAGGGCTAATGTACATAAGCTTTAA
Organism: Uranotaenia lowii; assembly: GCF_029784155.1. Taxonomy (NCBI): domain Eukaryota; kingdom Metazoa; phylum Arthropoda; class Insecta; order Diptera; family Culicidae; genus Uranotaenia; species Uranotaenia lowii. The sequence goes on from NC_073693.1 coordinate 361,969,721, forward strand.
ACGTTCATCACGTTCATTTCTTTCCGGAATTCGACAAAAATCGTTCAGCATTGTTACATTAGACTGAGTCGATTTGGGGTCATTTTCGAATTTCTCAAACCCTGGGGTCTTAAAAGCTTCGTCTTCGTCCGAAATTCATCCATGATTTTTTGCAGAATTTTTAAGTAACGTTTACATGAGTAAATTTGAACTTTTAGGTTTGTATGGGAAAATTGAATATTTTGTACTGAAAAAGCAACATCGTTTTTATTTGTCTGTGGAACCGAGCCAGCTGATGGGTTTTGTGCCAATTTATAAAATTCCTTAGGGAAATTTTCCACTGAACAACTTTGTCGAAGATCGTAACTTTGTATCTCATTTGGCAAAAAAGTTATTAGCAGTTTAATAGAGGTATGTCTTTTGGCATTGATAAACATGAAATTCAATTGACATCACTGTTGAAGCCTCGCGAAGTATTGCATGAAAAGTAGTCATGCAACACATTGATAGGCACCCTGCAGTGATGTCAATTGAATTTCATGTTTATCAATGCCAAAAAACATACCCCTATTGAACTGCTAATATTTTTTTTGCCAAATGACAAAGTTGTTCAGCGGAAAATTCCCCTAAGGAATTTTATAAATTGGCACAAAACCCATCAGCTGGCTCGGTTCCACAGACAAAACAAAAACGATGTTGCTTTTTCAGTACAAAATATTCAATTTTCCCATACTTAATGATCCCGCGCCGATCCTCCGGTGCATAGGGCCGTGGTAAAAGACCTCCACTGTTGACGATCCGGAGCCAGCGTCTTCACCTGGTCCCAGTCAAGATTCTCGTCGACAGTTCGGATTTCAGCGGCTAGGCTTCGCCGCCACGAATTTCTGGGTCTGCCTCTTCTTCGATGACCTTCTGGATTCCAATCTAGCGCCTCTCTGCAAATCTCGTTTTCATCTCTTCGCAGCGTGTGCCCAATCCATCTCCACTTACGTTCCCGAATCTCGATTTCTAGCGCCTTTTGATGACACCGGCGATGTAGTTCCTCATTCGAGATCCAGTTGCCAGGCCACCAAGCGCGGATGATATTCCGCAGGCAGCGGTTTACAAAAACTTGCAGTTTTCGCGTCGTCACCGCATATGTGCACCAAGTTTCGCACCCGTACAGCAATACGGATTTGACGTTTGAGTTGAAGATTCGGATTTTTGTTCGCAGAGAGATCTGGCGTGACCGCCAGATGTTTCGGAGACTCGCAAACGCAAATCGGGCCTTTCTGATCCGTGTTTCGATGTCTTTTCTGGTACCACCATCAGGCGTAATCTGGCTACCAAGATACTGGAAGCACTCCACTTTCTCAACTTGTTGCCCAGCTACCATGAAACTGGAGGGATTTCCTGTGTTGATCTCCATCGACTTGGTCTTTCCGACATTGACTTTGAGACCTGCTGCCTTGGAACTTTCGGTGAGGTCGTCGAGTTTGCTCTGCATATCTGGTTGTGTTTGGGCGAGCAAAACAATATCGTCAGCCAGGTTAAGGTCGTTCAGTTGCTCCATTGTTGAAGGATTCCACGGCAATCCTCGGTTCGGTGCACAGTCAATCGATCCAATCAGAATCTCATCCATTACGATTAGAAAAAGTAGCTGTGATAGAATACATCCTTGTCTCACTCCAGCAGTTACCGGGATTGGTTCGGACAAGACACCGTCGTGCAAGACCTTGCACGAAAATGCCTCATACTGTGCTTCGATGAGATGGACTAGTTTCTCTGGGACCCCTCGTCGCCTTAGAGCCGCCCAGATGTTTTCATGGTTAAGTCGGTCGAATGCTTTTTCGAAATCAACGATCACCAGCAGAAGAGAGTCCTGGAATTCGTTAATTTGTTCCAGTATGATTCGTAGCGTTGTGATGTGGTCCACACATGATCGTCGAGATCGGAATCCAGCTTGTTGCCGTCGGAGTGTAGCGTCTATTTTCTCCTGGATCCTGTTCAGAATCACCTTGCAGAGTACTTTGAGGGTTGTACAGATCAACGTTATGCCTCGCCAGTTACCGCACTCTGTCAGGTCTCCTTTCTTCGGGACCTTTACGAGGATACCCTGCATCCAGTCGGCCGGGAATGTTGCAGTATCCCAGATGTCAGCGAAAAGACGGTGCAACATTTGTGCTGATAGGGCAGGGACGGCTTTCAGCATTTCAGCAGGGATGCAATCGATCCCAGGAGCTTTGTTGGATTTCATGTTTTTGATTGCCGCTTCTATTTCAGCCAGCGAAGGCGCTTCCGAGTTGACGCCACTTATGCGACTTACTGTTGGCGCTTCGAGCTGCAGATTCTGTTGGCCATCGCTATTCGTGACTCGGAAGAGTTGTTCGAAGTGCTCAGTCCATCGTTTGAGCTGATCTGTTCGATCGGTCAATAACTGACCTGCTCGGTCTTTTAGCGGCATTCTTGCATTAGTCCTTGCATTACTGAGGCGGCGAGAAATGTCATAAAGTAATCGGATATCTCCATTGGCGGCGGCTCTTTCTCCCTCTTCGGCTAGGGAGTTTGACCAGGCTCTCTTGTCTCGTCTACAAGCTCGTTTAACTGCCTTTTCCAGCTCCGCATATCGTAAGCGGGCGGCTGCTTTGGCTGACCCGGTACATGCCTGCTCAATTCCGACTTTCGCCTTTCTCCGATCATCGACCATCCTCCAAGTTTCATCCGACATCCATTCATTCCTTCTTCCACAAACTTTACCGAGAGTACCATGGCTCGTCGTGATAAAGGCATTCTTGATTCCACACCACTGTTCTTCGACTGTTCCGTCTGTCGGCAGCTCCGAGGCTCGGGATTCTAGCTGTTCAACGTATGCCCTTTTCACCTCTGGATTCTCCAACTGGCGGACGTCGTATCGACACCCGACTTTCTCCTCGCGCCGTTGGACACGTGCAACTCTCAGTCGTATTTCGCCAAGGACGAGGTGATGGTCAGATGCAATGTCTGCGCTTCGCTTGTTGCGGACATCAAGAAGGCTCCTTCTCCATTTTCGGCTGATGCAGATGTGGTCAATTTGATTTTCTGTTCGGCCATCTCGGGATACCCAAGTGACCTTATGTGCTGATCGATGGGGGAAGAGCGATCCACCGATCACCATGTTGTTGTTGCCACAAAATTCTACAAACAGCTCTCCGTTTTCGCTCATCTGTCCCAGGCCATGGCGCCCCATGATGCGCTCAAGGTCTTGATTGTCGGAGCCAATCTTTGCGTTGAAGTCGCCCAAATGGATTTGAATGTCACCCTTCGGAATTCTCTCAACCACGCTGTTCAGTTGACTGTAAAATTGCTCTTTTTCCTGCAAGTCGGCAACGTCAGTTGGCGCATAACACTGGACCATTGTAAGGTTTCTAACCCGTGTTCTAAATCTGGCTACGATTATTCTTTCATTTATCGGTTCCCATCTAATGAGGGCCGCGTAGGCCTGCGGGCTTAACAGGAAACCAACTCCTCGTTCCCGAGTAGCATGTTCTCCTCGTATGCCAGAGTAAAGCAGGACTTGCCCGGATTGTGTCTTGTGTTCTCCAGTATTAGGCCAACGGACTTCGCTCAGTCCCACACTCAAAGGAAATCTTATTATAAATTTCATAAGATACATCTTATGAACCACTTTTTTGAGTAAAAACTAATTTTTCATAAGAGTCTTATGAAATTCTTTCAAATTTCATACGATGTTCTTATGAAAAATAGAAGAAACGGCATTGTGAAAAAATGATGAACACATTCACTCATAGCATCAGTTTTTTTTTTCATCATCTAACAGTACGAAGCAATCGCCAGTTCATAGTTATTATAGTTTTCCTTCAATGTTAAATGTTATTGTTATCTCCGGAATGGTAAGTTCGATTTGATGTTTTTGGTGTGAACGTTGAATATATTAGTAAACTAAAATACATTATTTGTTTACTTTTCAGCAAGCTGATCGGCAAAAAACGAAAGGTCGAAGATTAAGATGCTGCAAAAAAACTTTGATGGAGCCGTCTGTTGATGCGCTGCTGATGGTGACCATGAAGGATTTAATATTCAACAAATTTGGCAAACAATAAAGTGAATGTTTTCAGCATGAAATATCGAGAATTTTTCTTCTTAGAAAGTGATTTACTGTTTCCATAAGAATCTCTTATGAAAAGCAACAACCTCTCATTGAAGTAGGCGTTCATCTTCAGAATTCATTCGCGTCATAAGACAATCTTATGAATTTCATTAATTTTTCTTATGGCGCCACTTCATAAGAGAATCTTATGGCATACATAATAGTATTTTTCTGAGTGCAGAATCAATTTTCCCACACCCAAAATTCAGCCTCTATGCCAATGGCGTGTAATCAATTTCATAGCATCATTGGTACAAGAAGATAACGCGACCGGCACTGATTCGATTTGCGCCCACCGGCATTAACCTCCCAGCGCAACCGAATTGCGTATGTCTGAATGAAACAAAATAAAAACGTTTTCGCGTCCCTCCCCATCGCATCACAAGCCGAAGAAGGATGGAAATAAATACCGGCCAACACCAGGCAGCCAGCGAACCGAGCACTGTGCGTGTGAATGTAGCAAAAGCAACAACAAAAACATCCTTCTAATTCAATCAACCGGCAAACACGGCTAAGCTGTGCGTGTGTATGTAGCAAAAGCAACAACAAAAACATTCCTTCAATTCACAGGCAAACAACACCGGCCAAGCTGCCCGGCTTTAGCAGCTGTGTATATGTAGCGTGTGTATGTAATAGCAGGCAGTAAGCAAAGCACAGTTCTCATTCAATGGGTTTCCCGTTCCTTCACTCCCGTTCCCTTTCCCGTTTCCATCTTAAGGCAAAGGAATGCATTGAAAGGAGGCCAAACGCCGGGAAGCCGCTGTTGTACGTTTTTTGTGATTGATCGGTAACAGAAAGCCTATGACAAATATACCTCGTCCTGCATGAAGCTCGAATAGTACACTGGTTAGAATGTCGGACTGGCAATACGATACAATTGGTGATGTGAGTTCGATTCTCACTACAGCGCTGTGGTTTTAATTTTTATTTTCTTGTTTCTGGGATGAATTATCCAATAGGAAGGAAATCCCATTAAATGTTTTTCTTGTTTCGCTTGAATGTAGTGGTCATCATTTTGGTTGGGAGCCGAGTCCTTATGCCAGTTACGGTTTTTCAAACATACCGTCTTCGGCACAGTGCACATTTCAGAGCATTATCGGCACAGAGATTTGCTAAAAAGGCATTGGATTTTTGCAACCTCTTCTATGGGTGCATACAAACCTAAAAGTTCAAATTTACTCATGTAAACGTTGCTTAAAAATTCTGCAAAAAATTATGGATGAGTTTTGGACCAAGACGAAGCTTTTAAGACCCCAGGGTTTGAGAAATTCAGAAATGACCCCAAATCGACTCAGTCTATTGTTACATGGCTTTCGATAGTATAATGTGATCAAATAATCTAGAATGATCAACGGCACTTGTTCTTGGATATTCAGTGTTCTTTATTCCGCCAGTTGGAATTGAACCATCATAATCAAGTAGTTGGTTATAGTAGCGACCATCTGAAATAAGAAACGGTTTTCTGAAAGCATGTTCAATTTCTCATATCAAAATCAACATACCGAATATATCAACGTGAAGTCCACCTTATACATTCCGAAGTTCTCTACGCTGTAGGTATCATGCAGAAGCTCCATTGAGAACATATTAATCTACAACAGGGTAAATATATGAAATTAAAACATGGGCTTTGCTTAGTTGAATTCATTTACCGTCCGTTCAACGCGCTCCTCAACATCGGTCTTGAAAAATTTGTTCAAAACAAGTCCAGTCTTCTCTGCTCGCTTTGTCAACAAACTTGCTCCCGATACCAGATAGTAAAACTGAAACGCCTCGAAAACAGAACATCCAATGGTGCTGCCATACTTAGTGACGGTTGGTGAAATGTTATTACGCAGATCTGTCACTAGAGTTGTGTAGGCGTAGAAAATCTAAGTTGAAAGAAATTAACTAGTTATCATCAATCGCGAACAACTGGAGACATACCCCGAAGATTATAATAAGAAAATACCACATGATAACGAACAAAAGCGAACCATCCACCAGTTTAACGATTTCTTTGGATACCGTTGTAACGTCTCGGTGAAGATGAGCTAATCTGTCCAGTTCCGATGCCACCTTCATGCAAACTCGATGTTTCTTCGTTGGATGAGTGTCCCAGTAGCTTTGGTCTTCGTCGAAGTCACACAGCTGTTGAACCGCACTACCTATCTGCAGGTTGATCATCCGATAGAGGTGGGCCACAAACAAACACAACCCAACGAATTCATCCGTAAACAAGGCGATCGTCCACATGAAGATAAAGTTCAACAGGGCAGTATACGTTCCCGTGACCATTGTTTCGTCGATGTAGTAACTACAGCAGATGATCAGCTTCAGAATGACATCTATGAATAGTATTTTCCTGAAATAACTTTGTAACAGTTTGGAATCCGTTTCACTCTTATTGCGTTTGTTGATGACTTCTGCTAGAAACAAAAGTATGTTAAGGAGGTCCTTCATACGGTTCCGATTCAATATCGCCATCGTTATCGACACAATGCAGAAAATGTAATTCAGCATAAACTCTAATCTCATGAACACGCTATTGAGCGACGATCCAGCATGGGTAACATTGACGCTCAGGTAGATGTAGACGTACAACATTCCGGTACCGTATCCCACCAGTAATGTAGCTGACCAGCAAACGGCAATCGGGCTACTTTGAAATCGATTGACACGGGAGTCAAACCTCAAAGGGAACAGGCCGTACAGTTTGGCCATAATTTCGGTCACCCGAAACAGATTCACCGTCCACTTGCGTTGGTTCATGGTTCAGTTGAAGTTGAAGTGAGTCTATACTTTCTAGTGACGAAACTCCAACGAAGCTCATCAGCTAATGATAGCATTGTTGTTTGATAATTAAAAATTCATCCGTTGAGGCATCATACTTTTTTTTTGCAACAAAGCCATATAATACTCGATGAGTGGCATGGAGTGGATACAATAGACTGAGTCGATTTATGGTCAATTTCGAATTTCTCAAACCCTAAGATCTGAAAAACTTCGTTTCGCTGCGAAACTCACCCATGATTTTTTTCAGAAATTTCATATAAAGTTTACATGAGTAAACTTTAACTTTGAGGTAAACGTGGCTTCGAAATTCTGTGAAAAACCATGGATGAGTTTCGAACTGAAAAAAAGTTTTTTATACTTCACGGTTTAGGAAATTCGAATATGACCCTCAATCGACTCGGTCTAATAAAATAAGATTATTCAGTAAGTTCGTAGTAGGTGATTACTACGAAGCATACAAAATTGAGTAAAATGACCTCTACCGTGGTTGAATTAAAGTGAATCTTTCGATTGCTTTAATCCAGACATCTAGTCATTTTGCTTACATTATGTTGTTACCCGCTAGCACTCGGGATAAGGGAAAGTAGGTTGGGTGGAAATCTATGCTACCACAGGGTCGCTTATCTGATAAAACTTGACGGTTGCATGAGTTCTCGATGCGTAGGTAACCGAGGGATAGGAAAACACAATCTGTCGCGAACTGTTTCCACTATCGGTCCATAGGTCGCCGCACGATATCTCACGTGGTACAATTTAAATAATTTTTATAGGTGTTCAACCTCCGGTAACTAAGAGGAAATGCAAAGAAAAATATCCAACAATCTTCGATCTTTACGCAAGAGCGTTTCGCGAGGAAGGTTTGGGTGAATTCCTTTCGAGTAGAACTAGAACGCTCAAAATTTGGTAGAAAAATCCAAGAACCCAGGGCTATAATTTCAAATTTAAGGTGATGCTTTAGGATTGATTCTTAGTTTTAAACATTAGGCCTATATTACAAATTTTTCGGTTACATATATTCATGTTTGTGACGTCACATTTGTACTTGCGTATTGTTCGTTTTCTGTCGACTTATTGAGGGCTTCTTGGCGGTTCAAAGGTGGCTTGGGTTTCCGTTGCAGAGATGATTGTTGTTGTGATTGTCAAACACGTGTCTTTTGACATCACCGGAAATGGCAAAGATTACGTCGGCTCGATGTGCAGGACCAGGTTACTACGGTTCCGTTAGAAGATATCCAGTCTAGAAGACTGGCACATAGAACGAAAATGGCTCTAATTGGACCTGCCCAAATATCAATACTTGCAAGTTTTAAACAATATACGCATACGTTGCACTCAGAAAAATACTATTATGTATGCCATAAGATTCTCTTATGAAGTGGCGCCATAAGAAAAATTAATGAAATTCATAAGATTGTCTTATGACGCGAATGAATTCTGAAGATGAACGCCTACTTTAATGAGAGGTTGTTGCTTTTCATAAGAGATTCTTATGGAAACAGTATATCACTTTCTAAAAAGAAAAATTCTCGATATTTCATGCTGAAAACATTCACTTTATTGTTTGCCAAATTTGTTTAAAATTAAATCCTTCATGGTCACCATCAGCAGCGCATCAACAGACGGCTCCATCAAAGTTTTTTTTTGCCGCATCTTAATCTTCGACCTTTCGTTTTTTGCCGATCAGCTTGCTGAAAAGTAAACAAATAATGTATTTTGGTTTACTAATATATTCAACGTTCACACCAAAAACATCAAATCGAACTTACCATTCCGGAGATAACAATAACATTTAACATTGAAGGAAAACTATAATAACTATGAACTGGCGATTGCTTCGTACTATTAGATGATGAAAAAACTGATGCTACACTCAGAGGAAACCTTATTATAAATTTCATAAGATACATCTTATGAACCACTTTTTTGCGTCCAAACTAATTTTTCATAAGAGTCTTATGAAATTCTTTCATTTTTCATACGATGTTCTTATGAAAAATAGAAGAAACGGCATTGTGAAAAAATGATGAACACATTCATTAATAGCATCAGTTTTTTTTTCATCATCTAACAGTACGAAGCAATCGCCAGTTCATAGTTATTATAGTTTTCCTTCAATGTCAAATCCCGAATAGGAGATAACCATGGTATCACATTCATTTTCCAGTGAATTTTAATGTTATCTTGTATTTCATGGTAAAAAGAACATCCGAGCTTAATTCAAGAATTTACACACTCCAAGTTTTTCGTGTACGGTTAATATTTTGACAGCCGCGGCACGTGTTTTTTTTCTATTTCTTTCATTCTCGCTCGGCCGGTAGTCAATTTTTCGAGGTTTTTTTTTGTGAATTTGTTCGAAGTAATCGGAAATGGGCGCAATGGTAAGTTTAATATCGAAGCTGTCCAAAGGGCAAACAGATTAAGAACCTTTTTTTTTATTAATTCCAGCAGTGTAAAACCGACACACTAACGAGTGGCACAGGATGCGGTAGCCAACGGATGCCACGAGCAGCAATGAGATGCGGGAGTTGCGAGCATCAAAATCCAGCGAATTATTCGTAATTTAGAGTGCGTGAGTAAAGTGTTCATTAAGTGTTAAAGATTCTTTAAATAAATAGTTAATGTTTCATTTGTTTTTAGTTTAAAAAAAATTATAAAAATGATGACATAATCAAAAACAATAACAAACACCCCAAAAAGAGAAAAGATTTTTATTTCAGCGGGCTAACAATGTAAATAATCGGATTTTCATGGTTTTACCATGAAAAACTGGAAGTTGAAAGAACCATGAACTTTATATTTTTTGGCTTTCCAATGTATGGAAAATCGCCATTTTTTTCATGGTCACGCTGCATAACAATACCCCTTTTTCATGGTTATTTTCGTCAAAACGATGAAATGTATGGTCGAAAACTATGAATTCCAATGTGCATTCACGGTATCGAGGAAGATAATAATCATTGTGTAAACCATACAATTTATAGTTTGTGAATATGGAATTCATGGTTTTTTCACGGTGCAATCCTATTCGGGATGTTATTGTTATCTCCGGAATGGTAAGTTCGATTTGATGTTTTTGGTGTGAACGTTGAATATGTATTAGTAAACTAAAATACATTATTTGTTTACTTTTCAGCAAGCTGATCGGCAAAAAACGAAAGGTCGAAGATTAAGATGCGGCAAAAAAAAAACTTTGATGGAGCCGTCTGTTGATGCGCTGCTGATGGTGACAATAAAGGATTTAATTTTAAACGAATTTGGCAAACAATAAAGTGAATGTTTTCAGCACGAAATATCAAGAATTTTTCTTATTAGAAAGTGATTTACTGTTTCCATAAGAATCTCTTATGAAAAGCAACAACCTCTCATTGAAGTAAGCGTTCATCTTCAGAATTCATTCGCGTCATAAGACAATCTTATGAATTTCATTAATTTTTCTTATGGCGCCACTTCATAAGAGAATCTTATGGCATACATAATAGTATTTTTCTGAGTGTATGAATGAATGTGTTCATAATTTTTTCACAATGCCGTTTCTTCTATTTTTCATAAGAACATCGTATGAAAATTGAAAGAATTTCATAAGACTCTTATGAAAAATTAGTTTGGAGGCAAAAAAGTGGTTCATAAGATGTATCTTATGAAATTTATAATAAGATTTCCTCTGAGTGTGTAACATTTTAACCAAAGATTGTTATACATACAATTTTCATTTTACATATAGTTTTCAAATTTACCTTTTTCTATTTTGCTTTTGTGTTCACTTATTTTAACGATTCTGTGATATAGATTATTTTTCGTCCACTATAAGTGTAGAACATGTTTTAATAATTTAATATTTTACGCATTTTTAGGGTAATATCTACACTCAGAGGAAATCTTATTATAAATTTCATAAGATACATCTTATGAACCACTTTTTTGCGTCCAAACTAATTTTTCATAAGAGTCTTATGAAATTCTTTCAATTTTCATACTATGTTCTTATGAAAAATAGAAGAAACGGCATTGTGAAAAAATGATGAACACATTCATTCATAGCATCAGTTTTTTTTCATCATCTAACAGTACGAAGCAATCGCCAGTTCAAAGTTATTATAGTTTTCCTTTAATGTTAAATGTTATTGTTATCTCCGGAATGGTTAGTTCGATTAGATGTTTTTGGTGTGAACGTTGAATATATTAGTAAACTAAAATACATTATTTGTTTACTTTTCAGCAAGATGATCGGCAAAAAACGAAAGGTCGAAGATTTAGATGTGGCAAAAAAAAAAAACTTTGATGGAGCCGTCTGTTGATGCGCTGCTGATGGTGACAATGCAGGATTTAATTTTAAACGAATCTGGCAAACAATAAAGTGAATGTTTTCAGCACGAAATATCGAGAATTTTTCTTATTAGATAGTGATTTACTGTTTCCATAAGAATCTCTTATGAAAACCAACCACCTCTCATTGAAGTAGGCGTTCATCTTCAGAATTCATTCGCGTCATAAGACAATCTTATGAATTTCATTAATTTTTCTGATGGCGTCACTTCATAAGAGAATCTTATAGCATACATAACAGTATTTTTCTGAGTGTACACACCGTACTATTTTTGTGTTTTGTATAACTGTTGACTAACTAGTTTGTAACTGTACTTTAGTAACCGATTTTAAACCTAAAACATAACCGAGAAATTAATCAACCCTTCACCAAACACATGGTCACTTTTCAGACCTTCTTAACCGACACTACTCGCGCACTATCTTCGCCAAAGGCTACAAACGGAAAGAACTAAGATTGTCAGAACTGATTCTTCCGGAGCTAATTTTAATCGTGAGAACAGAGAGAAAATTCCCGAAATCTGACGTTACTGTTCAACCCATGCAGCAACTTTCTCCATGAGCAGCTTCAGCTAGCGACCGACAGGTGGCTTAAATAGGGAAGTTCAACCCGGTTACTCGTAGAACTGAAAAGTGCAGATGTTAAATAAGGTACAACCGGCACTCATGAAAGAAGTTTACTAACACCATGTCTTGTAATAGTCGTAGATTGTTTTAGGGTGGTTGTTGGTGATAGGAAAATAAATCGCGAGTCTAGCTAGATTGGGTTATGAAAACTAATTTGAAATAATTGTGGCGAAGCCAACAAGTTGAATTTGGAACAAGTGGTTGTAGGATAATGTACTAGAAATAGAGTTAATCAAATAAGAAATAATAAATTAAAATTTAATGCAATATGTGTACGTTGGTAACCCTATGCATTTTAAGTCTGAGGCTGATGTCATGCTGAAGCAACTAGCAACGCGACCTACAACGCAACGTTCACACGACTAACCAGCTCTCATTTGATCTCCATGGAAATCGCGCAGACCTGTCATACTGGTTGCTTTGAGTAGCGCGACCAATCTGATGCCAATGTGTTTAGTAGCGCGACTAGTAGGAAATCCAATAGGAACATTGTTTTTTCTCGATTTGAAGCAGTGATTCCGGGTTTTAAGCACAATAGTACGAAGATCTGTCCGAACTTGTGATAATAAACTAAAAACTATCTTAATCGGCGAGAAAATTTTCATGAATTCTTAATTCCGGCAAAAAAACAAGGAATTTTGTCGGTTCAAATTTCGGCATTCTTGCAATCCGGGTCGTGATTTGATGAGTTTTTGATGGCTCCGGAAAGAAAGGAGACGATTTAAAGCATTATCAGATGTAGAGAAGTGATGATTTGTAGGGAATTTCAAAGTGACAGGTCGCGCCAGCATGACATACCAATGCAATGCAACGCAATCTTATTGGAACGTTGCGTTGCGTTGCGTTGCTAGTTGTTTCAGCATGACATCAGCCTGAAACTCATAGCAACGCGAACACGCGTTCTGGTAAGAAGTAAAGGAAAAGAAAAATCTACTCGCGTTTTCCTCTGCCCACCCGAGTGTTTTAAACGTGACGCGCGGGTATCACTCGCTATAAATAAAGCAACCCGGTCGCTTAAGAGGTCATTCTGAAATCGAAGCTCTTATGAGCAACAAATAGTGGTTGTGCTTGAAGGTCCGCATGAAAGGTCAACATCAAAGGTCCGCATCAAAGGTTCGCATCAAAGGTCCGCATCAAGGGTCCGCATCAAAGGTTCGCATCAAAGGTTCGCATCAAAAGTCCGCATCAAGGGTCCGCATCAAAGGTCCGCATCAAAGGTCCGCATCAAGGGTCCGCATCAAGGGTCCGCATCAAGGGTCCGCATCAAAGGTCCGCATGAAAGGTCCGCATCAAGGGTCCGCATCAAGGGCCCGCATCAAAGGTCCGCATCAAGGGCCCGCATCAAAGATCCGCATCAAGGGTCCGCATGAAAGGTCCGCATCAAGGGTCCGCATCAAAGGTCCGCATTATGGGTCCGCATTAAGGGTCCGCATGAAAGGTCCGCATCAAGGGTCCGCATCAAGGGTCCGCATCAAAGGTCCGCATTATGGGTCCGCATTAAGGGTCCGCATCAAAGGTCCACATCAAGGGTCCGCATCAAAGGTCCGCATCAAGGGTCCGCATCAAGGGTCCACATCAAAGGTTCGCATGAAAGGTCCGCATCAAGGGTCCGCATGAAAGGTCCGCATCAAGGGTCAGCATCAAGGGTCCGCATCAAAGGTTCGCGACGTGGGTCGACAAAACAAGCCGCAAATCACGACAGTGGTTACAATGTCTAAGCTGTGAGTAAATGTATTTGTTACTTTTGCATTCATGTATTATCCGGAAAAAATGGGTTCGAATAGAAATGAAGTGCTGTGATAGCCGAACAACCTGAAGAAGAGAAGATCAATCAACGTATCGGGAACTAGTTCCACAGCATGTCGTTCAACATGGACATGCTTCCATTTTAGTTTCGGCAGATGATTTTTCAGCAGAACTCGGCACCGGATCCCGAATCGAAGAAAATTTAACTATTTATGGATAAAACTGTTTTAGGCTTGTGTTGAGCTTGGAGAGACCAGTGTGTTAGTCTGATATCAACCCCATGAACAATTCTATGTGTAGAATGTTGAAAGCCGAAGCCTGCTCTACAAACAATGTGTGGCATTCTAGTATATGTAAATGTGTCCTCTTTGCTCTCTCACCATAAGAGCTATGTATGAATGAGAAACAAGCTCGTAACAACAGCGATAGTAATCGCTAGAATAACTGAACTTTTAAGTATTTAGAGCGCTATAATGTCAGTTTAGCATTAATCTTGAGATAAACCATGAAAATATTCCGTATTTTTGGTGGCCTTTTTCCGTGAAGGAGAGAAACCGGGCCGGGTAGGAGTGGTTCCCAGCCCGGTTTAGTAGGTCCAAGGTAGATTCCAATGTGGAATCCCGGATGGCCAATTTTCAGGGTTTATTTCGAGATTAATTCTCACTTTTTTCTGGATTTTCATTCCATAGGAAGATTCATCCCTATAAATTCTCACCTGACATTATCGAGCTCTATTTAGATACTTGAGAGTTCAGTTATTCTAGCGATTGCTATCGCTTAAGCTACGAGGTTGTCTCTCATACATGGCTGTCTCAACGAATTTCTTCTGAACGTAGTTGATGGGCAACTGCATGTGATCTATTTGAAGCGTCATTCATGTATAACAAATGTGTCGGCTAGCGGGTTCAGCGGTGCTGAAACTCCCTAGCATATATGACTCAGGGTCGGCTTAAGCTAAGAGCGTTTCGGCTAGCCAAGAAAACACTTTAATTTGCAAAGAAAACCTCCCACGTTTATTTTCACCTTTTTGAACTTTAGGTTTTGGTATGCGCACTTGGGACTCTGTCCCACCCCTTATTGCTACCTCCTACCTCTTGCTTGCTGTAATGGCACCTCTGGTGGGTCATTTGAATGGCGGCACCCCTTCTTCGTCGAACCGGCCTCACTACATCGCAAACCTGCGGAATTGGTGGTCGTCGGGTTCCGGTACGTTCCGACACTGCACTAAGGTTGGCTGTTGGTTCTTGCCTACTCCAATACCGGACCAGGTTGATTGTAGATTGTTAGTAGTAGAGGCTGCTCTACTGATGTAGATTGTAGGCGGTTGACAAGCCGACGGCGATGGGATGCTCCTGCGGATGACCGTTACAGGTCTCACTGATGGATACTCGGTTTGTTGACGGACCAAAGTATCGACAGCTAACCGTTGATAGAGCGGTAGTGCTTCGGTGAGTATTGCTGCCGGGTCAGGAAGCGATGGCAGCAATGGCGGATTTCGATCCAAGCCACGGGACAAAAGGCACCTGCCACAAAGTTAAAACCTCGGGGTCCTGTTAGGAATTCGGGATTGAGTTTTAGAAAGACATTGAGAACGGTGGTCACGGCTGCTACGGGGTATGGTTCTTTAGGTTACCTGAATACGCAGGGAATTCGGCTCTTCCGGATTCCAACAATTTCACTATTTGCACTTTAGTTTTGTGCACGTTTCTGTGCTGTGCTGTGTTCGGCTAACTTTGGTGAAATGGCCGATCATTGACCCCATAGCCGCGTAGAATGACCTAAGACGTCACCGTTCTTTCGCCCCAGCCTGATCGTCGTGTCGCCTCGCTTATTCGCCTTCTCATTAATTTGCTTCGCCTTGAACACCGACATCTGGTGGTGGGGTTCCCAAACGTTGCTGCGTTGTTTGGTGCGTAGAAGCTCTGGGGTGGACTTCGACGCAGGCGACTTCACAACAAATAAAATGTTTTCTTGACACATTTTCTATTGCCGCGAACAAAAGTCCAACAACCACTGACACTACTTACCGAGCACTTGTTACACATGTTCACCGATCAATGTTATCTCTTAATTTCTGATGTCAGTTTCCTGAGTAGGAGTTTTAAGTAGCCTCAAATTCATTTTGGGTCCGAAAATTTTCCAAAGTCCATTTCAACGTATTGTTCATCGTTCATCAGAACTTTTCCGCTTGATTCGCCAAAAGATCGGTGGACCTGCGTTTCAGTAATCTGCTAATATTATATTCGAAAAAATAAAAATGGATTTAAATGATAGTCTTTCTGGTTTTTCAATTTTTGTCCGAACTTTATTCCGTCAGTTGGAATTGAACCATCATAATTAAATAGTTTGTAATAGTAGCGACCATCTGAAATGAAAAAGAGATTAATGAAACTCTTTTCGGTTTGCA
Organism: Uranotaenia lowii; assembly: GCF_029784155.1. Taxonomy (NCBI): domain Eukaryota; kingdom Metazoa; phylum Arthropoda; class Insecta; order Diptera; family Culicidae; genus Uranotaenia; species Uranotaenia lowii. Next base: position 361,985,704 of record NC_073693.1, read on the forward strand.
GTACTCATGATTTACAAACCGAATATATCAACGTGAAGTCCACCTTAAACATCCCGAAATTCTCTATGCTGTAGGTATCATGAAGAAGCTCCATAGAGAACATATTAATCTACAATATAGCAAAAATAAATGGTATAAAAGCTGAAATTAGCCTTTCTGACTTAAAGTACCGTTCGTTCAACGCGCTCCTCAACGTCGGCCTTGAAGAATTTGTTCAAAACGAGCCCAGTCTTCTCGGCTCGCTTTGTCAGCAAACCAGCCCCCGATACCAGATAGTAAAACTGGAATGCCTCAAACACAGACGTCCCAATGGTGTTGCCATACTTAGTGACGGTCGGTGAGATGTTATTACGAAGGTCCGTCACCAGCGTGGTGTAAGAGTAGAAAATCTAATTTGGAAGGAATGAACCCGTTATCATCTATCAAGACCACGAACGAACAAGAGGAAATGTAAACATACCCCGAAGATTATGAGAAGGAAATACCACATGATTACGAGCAAAAGAGAACCATCCACCAGTTTAACGATTTCTTTGGATACCGTTGTAACGTCTCGGTGAAGATGAGCCAATCTGTCCAGTTCCGATGCCACCTTCATGCAGATCCGGTGTTTCTTCGCTGGATGTGTGTCCCAGTAGCTTTGGTCTTCGTCGAAGTCGCATAGCTGTTGAACGGCGCTGCTTATTTGCAGGTTGATCATCCGGTACAAATGGGCCACGAAAAAACACAGTCCAACGAATTCATCCGTGAATAATGCGAACGACCACATGAAGGTAAAGTTCAACAGGGCACTATACGTTCCCGTGACCATTGTTTCGTCGATGAAATAACTGAAGCAAATGATTAGCTTCAGAATAAAATCTATAAACAGTATTTTCCTAAAATAGCTTTGCAACAGTTTGGAATCGGTTTCGCTCTTATTGCGTTTATTGATGACTTCTGCTAGAAACAAAAGTACGTTCAGGAGGTCCTTCATACGGTTCCGATTCAATATCGCCATCATTATCGACACAATGCAGAAAATGTAATTCAGTATAAACTGCAATTTCATGAAAACGTCATTGAGCGATGATCCGGCATGGGTAACATTGACGCTCAAGTAGATGTAGACGTACAACATTCCGGTAGCGTACCCCGCCAGCAAAGTTACGGACCAGCAAACGGCGATCGGGCTACTTTTAAATCGATTGACACGGGAATCAAATCTCAAAGGAAACAATCCGTATATTTTAGCCATAATTTCGGTTACCCGAAACAGATTCACCGCCCACTTGCGTTGGTTCATGGTTGCTTTTCAGTTGAAGTGAGTACAGCAGGATAGCTTTTGTAATTATGAAACTTTGACGAAACTCATCAGCTAATGATAGCATTGTTGTTTGGTAATTAAACATTCATCCCTCGAAACATCACGCATTTTTTTGCAACAAAGTCAAATAATACCCGATGAGTGACATGGATGATGATAAGACCCTTCATGATCCTATGGAGTCCATTCAACTCAAGTATGTTTTTTATTCGAACACCTTGTGTCACCGGCTAACATCATTAATCTAACGACTATCGCCCCTCCATCAACACAATAGCCGATACCAACGTTGTTTTGTGAAAGGTAGAATCAATTAGGTATGACTATTTTATCACGCATACTTAGCTAGGTTAAATTTTAACTAACTGTTCTCTTTCGAATAGAATTCTAGGCCGCTGGGAGTTACTAAGTGTTATACAATTTGGTGATTGGTAAGTATAGTCAGAAATATATTTCATCTTAGGTTTTTAATCAAAGCAATACGGATTAATAACACAGGAGTTGGAAGTTTTTCACAGCTAAATTTTAACCATTGCCAGTCTCTCAAAAGTGAGAGTTTGTTCAAAGCTTTTATATGTAGTAAGTGATCTGGATTTTTGATTGTTTCGATTTCAGCCGTTTTTTTCATCTTAGTACCATTCGCGACTTTGTATCAACGATATGATTGGCGGACTGTTATTAAAAATTTTATTCGGCGAGTCATTTTCTTTTATTTATTCCAGCACCTCTAGTTGTCGTAGCGAGAAACTAATGGCAGAGTTTTGATCTGGAAGGTTTTTTTTACATAAGGATTGAATTTCGTCAGGATTGGTCCACGCGTTGGAAATTTATCCAAGATGGAACGCGAGAGAGGAGAAATAATTCTGCACATCAACGTCAGGAAGAATGATCGCCAAGGCTCTGAACTTTCGAAATGGACTGTAAATGTCATGCTCAAATGTAACCAGGATGCATTGACGGTAGATTGCGCTTAGCAAACCAATCTTTGAAGTGGAAAATTGGACCGGAAACTACAAGCAAAGGTCATCACGGCAGCTCGGAATAATCCTGAAGTCTCTCTCTAGTACTTTGAATGTATTTCGATGGACAATAAAACATACGTTAAAATAGACTTTGGCAAAAGCAGGGTCAGATATTTTCCCTTGAAAACCTGTTGGCGTCAGATAACACTTCCATCGAGGTTGTAGTGATTGGTCACGAGTAAATGTAGTTTTCAAATATCGCAGTGAGCGACGACAGCGCCACAAGCCACCAGTATGCAGCCAGGAAGCTTCAACACGTCACAACCAGAGGGCTATCCATGGTAACCAGCGCAGCTTGATAACGACCCTGATCGGTAGCGACGCACGACGAGCTGACGAAGGAGCAGCGATCGTGTTCGTAACAAAGAGAGAGCAATGACCTGAACTCTCGGTTCAAGGCTAGAACCACAAAACTACGAAGTACAAAGTGCACGACATATCCAGCACACAAAAGCCAGACACCATGTAAGCCGTGAGATGTGGAACTACCATTTTGTTCCCATTGAAAGACGGAACACTAACGCCTGATTCTTAAACAGGACTCTTAAGTCTTTGGCCAAAAGCATCCATATGGCGGGGCAGATGTCAACTTGGTCCCTGAACCCTGGTCCTGAATTGGCCATGGTATTGGTCTCGATCGTCACGGATAGCCATTTCATTCGGGTGATCATACGTTGGAGATTTGTGGTCGATTCCGAATCAGGAACCCTTCGGATCGACAACCAGTTTCCCAAAGCGTTCATTCGTCCTCGAAGTTGAGATTCTCGAAAGGAAAGTCCCGGTTTTCGGTCAGAATCGCACCGATAGGGGAGTTGGTCAGCCGTAGCGTCACCATCGTCGCAGCTCCGCCATCTTCAATAGCGACAACCAGAGCGTGGCCCTAAAAGTTACCGTACCCAATTGACCCTGTTGAAAAGTTTGAGAATTGTTGTGGCAGTTTCAATAAAATTTGAGAAGTGCATATTTGGGGTTTTTCATGATCTTAGATTTCGGACGTCCTGCGATTTTCTAGTGCTAAGCGAGCCGTCCTGAGGCCTTTTAAAGGGAGTCCCTGTAACGCCTATGGGGTGGTAGGTTTTAAACATACAAACCATAATTACGCTTTAGGGGAATATTCTAGGTAGGTTCAAATTTATTTTCACGGATAAATTTGCCCGCAAGTTGGTGATTTAGCAAGCCAGCTGTAGCTGTTGGAAGAGGTCAAAAATTTTCATCACTGGAGCAACCATAAATGGACGAGTTTTTAGGGAAAAGTGTCTTCAGGACATAGTTTTTTGGGGTTTTGCCGCTTATTCAGTCACATGAAGGTTCCGTGAAGTTCTGGTCCGATCTTGCTAGCGGGATGTATTGGAATGGTAGCAGTAGAATAATATTGATGTTATTGCAAAAAAGTCTTAATACGCAAAACTGCCCACAGTTTCGTTCCATCAAAAAACATTGGGCAATAGACAAAAGTAAATTGAAAAAGATTGACAAATCGATTAAAACATCATCTGGTGATGCGTAGAGAAAGTTGGCACTTGGTTCGACATCTTTTTTCAACTAGCCATCAACGGATATAGTAACCAAGTCATCAGCCATTGGGGCCAGAGTCAGAGGCCTTAGTGGTCTGTTTCGGAGGTCTACAGAGACTAAAATCAGTGTTAATTGTTTCAGATGTCCACTAAAATTGTAGTTGAAAATAAGTTTGAAAAATAGAGTCCACAAAATATGTAGCTTGTCATGTTTTTTGAAGAATGAGTGCAATTTTATTGTACGGAAAAGGTTTGATGCTATCGATCCATGCCAACAGGGGTGATACTAAACTGTGAGTGATCCTGTGAATTCCCGTCTACAAACTTCAGATTATCTCTGTACCTACCTAGTTTAGAACCAAAGGTGAGGTCAGGAACGCCGCTACTTACCGCATTGCCTCTCACGTGTCGTCGGGTAGGATCGGGCGGGTTCAATTTCGACCTCTTCGATTCCGTGGTCAGATTGAAATGCATGGAGCAGTCCAGCAGCAGGAGGTAACAGAACAAAGGTTTGATAAGTGGAGCACTGAGTTCAAATTTGGACCTTATTTACATTCCGATAAGTTTAAGAGTTGAGTTGTTCCTTCTTTCAGAATATTCTGGCGTTGTGTCATCTTCCATGTTCATCAAAATTTCGTCGTTTTTTCTTTCAAAAAAAAAGGCCCAGGCTGACGGTTACAGTCAGGGTTGCCAACATTTTTGTCAAAAATCAGGGAACTGGTGAAATAAAAATCCGGCAAAATCAGGCTACGTTTAGCGTAATGGAAATTTCGCTCAAAGTGATGACCTTTTTTTTGGTCATCGCTCCACATTTTCACTCTAATATGTGTTGTGCGCCTACTTGGGTGAATTATTCTACTGCATCAAGGCAATCGAAAGATTCCCTTTAATTCCCTTTTCCAAAAAAACAATTAACGGGAATCTTTCGATTGCTTTGATTCAGCCACATTTTCTTTTTTTCACTTCAGCTTTGGTGCCAACTCCAGTTCCTTACTACCGATTTTCATGACATTCAAAAAAACCAGGCAAAATCAGTCATATTTTCAAAAGTCAGGGATGGCTTTTCAGGTTGTCAGACAGAGCCTCGAAAAATCAGGCAATGGCTGAAAAATCAGGCACATTGGCATCTCTGGTTACAGTGCGACGCAACTGTTTTTCTGGTGAAACACTAGTGGATTGTTTTTTTTGGGAACTATCTACACTTTGACCATTCGAGGAACTTGCCTTATTCAACTGACCTTGTTCAATCCAATCTATAACGTTAACGCTCCTGACGGATTCTCAACAATGACAGAAAAAAAATAAATCAAGCACAATCACTTTCACCAGATTTGATTTGAACCTGTTCGAATCAGATCACCGCTTGACTACAACGTCATGATGTTAAGCAGCCGAAAGAAAGTAGTCCGTGCTTTCGTTGTCATGGCTATCTATTTGTGCCGATTGTACGGCTTACTATCATTATCCTATAATAGAGTCGAGAACTGTTTTACCGTATCAAAGGTTTTATTGGCTTATTCAGTAGGCTTTGCTTTGTTCTATGCAGTTTCGGTGGGTCATTTCTATCTGTTCCTATTTGAGAATCGTTTTTCTAGTGGTTACCATAGCTATGCCTATATTTCCGCTTTATCCTATTGTACCAGTTTGTTAGGGACGTTTGTAACGTTGGTGTATTTTGTAAAAAATGTTAAAGAACTGTGTAAACTATTCAATATATTCAGTAAAATTTTGTACATTGTTAAAACTAACATTTCTAGTGGAATAGATATGAAGTTGGTTAGAATGTTTATTTTAAAATTCATATTCTTTGACAATATTCAAATAGTGATAGTTTTGCATTTTTTCCACTTATCGTTAAGATCTGTTTACAATGCCGACGTTATTTGGCAGTTTATAATGACCTTTCTAGTGTACAGTGTGAATGCGGCTGTAGCAAACCTTTTGGCACTTGTTTTCCAAATTGGCGCTCATTTTTATCGGTTGATAAACATAAGGTTCCGAAGACTTAACGAAAAGATCGTTTTGTTGGAAACTGATGAACACTATTGGAAACTGTATCCGTATAAATATCAACGGAGATTTCGATCGATCGTTGCCGAGCTGGAACAGCTCATTGAAGTACATTGCTTGGTAAATGATGCGACGCAACGGTTCGTGTCGATTTTTGGAATTCCGCTGCTGTTCATAGTTTGGAAAGGAATGATCGTGATTTTGGCCGCCCTGTTTAATGTCTATATTAACATCATAATCTTGGCCCGATGGCATCGCCATCCGGACAAATCTTCGTTTGTAATTGGGACCTTTTCCGGGTGGCTCAGTTTCTGGCAGCTTACCTATCTGGTGTCGAGTGCTGCCCTTTATACGAAACGAGTTAGTTGGTTTTTTCAAAATTAATTTCAGTGGTTGTGTTGACTACTTGGGAAACATTTTTTTTGCAGGCCGAAAAGACTGGTTTGATAATAGAGGATGATCGTGTTTGCTCCGATGAAGATCGTATTTCTAAAAGTGTGAGTTGTTGTGTTTAGTCAATACATTTTTAAATTTAAACTGTTTTGAATCGTAGATCGAAATTTTCACTCAAGAACTGCTACATCGAAGCTACAAAATCAGAATCTTTGACATGATCACGGTTGATATGTCCCTCATCGGATCGGTAAATAAAAAAACTTTAGGAAACTCGTACTTTTGTAAATACTTAATTTAAACTTTCCAGATGGTGGCAACAATGGCGCACATCCTGATTCTGGTAGTACAATGGCAGCTGACGATCAATATTTAGAAAGATCTCTTGGAATATCTCATTATTTTACACTAGAAAGTGACATTGGTTAAAAAAAAGATGAACGACACAAAAGACTCGCGTGAAAACGGACACTGAGCAGTTGCAAGAGGTGGAGTTTTCCGATGCCGCATCAAAGTTGGCTGTTCCTGACAAGATACAAAAGGAGGCAGAGTGCATAAGTAGAAAAGTTACAATAGCCTTGTACTTTATTTTTCAAAATATACATTAAGTTGAAGAATGTAAAATTCTTAATTTTTTTAATAAACAGCAAACCATATATTTGGTATATTTTAAGGCATGATCAATTTTTTTCTTGAACCGGGTATAGTCGGAAACTTTTTTAGCTGAAACATAGTGGTTTTTTTATCTTGACAACTGAATCTGAACAAGGACCACCAATTTAACGACAATTGTTGAAAAGCTCTGAAACGAAAAGTACGTGAGATATAAAATTTAAAATAATGTAACAACTTGGTTACGTACCATAAACACAAGGGAAAAGTTTAACTCATACAGTCCACATAAGTTGATACCGTGATCTCTCAGAAGCAGACCGCAAGAAAACATATCGATCTGCAAGAGTCAATCTAATTTTATTATTATGTTCTCTACCTTTGTGGTATGTATTGGGGGTTTATTATTCGATTGAAACTACAAAACTTACCGTCATTTCCAACGATGGGGTGATGTCTGCTTCAAACAATTCATTCAGTACGAGAAACGACTTATTCGCCTGAAAAAAAAACAAGAACCAAGAAATCATTTCTAATCTTATTTGCATAAATTCAACCCAAATTTACCCTCTCTTTCACTAATTCAGCAGCCGAAACAAGATAAAAGAGATGAAGCAGATCAAACGAGAGATAAAGTACTGAGTTGAAGTATCGATGGATTCCGACTTCGAATAGTGTTCCACGTTCCAGCTCTTGCATCATGTTTACGTAAATAAAATAAACCTGTAAGTTGAGAGCTTCATGATTAAGCACTGAGTAGTCTTAGGAAAACATTGAATTCAAACCCTTGAAATGAAAACGAGGAATTGATTAAGATTGATGAATGTCAACGTCACTCCAAATAGGCTGAAAAATCCATTCACGAAGCGTGTATTACTGTAGTGAGCCTCACTCAGTACCTTCAAAGCTCGTTTAACTCCATCATCTACTGTCAACTTCAGTCGACCTCCTGGATCCAGACAAGCTGGATCATTAAACTGACCAATGGCGATCACAATTTGCCCGTTTATGATCTGATACAAGTTAGCCGCGGCATACATAGCGAAAATACACAGGTTGCATATTTGCGCCGAGATAAAAATGGCATAAATGTTGATCATCCTTATGTAGGGCGATATCGGATCGGTTTTACTGTTGATCCAAAAGTTGAAGGCAAACATATAACACATAGTTACATCGACTAGGAACACTTTTTTTGCCATGCGACTCAACAGAATCCGATCAACGACCATTGGAACCCGTAACTTTCTAACCTCGCACACCGATTCGAAAAAGGTATTTACACAATATCTCAACCGTTCTGAGTAGATCCAAACCGTGACGTAGCATGATACGATGGGTGCAAGTCGAACGAAGAACTCGGTAGAATTGAGATAATGGACGATTTTCAGCTGTGGACGGCGTGATCGTATGATAATCGTTAGAAACGTGAACGCCACGATGGCGACCGTGACAGTTCCAGCCACGATGGACCAATAGTAACGTAGCTTGGACTGCGCAAAATGACTGCTGCGACCATTTTTCGACTTAACTAAAGTAAATGGTAGAATGCCACAGAACAAGAGCCCAAAGTACATGAACCGTAACACGGCTCTTAACATTTTGAAGCGTGAATGTCAGACTGGAGTGGAAAACTTGCCCAACTCAAAACAACGGCACGTTGAATGAATTCGAAACTTTATGATTGATGATCTTTGTTTTAATCGTAAGCAAGAAACCTCTCCCTCCAACCCTTAACCACTTCCACTAATGAGTTTATGGACAGTTTCCCGTAGTTTATTGATTTCTGCCAATTTTAATTGTTTTACCCTTCTGAACGAGTGGACTTTATTGGCAGCGGCTTTGGCATAGTGGTTAGAGTGCAAGTCATCTACGCTGAAGTTTATGAGATCGAATCCCGGTCATGGCATACATAGTACATTTTCTGTGGGCTGATGGTTTTAGCATTTGTATAATGCTAGCCACCATAACTTCGAAAAATGTACGCTTAGAGTTAAGGGAAGATCTCTTCAAAGAAACATGAAGTTTCACTGAGATCCTATGTGTGTGTGAACGTTTTTTAAAAAAAAAACTAAATTGTTATTTAGGATGCGCGATACCCACGGTGACTTTTTTAGAACTCATTTGGGAAAAAAATCGGAATATCTATATATTTTCCCCATCATGGAGGAGATACTCTCGCCTACTCAATGAAACTTGAAGATTTGCGAATTATGTTACACGAGTAAATTTTTCAAAGTGTCACTTGGAATTATTCCGTTTATATTTTAAACTTTACATTACTGAGCTTGGAGGTTTTAAAATTTAATTTCCTCCATAAGCAACTAATAATTCATAACAATTTCATGATTTTTCCTCAACTTACGCAAAAATGTACAAATTTTGAACAAATTTTTTAAATTAACTATTAAAATTGGCTAGAAATAGCAAGCATTGGGATAATGGTGTATTTTCTATTTTCAAAATTGAAGAAAAGTAGATTAGAGAAACATGAGATATCAAAGAAATAAATAACAGGGGCCGTAAATGTTATGAATTTTTTATCATGAAAATAAAAACCACACATTAAGATTGCAGTTATTCTGCTCAGGACCATGATTATCTGAATTACAGGAAAACCAACTGCCAAAAAATCACTTGATCCCTAAATTTGAAGGAATTCTCTTTCGTGAGTTCAGGAAGTCGTCCAAATGCGGGAAGGAATTTCCCTATGCCACGTGACGTTGCAGAAATGACAGTTGTGTTTTCACATTCACTTTTTTCATCCATCGTTTTCTACCACGAAATATTTTAACTCGTCATTTTCTGTTTCATTTACCGTTCGTTGTTTGGTGGTCGGTACTCGCGCAGAACATTCGGCCGAAAGAAAAGAAAAATTGTAGTTGCGGAGAACGGAACAATGTGCAACCAGGTTCCAGAGAATTTTATAATTGCACACACTAAGAATGCATTTTTTCCGCTCGGGATATTGATTCTCTGAACCACAGGGAAATTGCATAACTAATTTGAAGTTTGAAAAGAAACCCTCCCGAACTTACAGACATTTCATTTCTCTTGTAATCCGGGATGAAATTTTTACGAATGTATTTGGGCTCGAGCAATCGTCCTGTACCACGGAGGATCGTTGCAGCTGAAAACCGTTTTCTGTCGAACTTTTTATAGTTTATCCTTTTCTTTCTTCTGTGTAGCGTCTAGAAAGTTTTCGTGCGTACTGTTCATTAACATAGAAGGTTCAAGCGGTGAAAACGAATGTCAAAAGAAGACTTCATGGAATTTTCATGGGTTTTCAGGTTCGTTTTTATCAATCTTTCATCATTAAGATTCAGTTATTTACGTATATTATCGTTGTCGAAATACTCTAAATTTATTTTTCGTAGACATACAACGAAATGCGGCCGGAGTATAGCGAAGCAGCCGGAGTACCCGAGAGCCATTTTGTTTCAAAGAATCCACCGGCGGAGAGTCAATTCGAGCAAAACAGACGTCGAATTGGCCTTTGCAGCATTCATTTGATTTCATACCTCAATACTTCATCTGCTAGCTTGATCAGAAAATCCAAGATCATGGCCCGATAGACAAGCTGATGAAAAATGTAAGTTTAAAAAAATAATTCATGACTATAACTGTGAAATTGAAATTCTTTATTACTGTTTCCAGGCAAAGCTAAAATAAACATCCAGATCGACTATACAGCATTTCCCCACTCGTCAAACGAACAGCTGATTTCTCATGTTTACATTTTTCGGCATATCGTGGTAGGGTTAACATAACAACAACATTACGCATGTTCAATGACCAGATAGTAACGAAATAAAATTGGCAATGCAATTGTAGTGGTTTTGCAAAAGCACTTTGGTGAGGAGAATATAAATTCTTTATTAAATTAATTGTAAATTCATAACAAGTTAAGAGATGAAGCTAGAGATGATTTTAATTAAATAAGTTTTTAAAGGAAACATTGAACAGTGCTTATCATCAAAGATGAAAATGGCGACCAGTTGGTGTTTACATTTTTCAAAACAAAATCAAAAAGTTTCCCTGCCACAATCTGTCTCAGGAAATTCTCATTATTCAATTTCCATCGAAATATAATAATAAAAAATCGTAATTTGAAAACAAAGCTGCCGTATTTAAATTTCTGCGTGATAAAAACCTTAATTCTATGTAAATCTTGTGAGGAAGCTCTCTCGAGCCTACAGGGAAATTTTGAAACTTCCTTCTAATCACAGGAGAAAACTGTTTCGAATCTACAGGTGAGTTTGACAGTTGTTTCCTGTAGTGTTTTTCTGTACTGAGATTGTCCCGAAATTTTCAGCTGTTGCAAATACAGGACAAAATCGTCTCAATCACAGAAGAAAAGATTAAGTATGTAGCTTTTGAAAATGAGATTGATTCGTACGCAAGATGCTTTCCCCCGGTGTGCGATCTTAGCCCACCACCCCGAAACGCAAGGCCTTACATGCCAGGTTCGCACGGCACCTAGGTAGTGTTAGTAAACGTGTGTTCATGCGTTAAAGTCAAAATATTAACAATATTTTTCTTTGTTTACAGAGAAATTTTCCCGCCTGTGTGTTGTGTTGCGGTTAAGTTGTTTCCATATTGCCAAATAATGCCAAAAAACCGAAAGAATGTTTTCATAAACTTGTCAAAATAAATTTCAAAATATTTGTCAAATAATTGTGTTGTTTTTTTTTACGTATAGTGCATTGGGATAATACAAAATAAATGAAAAGCGGGGAAAGGATACCTGAATTCACTGAAAATCTCGTCCTGCAAATTACACGAAAACGCAGTTTCAAATTTCTGCAGGACGAATTCTTCCCTAGGAAAAAAATTGAGTGTGTACGGCTCACCGACGGGACTTGAACCTGCAATTTCCGCTACAATACAACGGTGCGTTAGCCAATTACACCACGGTGAACGTGACGAAATAGGCTCTAGCATGGGTACATGTCGAGCTCCATCGATTGATCACATTATGCCACATGGTCCGATTATAAAGCACGGTCGGATTATGTTGCATTGTCGGATTATGACGCATGGTCAGATTATGTCACAGTCGGATTAACTAGCATGGTCAGGTTATGTCACATGGTCGGACTATGGTGCATAATCAGAATATGTTGCGTAGTCAGATTATGTTGCATGGTCAGATAAATTCACATGGTCTCATCATGTTGCATTTTCAGATTATGTTGCATGGCAATAAACTTAGTCGATTTGCTCGAAGCTTCGTTTCGATTCAATACTTATCCAAGATTTTTTGCAGAATTTTAAAGTAGACATGCAGTGCTTAAAAAGTAGTCATACAATACCTCGCTAGGCGCCAGCAGTGATGTCAGTTGATTTGATTGTTTTACAATGCCAAAAGTTATACCCTTATGCAACTCGTAGTTTTTTGCCTTAAAGATACGAAGCTAAAAGGGACAGAGGCTCCGAAAATTTCAAGAGTTTTCAGAAACAATCGTGTGGGTGTAGAGAAAAAATAATACCCAATTCCCCAAACGGGCGAGTTGCAGAAATTATTACCACACGTCCAGAGGGGACGGAGTCTAAGCCCTCGGATCCCTGGTCGTTCCTCTGGGGATCAGTGAGGGTGGGTACACATGACCTTCTTTTGTTGGCTAGCTCGATCTTGATCTCGCGAAGGACCTCAAGGTCGGCTTTGTGCCTACTTTGGACTCCCAAGACTCGGATGTGATGTGTTTGAAAAAGGACAATTTAATAGATTTAAGTGCGTGGTTTATTTCGTGTTATAATTCTGTGTGATGTGTAAGATGTGTATGTGTGTGTATTTTGTGTGTGGCGATACGCTCACCGTTTTGTGCAGGCCTGCGGCGTCGGAACGTTCTCTTGGCGGAGGGGCTGGTGATGGAATGGCGAATTCTCGGAGATGGCTTGGTGGATGGCTGGAGGTCGTCTGGGGCTGGTTGTGGCTTGAGTGAAGCTGACCAATGATGACCAACGTAATGGGCGTTACTTGGCAGGAAATGAGCTAGGCCGGCTTGTTGGGTTCTTTCGGGGCGATTTGGCAATATTGGACTTCTCGGGGATCTCTGATCGACACTCGGAATGGTTCTGGCTTGCCCGGTCGGATTGGCGACCGAGTCGAGCAAGTGCTGCACCACGTGTCACGGGGCTGACGTCCCCCGAGGACACCTCGAGTGGACCGTTCTGGTTACCTGGGCAAGTAAATCGGCTTCGGGACACAATTTGCGATGTCCGTGTGCTTACTTTCGGCACAAGTCACGCACGATCCGGGCTACTTTTCTTGCCCAAAAACTTTTAACCGGCACTCCACGAGTCACAAAGCGCCTACAAGTTGGCAACGGGCGCATGCGAGACGTTCAGCGCGAAGTTACCACCCGAAAGAGATCATCCCCCGGCTTTCTCTTTCCGATCAGCCCCCTGAGTTTTTTCTCCAACCCACTGAACTGAAATTCGCCACCTTGTGATGTTCATGTTTGTGATGTTATACGTGTTGTGTCTAAACCTAGCCCTAATACTTAGCCATTTTTCGAAATAGTTTGAAATCAATTGCCTGACTTAGAGCACCTGCAACGGTTCAGGCGTAAATATTGGTTTTAAGTATACCAGTTTAAGCAAAATTTGAAATTTTAGAATCGGCTAAAACACCCACTCCCCACCGGTGTAGGAGCAAATTTAAAACGGAAACACTTTCATTGCAGACACTCAATAATTGAGAAGAAAAAAACCATTTTATTGGAAAAATTGCATAAGTTTTGAGTTTCACGGTTAGTTGTCTTAAAATTAATTCTACGAATATTCTTTTTGACAGAACAATGATTTCAACTATTCTACCAGGATTTCATTAATTTAAAAGCAAAAATGACTACACAGCGAGGAAAAAAGGTCAATTGAAACAATTCTTCAATTAATTCAATCAAATTGCTTTGAATCAATGGAATAAAGTTTTGTTGAAATGAAATGAAAAAGCAATTTTTTTTCAAGTTATTGCTGACATTGATAAAGGAAACGAGAAATGTTCATCCCAAAGTCAAAGGAAATTTTCCCTTGATTTGTCGACATTTTTGTTTGACAAAAACTTGTTTCACTATTTGTAAATTTATGTATGGATACAGAAAAATATGCTAATATTGACGAAAACTCCGAGCAATCCATACGAAACTAAAAATCTCTCAATATCTCAAATAAAACAAAAATTATAGAACAAACAATAAACATTTATTTTACCTCATCGAAAAAGTATTAAAATTTTCTTTTCGTTTATTTTTTTCAAATTTTAGAACGCTGACTGGATTCACTAATTCGTCGAACTCAAATGAAAAGCTTTTTATTCAATTATATTAAATCGAGAATAATGTGACATCTATTATTTATACTTGATATGGTTTTTATTAACATCTATTCTCAATTTATGTTACGTATAGGGTGGTTGAAGCGAAAAAAACATTCAAATAATATCTCAAAAAGAAACTATTATCACACCCAATGTTACTCAAACATGTGTGAAAGAAATCATTGTTGGCTAAAATTTTCTCACCGTGAACTAAATCGGTCTGTCGTATATTTTGAAATCCTGTTCCAAATTTGCATGAATTTGGAACAAAGGCGTATAACTGTTGGGAATTTTGAAATCGATAACTGTGCTAAAACAGCAATATACACCACCGGTGCCAGCCGAAATGTTTTAGCGTGGTCGAAAACCGTGTTTTGCATCTACCGTTGGGACAGCCCTTAAACACCCATAAAAATAAGTAATTAATTAAGTTAAACAATTAACATTGAAAAAAGAAACAAAAACTAACATGCAACAAGACAAATGTTACTAACGGTAACAACATTTTCGATCAAATGTTTTCCCAAACTGCTCTGTGGACCTAGGATACCAAGCGAAGAGAATGGACTGCTGAACCTACGATATTTTCAACAAGGAAATGATGGAAGAATTTGGTGTGATCGATCCTTGATTATTCTTACCATTTAGGTTCCCGATTCCTGACCCGGATGGTTTCCCTCCAGGAATGCTCTTCAATAGAAAATCCTCATACTATCAGCCTGATAGCACAAAGCCAAGTTTTTTTTTAAATTTTTAGTCTTTGAGTAAGGTTAGAATTTGATAAATCACAGCACCCAAATTGTGATACAATTTTAGCTTCTATAGGAAAAATTTGACTTCATTTTCGTCGGGTTTATCGATTTGAGTTATTCGTTTACTTATGTTTCTGATTATCGACCGTAATATTTATTATATGCAGTTACATACGTATATTGTTAATCTACATCATTTTTTTCTGTTACGAAATTGGCTTTGAATAAACTACAGAATTCATCGGCGTTAAAGTGCATTTTCGGAAGTTAAATATTGGTACAAAGTTGCAGTTTTGATTGGAATTCCATTTTTTGTAGGATCATAAATCCTGGAATCCATAATTTTGAAATTTGGCTGAACCTTTAATGGATAATTAACTTTTTTGGTAACACAATAGTAATAATTTCATAAAGTGAAATAAATTTTGACAAAATTGAAAAGGACTAATCTGTTACATACTTTTTTATATTGAGATTAAATTTAGTATGTTGATGGTTAAAGAAAAGAAAGACAGTCACCATTGTTTAATTAAATGTTTTTTTTTACACTGATATAAATTTTTTCTTCAATTTGATTCTTCAATAATGGAAGTATAAAAAAATGATGCATTTTCAAAATTTTGAGTGTCGTTAGGGAAGAACACGAGTATACACGTAGTACAATATATAGGATTTGGATTTTCACATCATTACACTAGTCGATACACTTTTGACAAGTGTAATGATGTGAAAAACCAAATCCTCCTGCTCATGTCCTTTTCTCCCAAACCTCCTACTTTAAATTATTTTGCTAGGATGCAGAGGTAACCTCGGTCCTAAAGGACAAAATTGATCTTTCATCCCTTTCTACCTTTTCCAATCTATCCATTGACTACTAGGACGTGGCCGGCGCCGTTATTGATGTTTAAAGAGAGAGCATCTGTTTTGTGCATTGAGGATGAGCTGCTAATCCCAAGCACCATTCTTTTGACCTTTGAGCAAAACAGATGGCCTTGGTCAAGCTTAAAGATACGAAGCTAAAAGAATTCACATATTTGCACAAAACCTATAAGTAACCTCGGTTGCACAGAACCAAAAAAAATTTTGATTTTTCCGAACAAAATATTTAATTTTCCCATACAAACCTAGAACTTCAAATTTACTCATGTAACCGTTTCTTAAAAATTCTGCGAAAAATCAAGGATGAGTTTTGAACCAAATCGAAGCTTTTTAGACCCCATGGTTTGAGTCTGACTCTGAAACAATATTCCAGAGTCGGATTATGGCTCATGATCGGATTTTTTCACATGGTTCAATTATGTCACATGATTGGATTATGTCTCAAAGTCAGATATTGTAATTTCGACACTGTCATATGTTGAAATTAACGAATGGAGACCATTAGTCTACTTATTTCAATAAAGTTCAAATTCTTAACAACTTGACAAGAGACAATTTTCGTAACTCTACATTTAGCGGTCGTAGCTAAATAACAGCCCCTTTAAATTTTTTTCAGTACAAGAACTTTGTCTAGAAATCTGACAGTATGCTCACTACAAGCTGAAAAGAAGATAGTGAAACTAATCTAACACACGGTATTATTTTTGTTATCCCTAAAAACTCCATCCGTCCATTATAAACTAAGAATGCGTTTTAGGCATTCTTTTCTTGCAAATTGCCATTGTTTTTTATCGTCAAAGAGCTGGTTTGAAGGTTTTCGAAAAAAAATCAAATTTTAGCTTTTAATTTTAGATAGTTATTTTTTTGAAAAATATTTAAATTGCGGATTAAACATCAATGATGAGCTGCACTTGTACTATCAAAATCAAATAGCTAGTCATGGTCGCCACCATCTGAAACCATAAAGCTTATTATAAAACTTGACAATATTCAATGAAGTCTTACTGAAACAATCAAGCCATTATCTAGACAAAACATGTCGAAGATTTTGATCTCGAAGCTACGGTTTTTCAGTTGAATCAGAAACAGTTCAACCTGCAAAAAAATCATTTATAATTTTTTCAACTCCAGCTACTTTTTTTAGGTCGTACTACCGTTTTGGCAATTCGATCATCGTCGTTTCCGTCCATCCGTCTGTCCTCCAGCAAGAGTCCGGTTTTCTCGGCCTGCAAAACAATGGAGATCGTTTTATTTTTTTTTGTTCCTCAACGCCAAATATGAATTCGACGCACACGTCTCGTGTACAAATTGGCACTGGACACCAAATAAAACATCTGACATATATTGAAGCAGGCAGCGAAGGTCCCCATCCCGATCGATGAAACATTCGGTTCCCGGTTCCATCTCAGCCAGGCGATCGCGTTCATGTACAAATTATACATTCCACAAAGGCTAATGATGAAGTCTTTGGTAATCCGGCACAAGAGAGGAATACTGAACAGGGCCACAAAATCCTGGACAGCTTCGTTCAACAGACAGTGCATCGCTACCAGACGATTTAGGTCGGTGATGATCGTTTGGGATTTATTGTAATATTTTTGTGGACTTGACACCTCACTAGAGTCTTCTTCTAGGTTTTGGATTTCGAGGCTTAATTCTTTAAACTTAATGTTCATCAAACGATACAAATGGGCACCGATTTGGAAGATAAAAGAGTAGCCATTCGTTATTGAAGCGTTCGTTTGATAAATGAGCAAGGTTTGGAAAGTTCTACGCACCGGATGACTTTCGTACAATCTGAAACCTGATCCGAGAGAAATTGAAATCAAAGCCCCAATGACGGGAAACGTATCGTAAAATATGCATTTTCGTAAAAATCCTTTGAAAAGTTTCCAATCGATTAGAACCTGACAACTTCGTCTGAGAACGGACCAAATTTGAACAATACGGTTAAGCAACCGGCAAATGGTGTCACTATTAAGTGCAAAAAACAATTGCGTCAAAGAAACGCCTACTAGATTACAGACGTACGAGGCCGCTATGAAGTAAATGTTGCTTTGAAATTCTGTCAGTATTTTAATTTCCATCAAATACATGTAGAAGTAGGCCGTGAAAATCAGGTAGAAACAAATATAAATCCAAGAGTACGCCGTGGCCAGCTTGGATTGCACAAAACGATGTTGAGCTTTATCGAATATCAATGGAAGTAGGCCAAGCAAAAATAAACTTCTAGTAACCAAGGAAACGGTTATTCGAAAAATTTTCACTTTTTCTGCCGAATTGTCCATGATACGATCGGTTATTTACTGTGGAAAATAAATTGAAAATCAAAAAGTTTTCAATATTGAGCTTTATTGCATTTAAACATGACACGCGTGTTGTTGATAATTTAATCAACGTCATGAAAATAACCAGTGAGATTATGGTACCGGATTGATTACTGATGAAAGTGATTGATTTGAAACATTGCTTTCCCATCACAATAAAACAACAACAAAAATTAAATATCACATTGCGCAAATAATTCAAATTTAAGATTCCGATTTCAGATTTCAGATTCAGATATCAGGTTCAGATTTCAGATTCAGATTTTAGATTCAGATTTCAGATTCAGATTTCAGATTCAGATTTCAGATTCAGATTTCAGATTCAGATTTCAGATTCAGATTTCAGATTCAGATTTCAGATTCAGATTTCAGATTCAGATTTCAGATTCAGATTTCAGATTCAGATTTCAGATTCAGATTTCAGATTCAGATTTCAGATTCAGATTTCAGATTCAGATTTCAGATTCAGATTTCAGATTCAGATTTCAGATTCAGATTTCAGATTCAGATTTCAGATTCAGATTTCAGATTCAGATTTCAGATTCAGATTTCAGATTCAGATTTCAGATTCAGATTTCAGATTCAGATTTCAGATTCAGATTTCAGATTCAGATTTCAGATTCAGATTTCAGATTCAGATTTCAGATTCAGATTTCAGATTCAGATTTCAGATTCAGATTTCAGATTCAGATTTCAGATTCAGATTTCAGATTCAGATTTCAGATTCAGATTTCAGATTCAGATTTCAGATTCAGATTTCAGATTCAGATTTCAGATTCAGATTTCAGATTCAGATTTCAGATTCAGATTTCAGATTCAGATTTCAGATTCAGATTTCAGATTCAGATTTCAGATTCAGATTTCAGATTCAGATTCAGATTTCAGATTCAGATTTCAGATTCAGATTTCAGATTCAGATTTCAGATTCAGATTTCAGATTCAGATTTCAGATTCAGATTTCAGATTCAGATTTCAGATTCAGATTTCAGATTCAGATTTCAGATTCAGATTTCAGATTCAGATTTCAGATTCAGATTTCAGATTCAGATTTCAGATTCAGATTTCAGATTCAGATTTCAGATTCAGATTTCAGATTCAGATTTCCGATTCAGATTTCAAATTTCAATTATTTCATCATGGGAAGACAAGAAAATCGGCTTCAAAGTAAAGAATTTAATTATGAAAGTAAAAAGTAAAAATATCTTCGATGCGACAGACAGGTTTCACAAATTAGGTCAAACCATCATTAGATGATGAGTTTCGGATAAGGAAGAACTGTCAAATTGATTTATTGAATTTCCAACCGTGCTCGCAACACTTTCTCGAAGCGGTTCACCAAATCCACTTCGTTCTGACTAAACTAGAGTGTTATCGTCAATGTCCCATCGGAACATCCTGATAGGGTCTGGACATGTTTTCCGAGCTCTTGGCCTACTGCCTGTGGCTTTCTCGTACGATGAAGGCTCTTACCTTCAGTTCAAAACGTCGAAATGGGCTATGGCGTACTCAGCGGCATTTCTCGTAGCCTACGTTGTTAATGGATTTCACCTGTACTATTCGATGGTAAAGTTGCAATGGGATAATAAACTTTACAGTAGCGCCTACTTTTTCGCAACTTCCTATTCCATCAACCTTTTCGGCATGATGTTGACCATGGTCATTTTCATGGTTCAAAATCGAAAAATCTGTAAGTTGCTCAATCATATCATACTAATTTGGTACGCGCTCCAACTGAAGATTCCACTTAGCGTTGATAGTAAACTATGGAAGATGTATTTGATTAAGTTTGTCTTATTCGATGGCGCACTTTCAGTAATTTTTATGCAAGCAACGGCTTTGTGGGGAAAAGTAGAAGATCACATACCAGCAACAGAGACTTGTCTCATCTACATCTGGAACAGTGCGCTGAACAATATGTTTATGCTTACTTTCTATCTTGGTGCACATTACTACCGAATGATCAATTCCAAGTTCAAAGGCTTAAGCAATAGGATAGCTGTTCTGGAAATTAAAAGAGCCTTTTGGAAGCTGCATCCGAAAAGAGAGCTACAGTATTACATGGCGATCGTTGACGAGCTCGATCATTGGATAGAACTCCATTGCTTGGTGAATGAGAAGGTTCAACGTTTCGTTGGTATTCTCAGCGTTGCATTTATGTTTCTGCTGTTCAAATATTTCATCGTAATAATATCCGGACTGTATGGAGCGTACATGCATGTGATTAGCGATTTTCGTTGGAACCGAGGTCTCGATTGTAGACGACTGATCCTGGAGACGTTCAGTGCTCTGTTTTCGATTTGCCAAATGTTCTTCCTGACGGCGAGTGCTGCGCTGTACACCAAACGAGTGAGTTCTTTTGAACATTAACATATGTATTTTATTTCATTAAAATAGTTGTTATTTTTAGGCCGAGAAAACTGGACTCATTTTAGAAGATCGACGAACTTGTAATGTAGATGATAGGATCAGTAGAACGGTAAGTTCCTATAAAACCATGAATATTATGGCACCTTGAACATGCTTTCGGTGCCAGAGTCACTTTGAGGATAACGATAACAGCAATCGCTAACCCAACTGATCTTATCAATATGACTTTATCCGTATAAAATGTATCTCGACTGAGCACGCTATTGTAACTCCAAGTAGACGATTCTGCTATTTTATCCATTATTCCTTGTGGCTAAAACGTTTAATTTTTTTGGGTGTATTAAAAATTCGGCTTTTACGAATTTTAAGCCACAGTTTAGAAGAATGTCTCATAAAACTGATTGATTTGCCTTACATTTCAGGTCGAAGCTTTCGTCACCGAGTTATGCCACAAAGACTTCAAA
Organism: Uranotaenia lowii; assembly: GCF_029784155.1. Taxonomy (NCBI): domain Eukaryota; kingdom Metazoa; phylum Arthropoda; class Insecta; order Diptera; family Culicidae; genus Uranotaenia; species Uranotaenia lowii. Next base: position 362,006,671 of record NC_073693.1, read on the forward strand.
ATCCGGGTCTGGGATATGTTCAGCTTGGATCACAGTCTTATTTGTTCGGTAAAGCGGAGATAACTTGAAAAAAATTGGACTTTTTTTAAACCTTATCTCCATTTGTAGATGACGGCAACAATAACGAACTATCTGATCATGGTTGTTCAATTGCAGCTGATTATGAATGTCTAACAGGTTTCTTTTGGATTCAAATGGACATTCAAATAATGTTAATACAAGGTGAAACGTGGATTATTAGAAGGTTTTAATAAACAAACACAGTGAATTTTTTTTTTAACGAAAATACCTGGTACTGTACTTCTCAATACATAATAATTTTAAAAGATGTGTTAATAATTTTTTGACGAAAAGTTTCTAATTTAACACTTACCGAAACCAAAGTGCCAAAGTAGATTGCATAAAAGCCCAGAACTTTAAGCTACGGAAGACGAGAAACGTTTGAACGTTTACGTAACAAACCAACGCCAACTATGTGCATCGAATTTGACGAAACATATTCCAACAATCACTTCACTGGAATAAATTCTTAACTTCAATTCATATGAACTTTCAGTAGAATCCGTAACGAAATCATCTAGCATTTCACCTTATTTTTTTCTGCCTGAAACGAGATTCTCCGCCGAAAGAAAGCCAAAGAAAAGCCAGCGCTGTCAATGGTTCGCGATCCATCACATTAAATGACATTATTTCAAGAACAACCGCCTATTTGACGAAACCCATCGATAGCACTTGTTGTAGCAAAAATACAATCGTAGATATATATATATATATATATATATATATATATATATATATATATATATATATATATATATATATATATATATATATATATATATATATATATATATATATATATATATATATATATATATATATATATATATATATATATATATATATATATATATATATATATATATATATATATATATATATATATATATATATATATATATATATATATATATATATATATATATAAAATTCCATTAGATGCAGGTTCGAAGAATCGTTTCCAAACGGAAAGAAACCGCAAATCCGGAGAATCAATAAAAAACGATACAAGCTACTATTCAGTCTAAATAACTTGAAGGGTACGCCGAGACATTGGATATTCAATAGACTCTATGCCGATGTCGATAAATGTTCGATGGGTATTATTGAGTTCCGGGAAACAGGCAAGCATTTTGATCAGTACATTCGGTAATTTTCGAAGTCTTCTCTGCAGGACATAGGCCTATCATTAATTTCCTTATCAATGCTGGAGCCTGTCATCTTCTGCAAGAACATTTTCAGTGGTCGCTTGTTAGTTGGGAAGTTATTTTAATTGAATCCTGCCTTGAATTATGTCCTTTTTAAAACATTGTAACATTTATAATGAATGGTTATAATGAACCAATCAGCGCAATGATGCGCATATTCCAGGATGTTGAGCACTTACATCAGTTCGGAGAGCCATCAAGTCGTTTTGTTCGTCGGTTACACCAATCAAGATCGTTTCATTCTTTGTGATCGTGAAGTTATTCATTTAAACACAATTGTTCGATGAATTAATAATAATAATAATAATAATAATCATTTCTATACGTGTAAAAAAACAAATAAAAAATGATTAAAAATAACGAACAATGCGGTCAAAAATAACATCAAATGATATATCCAATTGACGCAAAAAAGACATCAATATTTTAAAAAAATTAAGAATAGCGAAAATGACAAAAATAACAAAAATGACAAAAATGACAAAAATGTCAAAAATGACAAAAATGACAAAAATGACAAAAATGACAAAAATGACAAAAATGACAAAAATGACAAAAATGACAAAAATGACAAAAATGACAAAAATGACAAAAATGAGAAAAATGAGAAAAATGACAAAATTGACAAAAATGACAAAAATGAGAAAAATGACAAAATTGACAAAAATGACAAAAATGACAAAAATGAGAAAAATGACAAAATTGACAAAAACGACAAAAATGACAAAAATGACAAAAATGACAAAAATGACAAAAATGACAAAAATGACAAAAATGACAAAAATGACAAAAATGACAAAAATGACAAAAATGACAAAAATGACAAAAATGACAAAAATGACAAAAATGACAAAAATGACAAAAATGACAAAAATGACAAAAATGACAAAAATGACAAAAATGACAAAAATGACAAAAATGACAAAAATGACAAAAATGACAAAAATGACAAAAATGACAAAAATGACAAAAATGACAAAAATGACAAAAATGACAAAAATGACAAAAATGACAAAAATGACAAAAATGACAAAAATGACAAAAATGACAAAAATGACAAAAATGACAAAAATGACAAAAATGGCAAAAATGACAAAAATGACAAAAATGACAAAAATGACAAAAATGACAAAAATGACAAAAATGACAAAAATGACAAAAATGACAAAAATGACAAAAATGACAAAAATGACAAAAATGATAAAAATGACAAAAATGACAAAAATGACAAAAATGACAAAAATGACAAAAATGACAAAAATGACAAAAATGACAAAAATGACAAAAATGACAAAAATGACAAAAATGACAAAAATGACAAAAATGACAAAAATGACAAAAATGACAAAAATGACAAAAATGACAAAAATGACAAAAATGACAAAAATGACAAAAATGACAAAAATGACAAAAATGACAAAAATGACAAAAATGACAAAAATGACAAAAATGACAAAAATGACAAAAATGACAAAAATGACAAAAATGACAAAAATGACAAAAATGACAAAAATGACAAAAATGACAAAAATGACAAAAATGACAAAAATGACAAAAATGACAAAAATTACAAAAATGACAAAAATGACAAAAATGACAAAAATAACAAAAATGACAAAAATTACAAAAATTACAAAAATTACAAAAATGACAAAAATTACAAAAATTACAAAAATTACAAAAATGACAAAAATGACAAAAATGACAAAAATGACAAAAATGACAAAAATGACAAAAATGACAAAAATGACAAAAATGACAAAAATGACAAAAATGACAAAAATGACAAAAATGACAAAAATGACAAAAATGACAAAAATGACAAAAATGACAAAAATGACAAAAATGACAAAAATGACAAAAATGACAAAAATGACAAAAATGACAAAAATGACAAAAATGACAAAAATGACAAAAATGACAAAAATGACAAAAATGACAAAAATGACAAAAATGACAAAAATGACAAAAATGACAAAAATGACAAAAATGACAAAAATGACAAAAATGACAAAAATGACAAAAATGACAAAAATGACAAAAATGACAAAAATGACAAAAATGACAAAAATGACAAAAATGACAAAAATGACAAAAATGACAAAAATGACAAAAATGACAAAAATGACAAAAATGACAAAAATGACAAAAATGACAAAAATGACAAAAATGACAAAAATGACAAAAATGACAAAAATGACAAAAATGACAAAAATGACAAAAATGACAAAAATGACAAAAATGACAAAAATGACAAAAATGACAAAAATGACAAAAATGACAAAAATGACAAAAATGACAAAAATGACAAAAATGACAAAAATGACAAAAATGACAAAAATGACAAAAATGACAAAAATGACAAAAATGACAAAAATGACAAAAATGACAAAAATGACAAAAATGACAAAAATGACAAAAATGACAAAAATGACAAAAATGACAAAAATGACAAAAATGACAAAAATGACAAAAATGACAAAAATGACAAAAATGACAAAAATGACAAAAATGACAAAAATGACAAAAATGACAAAAATGACAAAAATGACAAAAATGACAAAAATGACAAAAATGACAAAAATGACAAAAATGACAAAAATGACAAAAATGACAAAAATGACAAAAATGACAAAAATGACAAAAATGACAAAAATGACAAAAATGACAAAAATGACAAAAATGACAAAAATGACAAAAATGACAAAAATGACAAAAATGACAAAAATGACAAAAATGACAAAAATGACAAAAATGACAAAAATGACAAAAATGACAAAAATGACAAAAATGACAAAAATGACAAAAATGACAAAAATGACAAAAATGACAAAAATGACAAAAATGACAAAAATGACAAAAATGACAAAAATGACAAAAATGACAAAAATGACAAAAATGACAAAAATGACAAAAATGACAAAAATGACAAAAATGACAAAAATGACAAAAATGACAAAAATGACAAAAATGACAAAAATGACAAAAATGACAAAAATGACAAAAATGACAAAAATGACAAAAATGACAAAAATGACAAAAATGACAAAAATGACAAAAATGACAAAAATGACAAAAATGACAAAAATGACAAAAATGACAAAAATGACAAAAATGACAAAAATGACAAAAATGACAAAAATGACAAAAATGACAAAAATGACAAAAATGACAAAAATGACAAAAATGACAAAAATGACAAAAATGACAAAAATGACAAAAATGACAAAAATGACAAAAATGACAAAAATGACAAAAATGACAAAAATGACAAAAATGACAAAAATGACAAAAATGACAAAAATGACAAAAATGACAAAAATGACAAAAATGACAAAAATGACAAAAATGACAAAAATGACAAAAATGACAAAAATGACAAAAATGACAAAAATGACAAAAATGACAAAAATGACAAAAATGACAAAAATGACAAAAATGACAAAAATGACAAAAATGACAAAAATGACAAAAATGACAAAAATGACAAAAATGACAAAAATGACAAAAATGACAAAAATGACAAAAATGACAAAAATGACAAAAATGACAAAAATGACAAAAATGACAAAAATGACAAAACTGACAAAAATGACAAAACTGACAAAAATGACAAAAATGACAAAAATGACAAAAATGACAAAAATGACAAAAATGACAAAAATGACAAAAATGACAAAAATGACAAAAACGACAAAAATGACAAAAATGACAAAAATGACAAAAATGACAAAAATGACAAAAATGACAAAAATGACAAAAATGACAAAAATGACAAAAATGACAAAAATGACAAAAATGACAAAAATGACAAAAATGACAAAAATGACAAAAATGACAAAAATGACAAAAATGACAAAAATGACAAAAATGACAAAAATGACAAAAATGACAAAAATGACAAAAATGACAAAAATGACAAAAATGACAAAAATGACAAAAATGACAAAAATGACAAAAATGACAAAGTGACAAAAATGACAAAAATGACAAAAATGACAAAAATGACAAAAATGACAAAAAAGACAAAAATGACAAAAATTAAAAAAATGACAAAAATGACAAAAATGACAAAAATGACAAAAATGACAAAAATGACAAAAATGACAAAAATGACAAAAATGACAAAAATGACAAAAATGACAAAAATGACAAAAATGACAAAAATGACAAAAATGACAAAAATGACAAAAATGACAAAAATGACAAAAATGACAAAAATGACAAAAATGACAAAAAATGACAAAAATGACAAAAATGACAAAAATGACAAAAATGACAAAAATGACAAAAATGACAAAAATGACAAAAATGACAAAAATGACAAAAATGACAAAAATGACAAAAATGACAAAAATGACAAAAATTACAAAAATGACAAAAATGACAAAAATGACAAAAATGACAAAAATAACAAAAATGACAAAAATTACAAAAATTACAAAAATGACAAAAATTACAAAAATTACAAAAATGACAAAAATGACAAAAATGACAAAAATGACAAAAATGACAAAAATGACAAAAATGACAAAAATGACAAAAATGACAAAAATGACAAAAATGACAAAAATGACAAAAATGACAAAAATGACAAAAATGACAAAAATGACAAAAATGACAAAAATGACAAAAATGACAAAAATGACAAAAATGACAAAAATGACAAAAATGACAAAAATGACAAAAATGACAAAAATGACAAAAATGACAAAAATGACAAAAATGACAAAAATGACAAAAATGACAAAAATGACAAAAATGACAAAAATGACAAAAATGACAAAAATGACAAAAATGACAAAAATGACAAAAATGACAAAAATGACAAAAATGACAAAAATGACAAAAATGACAAAAATGACAAAAATGACAAAAATGACAAAAATGACAAAAATGACAAAAATGACAAAAATGACAAAAATGACAAAAATGACAAAAATGACAAAAATGACAAAAATGACAAAAATGACAAAAATGACAAAAATGACAAAAATGACAAAAATGACAAAAATGACAAAAATGACAAAAATGACAAAAATGACAAAAATGACAAAAATGACAAAAATGACAAAAATGACAAAAATGACAAAAATGACAAAAATGACAAAAATGACAAAAATGACAAAAATGACAAAAATGACAAAAATGACAAAAATGACAAAAATGACAAAAATGACAAAAATGACAAAAATGACAAAAATGACAAAAATGACAAAAATGACAAAAATGACAAAAATGACAAAAATGACAAAAATGACAAAAATGACAAAAATGACAAAAATGACAAAAATGACAAAAATGACAAAAATGACAAAAATGACAAAAATGACAAAAATGACAAAAATGACAAAAATGACAAAAATGACAAAAATGACAAAAATGACAAAAATGACAAAAATGACAAAAATGACAAAAATGACAAAAATGACAAAAATGACAAAAATGACAAAAATGACAAAAATGACAAAAATGACAAAAATGACAAAAATGACAAAAATGACAAAAATGACAAAAATGACAAAAATGACAAAAATGACAAAAATGACAAAAATGACAAAAATGACAAAAATGACAAAAATGACAAATATGACAAAAATGACAAAAATGACAAAAATGACAAAAATGACAAAAATGACAAAAATGACAAAAATGACAAAAATGACAAAAATGACAAAAATGACAAAAATGACAGAAATGACAAAAATGACAAAAATGACAAAAATGACAAAAATGACAAAAATGACAAAAATGACAAAAATGACAAAAATGACAAAAATGACAAAAATGACAAAAATGACAAAAATGACAAAAATGACAAAAATGACAAAAATGACAAAAATGACAAAAATGACAAAAATGACAAAAATGACAAAAATGACAAAAATGACAAAAATGACAAAAATGACAAAAATGACAAAAATGACAAAAATGACAAAAATGACAAAAATGACAAAAATGACAAAAATGACAAAAATGACAAAAATGACAAAAATGACAAAAATGACAAAAATGACAAAAATGACAAAAATGACAAAAATGACAAAAATGACAAAAATGACAAAAATGACAAAAATGACAAAAATGACAAAAATGACAAAAATGACAAAAATGACAAAAATGACAAAAATGACAAAAATGACAAAAATGACAAAAATGACAATATTTTCAAAATTGTCAAAATTGTCAAATTTGTCAAATTTGTCAAAATTGTCAAAATTGTCAAAATTGTCAAAATTGTCAAAATTGTCAAAATTGTCAAAATTGTCAAAATTGTCAAAATTGTCAAAATTGTCAAAATTGTCAAAATTGTCAAAATTGTCAAAATCGTCAAAACTGTCAAAATTGTCAAAATTGTCAAAATTGTCAAAATTGTCAAAATTGTCAAAATTGTCAAAATTGTCAAAATTGTCAAAATTGTCAAAATTGTCAAAATTGTAAAAATTGTAAAAATTGTAAAAATTGTAAAAATTGTCAAAATTGTCAAAATTGTCAAAATTGTCAAAATTGTCAAAATTGTCAAAATTGTCAAAATTGTCAAAAATGTCAAAAATGTCAAAATTGTCAAAATTGTCAAAATTGTCAAAACTGTCAAAATTGTCAAAATTGTCAAAATTGTCAAAATTGTCAAAATTGTCAAAATTGTCAAAATTGTTAAAATTGTCAAAATTGTCAAAATTGTCAAAATTGTCAAAATTGTCAAAATTGTCAAAATTGTCAAAATTGTCAAAATTGTCAAAATTGTCAAAATTGTCAAAATTGTCAAAATTGTCAAAATTGTCAAAATTGTCAAAATTGTCAAAATTGTCAAAATTGTCAAAATTGTCAAAATTGTCAAAATTGTCAAAATTGTCAAAATTGTCAAAATTGTCAAAATTGTCAAAATTGTCAAAATTGTCGAAACTGTCAAAATTGTCAAAATTGTCAACATCGTCAAAGTCGTCAAAATTGTCAAAATTGTCAAAATTGTCAAAATTGTCAAAATTGTCAAAATTGTCAAAATTGTCAAAATTGTCAAAATTGTCAAAATTGTCAAAATTGTCAAAATTGTCAAAATTGTCAAAATTGTCAAAATTGTCAAAATTGTCAAAATTGTCAAAATTGTCAAAATTGTCAAAATTGTCAAAATTGTCAAAATTGTCAAAATTGTCAAATTGTCAAAATTGTCAAAATTGTCAAAATTGTCAAAATTGTCAAAATTGTCAAAATTGTCAAAATTGTCAAAATTGTCAAAATTTTCAAAATTGTCAAAATTGTCAAAATTGTCAAAATTGTCAAAATATGTAGCTTAATTGTGCTTTGAGAAGTTAGGGTTTTTTTTTCGAAATCAATACCAACACTCACGATTGAACATCTTTATTATGAAAAACTGCCTTAGTTTTTTGTTCTTGAAAGTCAATTTGGCTTCTAGTTGTTCACGCTGTTATTCTTTATATCTTAACTAACCCAACTGGAATTGAATGGCAGTTATCAAGTTGTACATCATTGATGCGTAAATCTGGAAATTGAAAAAAAAAGAAAACTGAAAATTTCTTTTAGGAATTCTTCGAAGTACTTACTGCTATCATTGTGCCAAAATCAATTGTATAGAAGCCCAAGTTTTCTATTTTGTTTTCTCTGTGCAGCAACTCCAAACTGATTGTCTCCATCTGGATGAGAAGAAAGTGTTTTTATTGATTTTAATGGTTTCAAAATAATTTTAATTCGTAGTAATCCTAAACGCAAACAACACTGACAACCAAAGGAAAACAATAATCTTTACTGAAAATTCAAAGCTCGTAGTAAACGCGCCTACTCAGCTAACATTCTAATGCAAATCAAAGTATGAACTGTTTCGAGCATTTTGGTAAGACTTTAATTTGTTCTAGATCCAAAATCTGTAAATGAGTTGATTTTTACCTTTAATTCGTATGGACGTTCAGCAGTATCCATTACGAACTCATCAAAAATAGCACCGGTTTTGTCTGCCTGAAATTTAATCTCATCGTTACTATTCATGCTCAAAGTTATCTAATAGAAACTTACCCTTCTAGTGAAAATTGAAGCACTTGCAAAAACGTAGTAGAACTGAAATGAGTAAAACACTGCCAGATTCGTGAGAAGGCTTGCGAATTTCCAGTCAATTTGCTGATCACTTCTATAGGCAGGTACGATGACTAGGAAGGTCCAGTAGATTGCCGTAATGATCGTGACGTAGTTTTTGAGAAACATAAACATCATTGGAACGTCGTGGAAGTCAACGAACTCAGTCACAAGATCGTTCAGTAGTTTGTGATTGGCAGAAAGTTGATGAAGCTCATGTGCCAGTGATTCGAAAAGACGACTCCTTCGAAGTAAGCTTGGTGTTGTTTCAGTATCAGAGCAACTCAGATGACACCATCTAACCCGGTGATGGACCTTTCGAATCCGTCTGTTGATCAATCTGCTGCAATGTGCTCCCGCATAGAACACTGCAACGTACAAATTGCTCCAAGTTGCGTTCAAACAGTAGAGGTAAAAGGTAAACATGTTGTCCAAGAAATCTGCCACACTCTTGATGTTGAACCCTGTTATCAGCACTATCACACAGCAAAAAGGATCGAGTACAAAAACTTTGATTTTGAAACGACGAAGAAGCTTTCTGTCTACAGGATTGTTTGCGAAAACATCACCTCCTAAACGAATCCACAGTTGCATCCAACAGTTGTATAAATTTCTCAAGCGATGTCTTCGGAAAATTGTTACCAAAAGGACGGCACCAGCTCCAAGATAAACAATCAAATATGATAGCGCCGTCAAAGGGGAGCGATCCGTCGAATTCATCGCCATAATTTTCTGCATTACTGACCAATGAAAATAACCCATCAGTAGCATCTGCTGGGTCAGAAACAATATCGTATACATAAAAGCTCCATTAGATTGGTTGAGGTGCAGAGTCGAAATATCGAGTCCATAAGGAAAAAGGCCGAATATCCGGAGGATTAATAGGAAGCGGTATAAGGTACGATCCAGACGAGTTGAAGGAATGTTTCGAACCATTGGTGTCCAACGAAATTGGTGTTATATCGCTAATATTAAGGTAGGTAAATATAATCGAATTCCGTTTGTCTATTGATTAATAATCGTAGATTTCATACGGGGGTCAATATTCGAGCATTACCGAACATAAAAAATGCGTGTAGGCCTATAATTGAATTCTTTATCAAGATTCATGCCTGTCACGCCAATTAGAATCATTTTACAGTAGTTTTCTGTTGGTTGGGGAACAAAGTTTGCTCTTTTTGTAGCTCCAATGAACGGAAAATAAAATATGATTCATGTCTTTTATGGTCCATCTACTACACCGAAGGACTAAGGAGGCAATCCAGGTTTGGTCGACCAGCCAGGCTGTAATATATTTTATTTTCTACCCCCGGTGAATAAGACGCAGTTGCTATAATAACACAGATTTGTTAGACTGTGTTTAGGCCGTCCACTAACGTTTCGATGCTGGCGAAAACAGCACCTTAAACACAAAAATTCTTCCTCTACCATTCATTATGTTTGTTTTGGTAATGCTCTAACTCCGGTCTGTAAGGTGAGGTTATTGAAGAGTTTAATTAGAATCATGGGGTTTAAATATTCTTTCAAAGGGCGAAAAGTTAATCGATGGAGTCTTCAGTGTAAAATTGAACGCATTTCCGCTTGATGCCCTCCATCAAAGTCTTTACAGTGTCATCCGGCACCAGTTTCTCAGTTTCTTCTTCCATTTTCTTAACATGTCCTTCTCGTCTTTGACTGTCTTTTTGGGGCTTAGAGTAAGGTGGGGTAAAAGAACGACCTTAGTTCTGTCCTATTTAAAAAAAAAATTTCAATTGTTTTTCCAAAATAAAAAAAACACAATTACAGCATTTTATTCTCTAATTACGAAGGTAATCGATCGCCGCATTTGCTATTAGTGGTAAAAATGCTTAACTGCCATCAAAACGTACTTCTACCCCACCACTGGGGCAAAAGTTCTAATGATGTGGTTACCCCATTCAGAATTCCACCTTCCCGCATGAATTCAAGAGGAAAATTATTTTATATCAATTTTTGCTTCCAGCTGCACGCTTCTGATACAAATCCTATACGAATGGCGAACAACCTGAGCGAATTCGGAGTTGTTCACAAAATGTCATTATTCAACAGGTCTCATCGTATTTGAGAAATTTTTCGCACGAGCATGTCTTTGTAGAAACAGAAATATGCGCTGATGTTCCCAGAGCATTTAAAAAAATAATTCAAAAATTTCCGTTCAGATTTACTTAATTGGATCCTCTATATCATTCGTACTTTTGCCCCATTTGCTGTTCGTACTTTTGCCCCTTAAAGGGTTCTTGTGATGCACAGTTCATTGTGCAAATCAGAGATATAAAAATGAAATTCTTTATTCGGCATTCGAAAGTGGTTGAAAACAACATTTAAACTCTCATTGAAAGCCAGAGTTTTGTTTGCTCAAACATGTTTGCCATTTTTTTAAATATACCATCATGTTTGCAAAAAAGCTACTTTACCTCGTATTTCAGATTATTTTCAACTTCTACGAAAAAAAATTTGTCTGGATGTAGGATTTCTAAATCATTATCAATCCAGAGTTTTGAATTTTGCTGTACTCAGTTTGTGATAATCTCAAAACGTACTTTTACCCGACTCGTACTTTTACTCCACCTAACTCTACTGATATTCGCTTCATTTACTTCAAAATTTCCAATCGTTACCGACGCAACCATAGTAACGTGTGTAGGAAATAGATTAACGTGGGTTCTTAGCATTGACTCGTGAACGAATCAAAACATTCAACAGAAAAACGCCGTCTTAGTGAACTAATTACAATCATTTTTCGTTCTGATTGTGTTGCCTAGCGTTCCTTGTTGATTTTCTCCTGCTGATTTTCAGTCATTGTTTACTTTAGCAATCATTTGCTTCGCAACTGAATCCATTCGTTCGCGAGTTACGGCCCTACGCAAATCAACCTTACTGAATATGACCCAGAATTAATGACGAGACTCAGATCCATGCTACTAGAAGGGACTCTCCGGGATAAGGACTGAGACCCATATTTGATAATCAATTATCACAACATGAGAGGAAAATAAGCCGTAGGTTTGGTTTGTAACTTATCAGAAACAATTTTCGGCCCGAAAACCCGTTATATGTACACACCTTCACAACAATCGAATCAAGTGATAACACGAAAACACTTTTGCATATGGGAAAACACGCCGGCTAGTTTTTAATATCCTATCCCACGTTCAGTGTCATTTTCCAGGTGCCATTTGAAAAGAAGTGAAAATATGAAATTAAATTATTCAATTTTGAAATCGTCTTAACTTTTGATTGACGTATCTTAGAGGCTCATGATCCTCAGCAAAGTTATATTAAATCAGAATCTTAAAAACTTTGAGTTAAGTGCAGCAGAGAGGATGTAGGGATTTTTTTAACAAAAAGTCACTTTTCCCTTTCTAATTTCCTTACAAACTTTGATTTTTTTTTGCTACTGCCCATTATCAGGTCCAAAAGTCATTTAATACTGTTTTTGGACCGATTCTGACCAGTCTTGTTATTTTTTTATTTACATTTATTTTTTATTCCGTCTCACGACATAACTTGACGAACATAATTCCTAAAATTCACTCGGTCCATGGCAACCGTTCTCCAATTTCTCGGGCCTGTCTTGTATATATCTTCATCAGCGCTATTAGTCTCAAGAGCGAATTAAATACAAAGCAAAGCAAAGCAAACAAATCACGTTTCGGTTTTGTCGACGTTGCAGCGGATTTTTCTGCTGGAGGATCCTGTCTGAACTGGAAAGAAATTATTCTGAAATCAACGGTGAGTTTCAACAAAAAATAATACCATTATTCGACTGCACTGAAGGTGAAACAACAATGCGGCGACAGATCAGATCTACTCCGATCATGACATCCTTGTGATGTTGAATAATTGGCACAAGATTCTGTACCAAACTGGCATTAACAAGCATGGTGACTGCTGGCGTTATCCAACCAGCGCACTCGCATTGCATACGTCCGAAAGAAGCCAAATAAAATAATCACGAAACAAAAGAGAATGGAAACAATTACTGGCCTAATGCCAGGAAGCAAGGGTACAAAAATCGAATGAATTGATCGAGTGCTGAGCGTATGTGTAAGCCGGCATTAGAAAAACTACGAGGCAAAAAATCATATTCTTGTTTCTCTCTATCCCACAATAAGATAAAGAAAGATAGAAACAATCACCGGCTAAGCGCCATGTAACACACGAGAACAATCAAAAACTGAATCCACCGACCGATTTGCGTTCCTTTATTGATCGGGACAGTTGTCAGCCGTCATTTTGCTCGAGAGCTCTAGCGTTTGTGTCAGTATTTATTTAGTCACAAGACAATCATGCCATTTTTGGCGCAATGCACGTTTAAGCACATTTTTGGCATTGAGTTGGCTCTAATCGGCAACCTCTTCTTTGGATAAAAATTTATAATTTATTGAATTTTTATTCATTTTCAGTGTGTTTTTCAAATTACCAAGAGCAATCATACAATGCGGCTGGTAAACGGTGGATAATGTGCAACACGAGGCCCCATAGTGGTCATATCACCTCTTATTCACAACTCCTATCTCTACCTCCCCGCGGTGCCGGCTGGGATGCGAGTAACCTAAGCGGAGATCGGGTACCCTACCCCGGTGGATGCTTTGGTCGCATGCATACTGAGAAGGTGGCCGCACGCGTCTGTTCCCCAGGTCAGGGGCGGCGTGCAACAACCACCGAGCGTCTGTTCTGTAGGTCAGGGGCGGCTCAAACAGCGTCTGTCTTGCAGCAAGCGGCTGAATTTATGAAATGCGGCTCCCGCCAGCTAAGTCCAAGATGGCAGCCCCATCGCGAAATAGGGACTTTAGGCTAACAACCTTCTGCTCCCGATTCATAAAATTGTTATGGAACCCGAATGAAATGACCCACCTGGAACTTTGGCGACGACTTTTAGCATGAAAACACGGACATGAATTGGAACTTGGAACGTGTTAACCCTTGCCCAACAAGGCAACCTGGTTCAACTTGCTAGAGAAGCTAGCCGCCTCAAGCTTGAAATTCTGGGACTGAGCGAAGTCCGTTTGCCTAACACTGGAGAACACAAGACACAGTCCGGGCAAGTCCTGCTTTACTCTGGCATACGAGGAGAAAATGCTACGCAGGCCTGCGCGGCCCTCATGAGATGGGAATCGATAAACGAAAGAATAATCGTAGCCAGATTTAGAACAAGGAGAAACCTTACAATGGTCCAGTGTCATGCGCCAACTGACGTTGCCGACTTGCAGGAGAAAGAGCAGTTTTACAGTCAACTGAACAGCGTGGTAGAGAAAATTCCGAAGGGTGACATTCAAATCCATTTGGGGGACTTCAACGCAAAGATTGGCTCCGACAATCAGGACCTTGAGCGCATCCCCATGGCCTAGGACAGATGAACGAAAACGAGAGCTGTTTGTAGAATTTTGTGGCAACAACAACATGGTGATCGGTGGATCGCTCTTCCCCCATCGATCAGCACATAAGGTCACTTGGGTATCCCGAGATGGCCGAACAAAAAAACAAATTGACCATATCTGCATCAGCCGAAAATGGAGAAGGAGCCTTCTTGATGTCCGCAACAAACGAAGCGCAGACATTGCATCTGACCTTCACCTCGTCCTTGGCGAGATACGACTGAGAGTTGCGCGTGTTCAACGGCGCGAGGAGAAAGTCGGGTGTCGATACGACGTCCGCCGGTTGGAAAATCCAGAGGTGAAAAGGGCATACGTTGAACAGCTAGAATCCCGAGCCTCGGAGCTGCCGACAGACGGAACAGTCGAAGAACAGTGGTGTGGAATCAAGAATGCCTTTATCACGACGAGCCATGGTACTCTCAGTAAAGTTTGTGGAAGAAAATGTGAATGGATGTCGGATGAAACTTGGAGGATGATTGATGATCGGAGAAAGGCGAAAGTCGAAATTGAGCAGACATGCACCGGGTCAGCCAAAGCAGCCACCCGCTTACGATATGCGGAGCTGGAAAAGGCAGTTAAACGAACCTATAGACGAGACAAGAGAGCCTGGACAAACTCCCTAGCCGAAGAGGGAGAAAGAGCCGCCGCCAATGGAGATATCTGATTACTTTATGACATTGCTCGCCGCAACTCTTGCATATTTCTGCGCCTTAGTGGTGCAAGGACTTACGCAAGAATGCCGCTGAAAGACCGAACAGGTCAGCTGTTGACAGATCGAACAGATCAGCTCAAGCGACTGAGCATTTTGAACATCTTTTCCGAGTCACAAATAGCGATGGCCAACAGAACCCGCAGCTCGAAGCGCCAACAGTAAGTCGCATTAATGACGTCAACTCGGAAGCGCCCTCGCTGGCTGAAATAGAAGCGACTATTAAGGACATGCAATCCAACAAAGCGCCTGGAATTGATTGCATTCCTGCTGAAATGCTGGAAGCCGACCCTGCCTTGTCAAATGTTGCACCGTCTTTTCGCTGACATCTGGGATACTGCAACATTCCCGGCTGACTGGATGCAGGGTATCCTTGTAAAGATCCCGAAGAAAGGAGACCTGTCCGAGTATGGTAACTGGTGTGGCATAACTTTGATCTGTACAACTCTCAAAGTACTCTGCAAAGTGATCTGTGGTACTCTTCCATATTTTCACTTTCTACCTTTTTCCACCGAACCAATCTTTTTTTTCATTTAACTTCACCGTCGTTTTTTCACTACCGTTATCGTCAAATTTGCTCAATTGAATGACCACGGTCTCTCCTCGAACGGATTATCTCTCCCCAACTCACGTAGAATTTAATTTGCCCATCTGGCATTTTTCAAGAAGTGCTAAACTGGTTCAACTTGTTTTAGATAACAAATTAACTGTTATGATATAGTTGTTTTGCTTAGTTCTTATTATTCTCTACATTGCCCTCCTTCTCTACACCTAACAACTTAAGGTTGAGAGTAAGCTGATCAAACATTCAATAAACTATACGGTCAAAATGCTTGGGGACTACAAACATACGCGCGCAGCATTTTCATATAATTTAGCTTCAATAAGCTTCGGATCATTCACATAAAAATTTAATATGATAGGAAAAATAACAACCCAAACAATTAAAATCAATGTTTCAGTTTAATTCAGTGTATAGCTGTGTGTTACTTTGAACACAGATTCATGTTTTCCCGTACGACAGTGTATTCGCTTTGACATTTCACCGCGGCAATTTATTCGAATTTCAAAATAAAAGTAAACGATCGCAAGTTCTCATCCCGTTAAAAGTTTATGTTGGGGGTTCTCTGAAAACAAAAGTAATTTTAGTAATTTTAATATCACATCACCAGGAACAGGATGCAAGAAATGTGAAACTCACCTTATTGTACCAGTACCAGTTTGCAGATTTTCTTCGTCCCGGACCAAACCTGCTGTTTTATTGGAACACAGCATAGATGAAATTATCATCAAATCTCTGCGGCTTCTTGATGTTTTCTCTGCATCGTAGTGAATTACGAACAGCTGTTATCGGTCGTTGTGCTGTGTTATCTGCTTCGCAATCCAATGTGCAACTGGATGAGTTGGAATCAGGATCCGATAATGGTTTGTCCTTAAGTGAAAGTTCATTATTCTCTATTTCAATCTTTTTCAGATCTCGAACATTTCTGCTGTATTGTACGCCGTTTGAGCTCATGACGACTACTTTAGGACCATTCCTCGCGACCACACTGTAGTATTCTGCTGAGAAGGTGGGATCCATTTTACTTTTCCTGGTGTGAGCCAACAAAACTTTATCGCCCACGTCAATATCGGATGATTTTGAGCCTCTAGAGCTGTCGGCGTATTTCTTGCTGGTAAGTTTTGCTTCATTGTCCTTCTCTCGAATGTCTATCCTATCTAGTTGTTTGTTAACGGTGCTGCTCCACAAAACCGGGAAAGTCCCCCGGTATTTCCAACCGACCATCAACTCAAACGGTGTGACCTTCAGTCTAGCATGAGGGATTAATGTATTGTGGTTGTGTACATATCTTTCCAGAGAAGTGCGCCAGTTTAAGCCTTCTACTTTAGAAGCCGCCACTGCTTTTATTATGCTCTGGTTCTGTCGCTCCACTGCCCCATTCGATTGGGGACTTAGCGGAATTGATTTTCGAACCTTTATGCCTTTATCTTCCCAATATTCACAAAATGGTGAACCTTGAAAAGGGGGGCCGTTGTCGCTCTGGATGATTCTCGGTAGTCCCCATGTTTTAAAGATTTCACACAAAGCAGTAATAGTAGATTTCGAGTCTGTGTTTGTCATTTCCACCACGGACAAGTACCTCGAGTAAGTGTCTACGATAACGAGGAACTCACCTGAGCCACATCCTGGGAGCGAAAGGAAGTCGATTTTGAGAATTTCCCATGGTGCTTCTGGCAATTCTCTAGAACATAGTGGAACTGGTGGGTTCTTTCTAGATAATAAATTACAGGTATTGCATCCTTTCACGAATCTTTCTGCAGCTTGAGCCAGTCCTGGCCACCAAAAAAATTCACGTAAAATACGCTTGAGGGCCACCTCGCCAATGTGTCCCCCATGCGCTGATCTAAGAGCTTTCATACGCAGGCTATCAGGTAAAACAATCTTGTCATCTTTGAATATCATATTCCCTAGACGGTGTAAGTTATTTTTCTGACTCTCGTATTTCTTCAACAAAGGTGGCCAGTATCCGTTTTCTAACGCTCTTATAACTCTTTGTATTTCGTCATTTTTCTCAACATGTTTCTCGATTTCCTCCCACGTTATTTCCATGGAGCAAGCATCTAACGCAAATAAAAGGTGTTCTGCGTTGTCGTCTTCGAACGGTTCCGCATGTTGTGTTTCTCGTATGAGTCTTGATAATGCATCAGCAACATTGTCTGCGCCGGCAATTCTTTCAATTTTAAAATCGTATGTTTGCAACCGAAGTGCCCAAGATTCTGCTCTTGTAGTAGCCCTCTTTCCAATTCGGTGACTGCCGTTAAAAATGAATTGGTTCGCTTCGGCATCAGTTCTCACAACGAATGGTTGTCCCGTTAAATAAAAGGAAAAGCGCTCTATAGCCCACACTACAGCGAGCGCCTCCTTCTGTGTTTGAGGATATTTTCTCTCGGTGGGTGTTAGGGCTTTTGATGCACACGCTATAATTCTAGGTGATTGGTCGCTATCATACTGTACCATGACAGCTCCCAATCCTATTGGGGATGCATCTACGAACAGCTCTGTTTTATCCTTCGCATTATAATAGCCCAGTTTCTTTACGGCATTAAGAGCCTCGTTTCGTAAATACTCGAATTCCTCGTTCTCCTCTTCATTCCAATAAAATTTATCAGAATTAGACAGGGCTCGTAAACGCTCCGTTTTTGATGCACGATGCATTAAAAATTTATCCATGTATGTGATCAGCCCCAAGAAGCTTTTCACCTCCGAACAGTTATTCGGTTTTCTAAATTTTTTTAATGCATCTAGTTTACCATCTTCTATCTCCCATCCTGTTGGCGTCAAAGTGAATCCCAGAAATTTTACTGATTGGCTACCGAAAACACTTTTACTGAAGTTTATTTTTACATTATGCTCTAGAAGTCTTGCCTGCGTTCTAGCAAGGTTTTGGTCATGCTCCTCTTTGGTTCTTCCATATACTAGAATATCATCTAGATAGTTTCGACAACCATCACACCCTCCAAGTATTCGCCTTTGTAACACCTCCTGGAAAATGTCAGGAGCATTGCACATTCCAAATGGTAACCGAACATATCGAAACATGCCGAATTCCGTAAAAAAATTGGTTAAATGGCGACACTCAGGGTCCAACTCAATATGAAAAAACGCATTTTCCAGATCGATAGTCGAAAACCACTGAGCGCCATTCAACTCCGCCAAGATATGTTCTAATGTCGGCATTGTGAAGGGGGTTCTGTTTATATATTTGTTGGGACCTCGTAAGTCTATGACCAGCCGTATGTCGGATTTTCCTTTGGGTACCACGATCATGGAGGAACAGAAGGAAGTGTCCATGTCGTCTGTAACGGATTCTATAATGTTTGACGAAATAAGCTGTTTCAACCTCTCTTCAACCAGCGGCTTGACTGCTAATGGGATGTTCATGAATACGTTTCTACATGGTGGCTTTGAACGGTCGTAGTCAATTTTTATCGGGGGGATGTTAAATTTAGGAAATTTTGATTGTGTGTCGATTGCCAAAAGTTGTTGAGGATTACGAACTATCGGAACTTTTAAGCCTAGAAGCAAAACATTGTATCGCAGTGCTGTAGATCTGCTAAGTAATGATTTGCATTCTTTCACAACGTAGAACTTTTCGACGTATACAGGACGATCGTCTGATATGTAGAGTGGTTCTTCGAACACTGCCAAAACTTGAATTACCCCTGAGGTAGCATAAGCTTTTAGGGGTCTATCCGTCTCATTTTGGACATTCAACAAGTTGGTTTTGAAGTCATCGTTTGCCTGAATGTTTTCATAAATTGTTTCTGTAACCGTGTTGACTTGTGCGCCGGAATCAATGAGGAATTTGCACACCAATCCCGCCAGCTGCACTGTGATCAAACCTTCTTCTTCATGATCCTAAACAGGATCCAGGAGAAAATCGACGCTACACTTCGATGGCAACAAGCTGGATTCCGATCCGGACGATCATGTGTGGACCACATCACAACGCTACGAATAATACTAGAACAAATCAACGAATTCCAGGACTCTCTTCTGCTGGTGTTCGTTAATTCGAAAAAGCATTTGACCGACTGAACCACGAAAACATCTGGGCTGCTCTAAGACGACGAGGGGTCCCAGAAAAACTAGTCCATCTCATCGAAGCACAGTACGAGGCATTTTCGTGCAAAGTCTTGCACGAAGGTGTCTTGTCCGAACCAATCCCAGTAACTGCTGGAGTGAGACAAAAATGTAATTTGTCACCGCTGGATTGACTGTAGACCAAACCGAGGATTGCCGTGGAATCCTTCAACAATGACGCAACTGAACGACCTTGACCTGGCAGACGCTATTGTTTTGCTCACCCAAATACAACAAGACATGCAGAGCAAACTCGACGACCTCATCGAAAGCTTCAAGGCAGCAGGTCTCAAAATCAATGTTGGAAAGACAAAATCGATGGAGATCAACACAGAAAATCGTTCCAATTTCGTGGTAGCTGGACAGCAGGTTGAGAAAGTGGAGTGCTTCTAGTATCTTGGAAGCCAGATTACGCCTGATGGTGGTACCAGGAAAGACATCGGAACCCGGTTCAGAAAGGCCCGATTTGCGTTTGAGAGTCTCCGGAACATCTGGCGGTCACGCCATATCTCTCTACGAACGAAAATTCGATTCTTCAACTCAAACGTGGAATCCATATTGTTGTACGGGTGTGACACTTGGTGCACATGGCCTGCTTGGTGGCCTGGCAACTGGATCTCAAATGAGAAACTACATCGTCGTTGTCATCTAAGGGCGCTAGAAATCGAGATTCGGGAACGTAAGTGTAGATGGATTGGGCACACGCTGCGAAAGGATGAAAACGAGATTTGCAGAGAGACGCTTGAATGGAATCCAGAGGGACATCGAAGGAGAGGCAGACCTAGAAACTCGTGGCGGCGAAGCCTAGCCGCCGGAATCCGAACTGTCGACGAAAATCTTGACTGGGATCAAGTGAAGACGCTGGCTCCGGATCGTCAACTTTGGAAGTCTTTTACCACGGCCCTATGCGCCAAAAAATCGACGCGGGTAAGAAGTAAGTAAGAAGGACTTTCCCATTTTTTTTTATTTGTTGCGTTTAAAGCTTGTGAAGTTTTCTGTTAATGAATCAATCATGTAAAAGAAAAATCGCTAATCCATGTAGTAGTTGAATACATATCACCGTGTCACATCCTTTTATTTTACCAATAGTTGTTCATGGCCTCGAACTGAACAGCCGTTATTAAGTTGTACATAATCGATGCACCCATCTGTAAATGAAGCAAAATAACTGATGTAAATTTCAAGAATATGCAAATTACTCCTACAATTCGCACTAACCGTAAACAGCAATGAGTATTCAATGGTATAGAAACCGTAGTTCTCCACTTTATTGCCCCTGTGAAGTAATTCCAAGCTCATAGTTGCAACCTGTATAAATATTCGGAGAAGTTAATAAAAAGAGTATTAAAATTAGCCCACATATTCTTGACGTTTCTCACTTTCAATTCATACGAGTCACTGGTGAAGTCTGTTGAAAAATCATCCAGAATAGCGCCAGTTTTGTTAGCCTGTAAAGTTTGAAAGATAGTTTTAAGATGGTCTTGGTAACAGGCACTATGATTCGAATTACTCTTTTGGTGAAGAGCGATGCACTCGCAATGAAAAAGTAATTTTGAATAGCGTAGAATATGGCAAGGTTCAACAGAAAAATAAGCATTTTCACCATGGCTCCCAACATTGTTTGAACGATCAGAACGAAAGCAAGAACAGTCCAGTAGAGGCCCATGACAATTGTCACGTAGAACATAAAAGAGATCAAGATGATTGGAATTTCGTGAAGTTCTACCAACTGCATGACCAAGTTATTCAAGATTTCATGATCACTGGACAGCTGATGCAACTCTCTGGTGAGGGATTCATAGAAGTGTTTCTGTTGCTGCACGCTTATGGCCCTATTGAGGCGACACTTACGCTCGTACTCCTGAATCCGGAGATGCATTCTCTTAATTCTATAGTTTATCATCCAGTAGCTATGAGCTCCGGCGTAAAATACTCCAACATAGAAATTGTTCCATGTTGCATTAAGGAATAAAATATAACCATGGTAAATTCCATCAATGAAAACTCCGAAATCGTTGGTTCTTGTCCGACTACACAAAGATATTATTATACAAATGCTATCCAGGAAAATAGCTTTTGCCAGAAATCGTTTAAGTAATTTACGATCACTTTTTGCCGGAATTCCATCGTTTAGGCGAACCCACAAACCGACCCAACAATTGAACAAATGCCTGATGCGTCGTTCCCGGAATAGAGCTACCAATATGGCTGCAGCAATTGCAAGATACATCGAAAAAAACGTCATTGCCGTCAGCGGTACATTGTTGACCGGATTTTTACTTATACGGAGCACTAGAGTCCAGATAAAATACGCAACCAGAAGCGAATGTTGCGCCAGAAAAACCACCGTGTAGATCAGTGCCCCATCGGATTGACCGAGATGAAGGTTCGAAGCATTAAAGCGATATGGAAGCATTCCGCACATTCTTAGAACCACCATAAATCGGTAGAATGTTCGACCCATGGGCGTAGAAGGGCTTCGTTGGTTCATGTTGGCAATAGGAATGAACAGCGCCAAATCGAAGTAGTCACCGCTTTTGCGATATTCAAGATTTGAGTAGCATGGCTTACTTTGTAAATCTGAATATGTTCTTGATAAAACTTTTCGTTCACTTTGTAAATTTGTAATACTGGTGCAAAATTGATCAAGCTTAGTATACAAAAAGTTCAACCGAAATCTCATGAGTGCAGTTGTTGATTGAGGTGATCTTCTTCTCTACTGAGTTTTCACATAAAAATATTGAGTGACACTAATACCATTGTTAAGACAATGAATACTTACCGGGACAGTAGATTTGACCAGTCAGTGTCAGGCGAGTTCGGTCACTTGCCGTTGACAGTCCTGTGATTATCTTTGCTTAGTGCCTTCTGGTGTCGGTCGTGACATGGACGTGAGATGGTGGTCCTTTATGTTGAACCGATACGGAATCCGTTGACAGCCTCAAATATTGGAACAAAAACCACGTGTTAAGCTTTCCAATCGAAGACGGGTATGAGGAGCGGGGGCCACGTGTACCCTGATTCAGGCATATTTCTAAAGGGTGATACGGTCAAAATTTGGTCAATATCAACTTGACGTATTTCTTTCAACTTTGCATTTAAAAAACCTGAACACCCCTCATTTTGAAGGTGCGTGTGTAAAATGTTGCTCCTATTTTTATTTTGGAATTCACTCTTCAGTTGTCAAAACGCCGTCCAAGAAAGAAGAGCAGCGTATCAAAATTTTGCTCGCGCATCGCGAAAATCTGAGTTACTGACACGCAAAGCTGGCAAAATCGCTAAAAGTTGCCAAATCAACCGTTACAAATGTAATTAAAGTGTTTGGGGAACGTTTGTCGACAGCCAGGAAGTCTGGATTGGGGAGAAATCGAAAACCGGAAGCCGCTGAGACGACAAAGAGAGTTGCCGGTAGTTTCAAGCGAAACTCTAACCTCTCTCTCCGAAATGCCGCAAATAAGCTGGGTGTATCGTCTTCAACCGTGCATCGAGCCAAAAAACGACCCGGACTATCGACTTACAAGAAGGTAGTGACTCCAAATCGCGATGATAAACAAAATACGACGGCCAAAGCGCGATCCCGGAGGCTGTACATGACAATGCTGACGAAGTTTGACTGCGTGGTAATGGACGACGAAACCTACGTCAAAACCGACTACAAGCAGCTTCCGGGATAGGAGTTTTATACGGCAAAAGGAAGGGGAAAGGTAGTAGATATTTTCAAGCACATGAAACTGTCAAAGTTCGCGAAGAAATATCTGGTTTGGCAAGCCATCTGTACCTGTGGCTTGAAAAGCAGCATTT
This sequence comes from Uranotaenia lowii, assembly GCF_029784155.1. Taxonomy (NCBI): domain Eukaryota; kingdom Metazoa; phylum Arthropoda; class Insecta; order Diptera; family Culicidae; genus Uranotaenia; species Uranotaenia lowii. The sequence goes on from NC_073693.1 coordinate 362,030,572, forward strand.
TCATAGCTTCCGGGACTGTCAACCAAGAAATTTACGTGAAAGAGTGTTTAAATAAACGTCTACTGCCTTTCCTGAAGAAACACGGTTGTTCCGTACTGTTTTGGCCGGATTTGGCATCTTGCCATTACGGTAAAAAGGCCATGGAGTGGTACGCCGCCAACAACGTGCAGGTGGTTCCCAAGGACAAGAACCCTCCCAACACGCCAGAGCTCCGCCCAATTGAGAAATACTGGGCTATTATCAAGCGGGACCTAAAGAAGACAAAAAAACTGCTAAGGACGAGCAGCAGTTCAAGGCAAACTGGCTTTCTGCGGCGAAGAAGGTGGACAAAGTGGCTGTATAAAATCTGATGGCAGAGGTTTGGAAAAGCGGAAGCCTAACTGAATATTTTTTTTGAATTTTATACTAATTAAACTTGAAAAAGAAATTAAATTAGATTTTTTAAATAAACGATTTCACCGATTTACACGCATTTTCCCTTGACCAAATTTTGACCGTATAACCCTTTACTTCACATGAAGACATCGCAACCGTCTGCTTAGTAACGAAATCGTTTATCCGAAGACCTAAAACGTGAATCTGCTCTTCGACTTTAGATCTTCTGGCTGCCTAGTCTGTGTCTCGAAATTTAAATACAAATTTTTGTCGCGTCGATACCTCTGGGCCAGTGGAACGTTACTCTTGAAAATACATAGAACAATCCACTTTAAGGTCTGTTAATGCATATGTATCCTACTAGAAAGCAAATGTCCGGACAGCATGTATGTATGTATGTATATCTACCACCCAGGTAGCAACCCGCAGCCAGTAGCAGCGAGCAACTTCTACTTTGTAATTTGTTCAAGACTCATCAACTTGATAAGCTCAAAATACATATCTCAAAAGGGAAAGGATAGAGATGTCTCCATCGAAAGAACATATCAAGCTTATCGAGCGTCTGAGTCAAGCCATTACAACGCGAAGCGCTTAACTGGGTGTGGAGACGAACCCGTCTTCATTCCACGATCCCGTGCTGGTGAGGTAGCCCAATGCTCTCCTCAAGAATCTTTTCAATTGGATACCCGGATGGATCCCCCCATACCCCGAAATACAATAAGCCCATGCCCACCAATGGTTGCTAAACCTCGAATCGAGTACATTCAGCAACATCTATCAACCCATCATCGCACCAACAGTCGCTAACTTGATTCGAGAAATAGCATTCGAGCAGTAGGTTGTTACAGGATGCATTAAGGGGGGGGGTAGGGTCTAACGGGTAAAAAAAAACACCATTTCCACGATTTTTTTTCTAGAGCTATCGTTCAAACAAATGTATTCAAATTTTTTGCATTATACAAAGCATTGTTAAAAGAACATTAAGTAATTTTTTCGTAGAAAAATATTGAAAAATGAGCCGGTGACGGAGCACTTTCGAGGATGAAGATTTAGAAAACAGGATTTGCCGTGGACACTGTATCTCAGCATAGAATCATCCGAAGTCAAAAAATCAGAGCAAAATATTTTTAATAGATGTTTTTCTGGACCCCAACGTTTTTATTTAATCTTAAAAATTTTTTATGAAATTTTTGTGACTGTTTGAAGTAAAAACTACGATTTTTCACGAAAAAATCCGCCATTTTTTATCTGTAAAATCTCCCCAAAGTAAAAAAACAAAAAAAGAAAAACGTTGGGGTCTGGTATTTTATACGTAGAAAATATGTTCCAAATTTGAAAAGAATCGGATAAGTAGTTTTCAAATGACGATGTCCACGGACTTTAAAAATGTGCTTTCGAGAAAAACGCGTTTGAAGTTTCTGCTCTTGCTTTCTTACAGTATTAGATAGGAGGACATAAAGGCCTATAATTTCTACAGTTTTGCTTCAATTGACTTGAAAATTTGACACAACATTCTTGAAATGTTTTACAATAATAAAATAAAATAATAAAAAAATCGATTTTTTGAAAGTGTTAGACCCTACCCCCCCCTTAATTTAGCAACCTGGTAGCAACGCAGTCGGTCGTCGCTATGAGAAAACAAACAAACACAAATACCAACCTGGATGGCAACAATGGGTGCAAAAATCAGTAAGTAGATAAAATCGCAACCAATCAAAACATCTAATATACCGGCCGAAATAGCAACGCCCGGTGGGTTTGGTCTAAGTCAAATAAAATAAATATTCATATAATGTTATGAAAACAAGACAACAACAACAACAACAACCACTACTACAACTAGGAGTATGAAACAAACAAAACAGCATATCGGCCATGTGACTTTAAGATTCAATATTAAACATACAATGTTAATGTGGATGAAAGTTGTTGATAAGTGCTGATGAATTTCTATATTATTCTTAACTGACCTAAGATATTCCTGAAAAAAAGTTTCGGTAATTCAATGAACGATATAATGTATAACGGTAAAAAGCGTCAAACTGAAAACGCAATTTGAACCAGGAGGATATTTCACATAATTGTGAAATATCCTTCTGATTTAAATTGCGTTTTAAGTTTGACGCTTTCATAAGCTGCATGTAGTTATATTCGAACACATTGTTTGACCATGCTAATGAATACTCTATTTCGCGATTGCGTGCTCGCCAATTTAAAAAATCCATACCAATTTTTTTCAAACGTTGATAAGTCTAACAATTCTATTATTTGCATTACACGAAACGATGTTGTTTCAGTCGTCCGAATTTGGGCCTGGTGGGAAATGCGTTCCCTCAATTTGCCTAATACTTTTCTTTTTAATTTCACTCTCATTTACACATCACTTGTATCCTCATATGATGCTTAACACTACTCCTACACTATGATGTGATTTAAATTCTCAAAGTCGTTTCTTAGAAAAAAAAAACTTGCACAAAGGCACAATTCGGTTTACTAACGCGGAGCTGAAAAAGACTCGACCGTTCGGTTTTACGCTCAGAGCCCGAATGATAGATTTGGTTGTTTTACTGTGCCAAAATTGTTTCGAAATTCTCAAGTTTTATATTTCTTCGTTGAACTATTTTGGGTTTCAGTGTACAATCATTTCTGGTCATCGACCAAGGATAAAGCGTCTTTACTCGCTCTTGAAAATTAAAAGAGAAACAGGAAACATGAGTAGAACATAAAACCTTTCGAGGTCTGTTAGAGCTCGAAAGGCTTTTTATTTTTCAAAAATTTCATTCTTATAATATAAATTACACATTAAATTTCATTGAATGCATTTAAATTTCAACATAAGAACATCTATATATATATAAAAAGCAATTTCTGTATGTTTGTTTGTTTGTTTGTTTGTTTGTTTGTTTGTTTGTTTGTCCTCTATAGACTCAGCCGTCTTAAGAGCTAGAGATCTGAAATTTGGCATGGATGTTCTTTAGCACCAGGAAAGATGAAAAATGTTTTCTGATTTTCGGATGACCCCTTCTAAAGGGGGTCGTCCATACTAGACAAATATTGTTTTCGCGATATTGACGTTTTTTTTCGTCGGATTGTGTTGAAAATTTGCATATGAGTGTTTTGAAATACGAGAAATCGATTTCAAGTGTCAAATTTTGTATAAGGGGTCAGCGAAAGGTGTCGTCCATATAAACTATTTAATATTTTTGCGATATTAGCGTCATTATACATCGGATTTTGATGATAATTTGCATATGACTGTTTTGAGGAACGAGCAATCGAATTCCGATATCAAATTTAGGGACAGGGGTCGGCAAAAGGGGTCGTCCATATTAACTGTCAAATGTTTTTTTGCGATATTGGCGTTATTATACATTGGACTGAGATGAAAATTGATTCACGATAGTTTTGAGTGACAAGCAATCAAATTCAGTTATCAAATGCAGTGTAAGGGGCCGCCAAAAGGGGTCGTCCATATAACTTTTTAAATTTTTAGTGATATTGACGTTATTATACATCGGATTTGTATGAAAATTTGAACATAGGACTTATTAGAGACGAACAATTGATTCACTTATAAAAATTTGAGTCAGGGGTCGTTCAAAGGGGTCGTCCATATAAACTTCACTGTTTTTACAATATTAACGTTATTATACATCGGATTCAGATGAAAATTTATACACGAGACTTTTGAGGGACGGGCAATCGATTTCAGGTATCAAATTTTATCCCAGGAGTCGACGAAAGAGGTCATCAATATTAATTAATTTTCTACTTTTTTATGATATTTACGTTATTATGCAATGAATTGGATAGAAAATTTGCATATGAGAGTTTGGAGGGAAGGACAATTGATTTCAGACATCAGAGATTGTAAAAGAGGTCACTGAGAGGGATTTGATTATTTGGAAATAATTGCGTTGTTATGCAACGATCATGTAAAAATTTATACACGAGGGTTAAGACGGTCCATTAATGTCTGATTTCAATATTTGTATCGAAAGACTAGAAAGGGGGTCTACAATATTAACTTTTAAATTTGTTTTTGCAATAACTTTTAAATTTGTTTTTGCAATAACTGTTACTATTGTTTTTGCAATAATTAAGTGAGTTTGTATCACATCGAGACGAAAATTCATACACGGGGGTTTTTGGCACGGCCATTTGATTCCTGTTTTCAAATTTAGTTGCACACGACATAAAAAGTGTTCGTCAAATATTTTGCAATTATTGCTTATTAATGAATTTGGAAATGCTTCTGGAAAATGCTTGGCAATTAACTTTCATACAAACTGCTCATGATATATTCCAAGTTGAAGGCGAAACGGAGTTCGTATGGGATCAGCTAGTAATATATAATGTATAGTTTCGAAATGATCGCTTCGTATGAAAGGCACTAATAAATACATTAAGGGGGGAGTAGGGTCTAACGGGTAAAAAAAACACAATTTTCACGAATTTTTTTAGAGCTATCGTTCAAACACATGTATTTAAATTTTTAGCATTATACAAAGCATTGTTAAAAGAACATTTAGTAATTTTTTCGTAGAAAAATATTGAAAAATGAGCCGGTGACAGAGCACTTTCGAGGATGCCTTTTAGAAAACAGGATTTGCGGTGGACACTGTATCTCAGCAAAGAATCATCTGAAGTCATAAAATCAGAGCAAAATATTTTTAATAGATGTTTTTCTGGACCCCAATGACGATGTCCACGGACTTTAAAAAGTGCTTTCGAGAAAAACGCGTTTGAAGTTTCTGCTCTCTCTCTTGCAGTATTAGATAAGAGGACATAAAGGCCTATAATCTACAGATTACAATAAGAAAATAAAAAAAAAAAAAATAAAAAAATCGATTTTTTGAAAGTGTTAGACCCTACTCCCCCCTTAAGCTAAATGTGCCCTGCTATCACCGATTTACTTCCAAACGCAGCATTGCCCACCTAGAAGTTTTTCTTTCTTCGGGATTAACCATACACAGTTCTAAAAAACACTTAAATGTCATACCTACACTTATGTAATGTTTTCCAATGGACCACATTTTAGAATCGTTTGATGATGGTTTCCGCGTTCCCGTCAGCTCTGGGCTGGTTTCAGCTTTATAGAGCTCATAAGGGGAACGTTGATCGAATTATTTATCACGCCGTATGAGACTGAAACTCTCGCACTCGATCATACTTAACAATAAGTGATATTCTTGCATTTCAATGGCTTCAACATTTAAAAATCAAAAACTTTATTTTGAACGACGGAGAAAAAACAAAACGCATCCGTTGCCAACAAATCATGGCATGCTCGTTTTTTTGGTTTGTTGAGCGAATCAGATAGAAAATTTGACCATTTTTACCACTTCTTCAATTGAAAGTTTCGTATGGCGTTCTGGTAAATCTCTCACTTCCCATACCTTTATGGAATCAATCATTCTTACTTTTAATTCAAACTTTAGCTCACTGTAAGATTCTCTAGGACTTTTAGAACGATTTACCACATGAATTTTAATCGCACAGTTGATTTCCAGCTGTTTTGGGGTCTCTCAATAAGACTTTCTGAGAGTTTTCATGAATACAGTCCTTAGATAGCATTTTTATCTCTATCTTTACTCTTGAGGAAACCCAGTTTTTTTAAATGCTTAATAAATCGAAATTTCCATAAAAGGTCACTTGAAAGCTAGCTCATCCTTGAATTAAACATTAATACCTTCCATAACATTTAACTCTGCTCAAGATTTAACTTCTTATTGAAATTTTCTAGTTTCATAGCCGACACTCGGAAGAAGACTTTTGAGACTACAATAAAAAATTTTACTAGAAAACTACAGCGTTCATTTTTTAATCACATTTGACTTATTACATCTCTTTTGCTTCGATTTTTTAGGTGGATTGATCCTAGACCAACCAGCTGAATCGATCTTTTTCAGAAGATCGAACAATCCTACTGTGATTCAACTTTGTGACTTTTCGAGTTTTTTACTCTATGGACATTCAACAGTTCTAATTAACGTTTTTCGCCTGTCTTCATTTAAAATTTATGTCCTCTATTTGTATACCTCAACTTAACCAATTTATTTTTTTTCTAAATTACAGTGAAGATTCGTTTTATTCGTTTTATTCTTTCTATTTTTCTATTTTTTCCTTTATGATGTTTTCACTACGGTTATTTTTTCCTTTTTTATTTTCCATTTCTGATTCTGACGTAGACGTTGTTAACATTTCCGTTGTATGGTATTTTTCAAGTTTAAGCTTTATCTGGTACATTAAGAGAAATTATGTAAAAAATCATAAAGATTTTGGAGTAGCGATTGGGTGAATAAATTAAATAATTGACATCGAAAAGACGTTGTTGATGGTGTAGGAAACAAATGTTCATTTTCATATCTTCTACCAACGACATGAGGGTAGACATTTTTTTTTAATTTAAAGAAAACGAGTGTTAGTCTGAAGGGGAATTTCTGTGAATGTAAGCTGATTTCTTTTAAATAAAATATATGAAAACTGTTAACATATCCTTAAGGTCTTTGTAACGGACATTTTGAATAAGTGTACAACATTTTAGAGTTAAGTTTAGAATCCGTTTCTTCTAAAGTAATTTTATCTCCTGTCATGAAAAATCAGTTTTCCCGCCTACAATGGTAGAGCATTTTTCGATTCTTTTTCTCTTCTCTACCAACTGTCAAACAAACCGGTCACCTAGCAACGCTCAATTAAAAGTGAATAGTAATAAAGTTTGTGGTCTAAAGTTTTCCTTCAAATAAAGTATTAATTAATGGTCCAATTCAAAGTGAAGTGAAGTTCTTTGATTTTTGACCGTGATTTATTTCTTGCCGATACAGACTCTGAGGTCAATGTTGAGCAAGCTGCTCATCACCAGTAGTTCATAGCCTCAAACTGAATAGCTGTTATTAAATTGTTCATAATCGATGCACCAATCTGGAAATGGAGCAAAAATTTTCTATTTTTATGTAATATTACTGGGATGGGTTTGCGAAGTGTCTTCTACTCACCGTTATCAGTAACGAATATTCAAATGTGTAGAAACCGTAGTTTTCCACTTCATTACTCCTGTGAAGTAATTCCAAGCTCATGGTTTCAACCTGTTACGATATAAGAAGAAGTAAATGAGATCAAGAATGATCAATCAGCTCAAATCTTCAGAAAGTTTCTCACTTTTAGTTCATACGAACTTTCGGTGAAGTCAGCAGTAAAATCATCCAAAATGGCGCCAGTCTTGTTAGCCTGCGAAATGTAAACAAGTTATGTATCAGTTGATCTTGGTAACCCACACTTTTATTCGAATTACTCTTTTGGTAAAAAGTGAAGCACTTGCGATGAAAAAGTAATTTTGAATAGCGTAGAATATGGCAAGATTCAATAGAAAAATACTGGTTTTCACCATAGCTCCCGGAATATTATTAACGATACCCATTGTAGAAAGAACTGCCCAGTAGAGACCCATGATAATTGTCACGTAGAACATAAAAGAGATCAAGATGATTGGAATTTCGTGAAGTTCAACCAACTGCATGACCAAGTTGTTCAAGAGTTCATGATCACTGGACAGCTGATGCAACTCTCGGGTGAGGGATTTAAAAAAGCATTCCTTTCGGTTTGAGCTTTTGTTCCCATTGCGGTGACACTCACGCTCGTACTGTCGTATTAGAAAATGTATTCTCCGAATCCTATAGTTTATCGTCCTACAGCTGTGAGCTCCGGCATAAAAGACTCCGACATAGAAATTGTTCCATGTGGCATTGAGAAATAAAATGTAACCATGGAAGATTCCATCGATGGAAACACCGAAATCGTTTGTTCTTGTTCGGGTACATAAGGAAATTAAAATACAAATGCCATCTAGGAAAATAGCTTTCGCTAAGAATCGTTGAATTATTTTACGGTCGCCATATGCAGTGATTCCATCGTGCAGGCGAACCCACAAATCGATCCATGAATTTAACAAATGCCTGATGCGTCGTTCCCGGAATAGGGTTACCAAAATGGGTGCTACAATGCCAAGATACATTGACAGGAAGGTCGATGCCATCAGCAGTACATTGTTGACTGGGTTGTTACTTATACGGAGCACTAGAACCCACTGAAAGTACGCAACCAGAAGCAAATGTTGAATTAGAAATAGCACCGTGTAGATCAGTGCCCCATCGGATTGACTGAGATGCTGGTTCGATGCGTTGAAACGATACGGTAAAATACCTGAAAGCCGTAGAACCAACATAAAACGATAGAAGGTGCGACCCAGCGGCGTTGAAGCGTTTCGTCCGTCCATATTTCAAAGCAGAAAATCCTAGCTTACATTTGAACTAGAGAAAATCGAAGAAGGCACTGGCTGTCACGAGATTCTAAATCTACGAAGCATGGCTTGCTAAGTGAATAAATATATTTATGGCTAAATAATTCGTACACTTCTATAGTTTCACTTTGTTCCAGTAGACAAGAAGCTTCATGGATTGTATTCCGTTGACAGTATCTGAAAAACGGAACAAAATGCGTCAAGCATCTCAATCGAAAGCAGACACAGCATACGATGAAATTGATGGTATTATGCGGAAGTTTACATTCCACCTCTGCTTCTTGATCTAAAATGAAGCACCTCGAAGAAGTTTTATTCATTTGAAATGAAGTATTGAAGCAAATCTGTAACTCCAATTCAAACAAATAGTTTTATATTAAACTTTCCTGTCCATTAAATATCAATAAAAACCGAGGTTTTTTAATTGAAAAAATTTATCAAATTTGGAAATTTTTGACAGTTGTGTTAAAGGGTGATACGGTCAAAATTTGGTCAAGGGAAAAGTCGTGTAAGTCGGTGAAATCGTTTATTTTAAAAATCAAATTAAATTTCTTTTTCAAGTTTAATTAGTATAAAATTCAGGAAAAATATTCAGTTAGGCTTCCGCTTTTCCAAATCCGAATTGCCGGGCCTTACGCTTGACCCCTGCCATCAGACTTTGTACAGCCACCTTGTCCACCTTCTTTGCCGCAGAAAGCCGCTGCCTGCTGAACTGCTGCTCGTCCTTAGCAGTTTTTTGGTCTTCTTTAGGTTTCGCTTGACAATAGCGTTGGGAACCACCTGCACGTTGTTGGCGGCGTACCACTCCATGGCCTTTTTACTGTAATGGTAAGATACCAAATCCGGCCAAAACAGTACGGAACAACCGTGTTTCTTCAGGAAAGGCAGCAGACGTTTATTCAAACACTCTTTCACGTAAATTTCTTGGTTGACAGTCCCGGAAGCTATGAAAATGCTGCTTTTCAAGCCACAGGTACAGATGGCTTGTCAAACCAGATATTTCTTCGCGAACTTTGACAGTTTCATGTGCTTGAAAATATCTGCTACCTTTCCCCTTCCTTTTGCCGTATAAAACTACTGTCCCGGAAGCTACTTGTAGTCGGCTTCGACGTAGGTTTCGCCGTCCATTACCACGCAGTCAAACTTCGTCAGGATCGTCGTGTACAGCCTCCGGGATCGCGCTTTGGCCGTCGTATTTTGTTTATCATCGAGATTTGGAGTCACTCGTTTTTTGGCTCGATGCACGGTTGTAGACGATACACCCAGCTTATTTGCGGCATCTCGGAGAGAGATGTTAGGGTTTCACTTGAAACTACCGGCAACTCTCTTTGTCGCCTCAGCGGCTTCTGGTTTTCGATTTCCCCCCGATCCAGACTTCCTGGCTGTCGACAAACGTTCCCCAAACACTTTAATTACATTTGTAACGGTTGGCAACTTTTAGCGATTTTGCCAGCTTTGCGTGCGGGTAGCTCGGATTTTCGCGATGCGCGAGCAAAATTTTGATACGCTGCTCTTCTTCCTTGGACGGCATTTTGATAACTGAAGAGTGAATTCCAAAATAAAAATTGGAGCAACATTCTACACACACACCTTCAAAATGAGGGGTGTTCAGTTTTTTTTAAATGCAAAATTGAAAGAAATACGTCAAGTTGATATTGACCAAGTTTTGACCGTATCACCCTTTATTTACACTTTTTTGTCATAAATATCATTTATGTATTTTATTTAAATATTTGCGATATTGGTCATTTTTCTTTTTTTTTGTCATATTTGTCATTTTTGTAATTTTGTTATTTTTGTAGTTTTTGTTATTTTTGTAATTATTGTAACTTTTGTTATTATTGTCATTTTTGTCATTTCGTTAAAAACTCAGGTTTTTACCCTATCTCTGGGTTTTCATTAATTTTTAAAACCATCGTTGAGACAACTTTAGATGTAAACAAAGAAGTTAACAGATGAAAGAACACATCACTTAAAGAAGGTGTTTTCAGTGGAGTGAAAAGGAATTATTTTATTCTTCATCCGCCCGATATTCTTACTAAAGTGTTTTTGTATATTTTCCTGACTAGTAATGCATAAGCTCGAACTGAACAGCGGTTATTAAGTTGTACATAATCGATGCAGCAATCTGTAAATGAAAAAAAGTTAATATAAATCTATAAAGAGATACGAGTTGCTCTTTGTTGTGCAGACTATGAAAAGAAGAGATCTTATTTAACCAAGTACGTATTCCCTAGGGTAGTATTTTAGGTCCAACTTTTCATCGAATCTAGCTCAATCATTAATTCAGATTTTTAAAACTTTACTAGTGATGTTCTTGTAAGGCTATGATCATTTAGTATCCGGGCACTTTATTTCGGTGATATCTACGTTAATAGAGCTCGGATTTGCAAAACTTTAGTAGCGTTGTGTTGGTTATGAAAAGGACTATCTTGCCTATTTTTATTTAGATTTTTAAGTTAACGTGTGTTTGAGATATTTACGATGCAAAAAGACATGGTTAAAATAATTTTGCACAAATTTGCTCCTTTTACGCATTTTGCGCCTCGAAAATTCTTCATTGTTGACTTGAAAGCTCATGAACTGTTGATTTTTTCTGATTTTTTTTTCAGACCAAATGGTTGAGAAGTATAAAGAGCCACTCTAGGATGCTCACGAAGTTCAAACCAAGCGTCGTAGTTGAACCCTAGATCTTAAATATGGTAAAAAAATTATGGTTTTTGGGGATAACTGAATGCAGACTCCTTAAATAATGCAAAAAAATCCATTTCCGTGCGGACAAAAAGTGTTGCCTGTCAAGTAGACACCAATTAAATAACTAATAATGATAAGTTCCAAAGATCGCAATCTGTGCATCCGGGTTTTACGCAATATGACAGATGTGTTCTGATGGACAAAAAAAATTATGTTAAAACCGGATTTCAGAGATCAAATTCTTCGAGATGCATACTCATGAAAAGGTTCCAACACGATTCCAATTGCTTTTTCCAGTTGAGTTTGTGTAAAATATCATGATTTTGCAAAGGTCTTGCTTCTGTGGTAAAAAAAAAATAAATCAATACATGACTGAAAAAAGTGTGCAAAGATAAAAATGAGATTTTATGAAAAAAATAGAGTATTTCTTGAAATCATTGATAAATATATTTTTTTTTTATATTTTTATATTAAATGTCATATCAGCACCTTCATTTCCTCCATAGAAAGTTTTTCGATCAAATGAATAGTTTTTAAAATACACACGTTTGTAACTGCCCGGATACTAAATGATCATAGCCTTATAGTTGAGGATCTTTGAAGGAGTTTTGTTATAACACGATACGGAAAACTCAAATCATAATGGAGTAACAAACAAGTATTAAGTTTACTTACTGAAAACATGAGAGCATATTCGATAGTGTAAAATCCAAAGTTTTCCAGTTTATTGCTGCGGTGAAGAAGTTCCAAGCTCATGGTTTTAATCTTGAGTGGCATTCCATAAAAGAAGATATGATTAAAGGTCATATTTAATTTAATTAAATGCAACTAACCCTTAACTCATACGAGCTTGCGGTAAAGTCTGTGGAAAAATCATCTAGAATCGCTCCAGTCTTGTCTGCCTGCAAAGTAGAACTTAAGTTATTATATTATTAACGTTGATTAAAGAATGAAAAATTACTCTTCTGCTTAATAGTGATGCACTCGCAATGAAGTAGTAGATCTGAATGGCATAGAACAGGGCAAGGTTCCAGAGAAAAATAGTGGTTTTTATCGAGGCATTTGGACGGTTTTCGACAATATTGACCGTTGATAAGAAAGCCCAGTAGATACCGATGATGATCGTTACGTAGAACTTCAAAGAGATTAACAATATTGGAATGTCGTGAAATTCAACCAGCATCATGACCAACTTGTTCAGCAGCTGGTGATCAGCAGACAGCTGACGCAACTCTCGTGAAAGAGATTTGTAGAAGAGATGTTTTTGGTGCAGACTTATAATCTCATGATGACGACGCTCAAGTTCGTACTTCCAGATCCGGTGATGAATTTTTCGAATTCTGTAGTTTATCATCCAATAGCAATGAGCTCCAGCGTAAAATACTCCAATATATAAATTATTCCAAGTAGCATTGAGGTATAAAATGTAAAAATTGAAGGTTCCATCCACGAAAACACCTAAATCGTTGAAGCCTACGCGCATGAACAGACCTATTATACAACAAACTCCATCTAACAGAATGGCTTTTGTCAAAAATCGTCGAAGTATTTTGAGGTCGCCATTAGCCGGGATTCCATCGTTAAGGCGAACCCACAAACCGATCCAATCATTGAACAAGTACCTGATGCGTCGTTCCCTAATAAGAGTCACCAAAAGGACGGCGGCAACCCCCAGATAAACCGAAAGAAAAGTCAGTGCCGTCAGAGGGGCATTGTTGATAGGGTTCCTGGTCATACGAATCCACAGCAACCAGAGGAAAATTCCCATCAGCAGCACGTGTTGAACCAGAAATAGGACCGTGTAGGCCAGGGCTCCATCGGATTGACCCAGATACAGGTTCGAGGCATTCAGTCGATATGGAAAAATACCGAACACTCGCAGGACTAACATAAAGCGATAGAAGGTGCGACCCAAAGCTGTCGAAGGACTTTTTCGGTTCATACTGCGGTCCTTCGAATGTAACTTGATACAATGAAATGTTTGGTTTTTCGTTGTTGAAGAATTCTAATTGTGTCCAGGTTCCAAGTGTCTTCTGACAGGAACAATTTTAACAAGACAGGAAAATAACATATCCCAATGGGTAATTTGTGAGACGTAAAGTATAGTAGAAAGTCTTTAATAACGTCAAATCGAAGCAGACGCCACTTTAGCGGGCATTACGAACATTTGAAGCATGGCTTACTTTGTCATGTTAATAAATTTCGTTTTGATTTGAAAACAAGGAATTATTATTATTATGGTTTTTAACGTTCACTAACTTGAGTAAGTGAACAAATCTATCACAAAAAAAAACTGTGAGTCAGATTCGGCAGGATCCAGCAAACATTTCGCAATCACTCAATTCCTCTCTTGAGTCTATTTAGACCGATCTGGGCCGAAAGCTTATTCAGCTTGAATTCGGTTGATAACATTGAATCGCAAAGTAAACAATGAAGTCAGCAGATCACTCGCTGCTGTAGGTTACGATTGAGTTTCCTTATCTTTATTGTATTGCAGATTTCTGGATGAATCAATTTTTCAAGGGATAGAAGAAACAAGCAGAACTGATCGTGTTGGGTTTATCGATCCAAGCAGGATTCGGTATATCTTCTTTTAAAGAAATTTCAATTTAAAACTTTTAAACCATAATGAGGATCGAAAATTTTTCTTTATAGCTTTGAAAAAATCATAAATTTTGAAAAAAAAGTCAAAAAACACAAAAATGACAAAAATGACAAAAATGGCAAAAATGAAAAAAATACGTAAATTTAAAACGAAGCTTTTGGATCTCACGGAGAAGCTCGAAAACGACCCCAAATCGACTCAATAACATAAATTATGAAAAACCATACAATTTTTGTTTCATTTATGCATAAATAAATGAAACACTCTCTTACTATCGCTTAACCTAGGCTTGCCAGATACTTTCAGAAAAAAAGCGGGACACAGCCAAAAAAAGCGGGACATTTAAGAAAACCTTAAAAAGCTTAATTTTGTAGCCAAACTTATACGTTTACCATCAGCTAAAGTTGTTTAAAAAATACACTAAGGTTTTTTAACATTGATTGATTTGCTCATATAGTAATACATAACTTTTATTTACATGGGTTTTCGCCATATGCACCGCTATTTTCCACTGTTCTCGCGAATTAACACGTTATTTGAGAGAAAATATTTCAAGTCGAACATGTGAACGATATTTGATACCGCGTAAAAAAAACCTTGTGTAATTTGTTTTTAAAATTAGTTTCTTTGGTAATTTGTTTAATTTTTTAAAAACATAAGAAAAACTTTTTTTCCATATACTTTCGACAATTGAGTCGAAAACGGTGGTGTATATTATAAGGCAATTTAACTGAGATTCAGGTGAAAAAATCAATCTCTAGAATTCTATAATCTATAATTATTTGGAAGCAACATAAACAGAATTTTCTTCATACATTAGTTGAACGTGCTCCAAAAACACTTAACTGAATCAGAATCTTATTTTAATGCTAAGAGCTTAGAGTTATTCAGTAATGTCTTATATAAACTATGAAAAATGCTGCTTATTTTAAGAAAAAGACGTATTTGAAAGATTTGCTTTTCATCTCAGAATCCAAATTAAAGTTGAATTTTCTACAGTGTTTGTCAGTCAACATTGTAAAAGATTTCCAAGAAAAAAAGCGGGACATTTTGAGGAAAAAGCGGGACAGCGGGACATTGAACAAAAAAGCGGGACATGTCCCGCTTTTGCGGGACGGATGGCAACCCTAGCTTAACCGTGGTTATACTGCATCTAAAATAGAATGGTCACGACATCGTCAATTCTATGTTCCCGACAGAAGAAAAACGACAACCAGCCAAATTGAATGGGACATGATGACATCATCTTCGTAACTATTAAATCACAACGCACCCACAAATAAAGGAGGAGAGAACAAGCATCATGGCATAACGACTGATTCTTGGTGTCACGCCACAGCTCAATAGACTTCATTTGCTTGAGATGGCCTCAGTGTGTTCTAACCTTTGTATTCGATTATTTAGCGATGGTATTTTGACCGCGTGAACATCCGAGGTTCTTTTCCGTTTTGTCACTTCCTTAAACTCAATTTCTCCAGTCATAAAAAAGAGGACCACCCAAAAACTCCCAATGACAAGCCCTAATACATGATTCACCATAAAATTTATTCGTCATTCCGTCGCCGCAAAAGGAGTGTCATCCGCGCAAAATATTGACGATGTTCGGATGTTTTTCTTTCCCTCTGCCGTTTGACTGTTTGTCTGATTGTATGAGACCCGGAGGGCCATTTATTTCTTATTTGTTGTTGACCTATAAAATCGGCGTTTCTTCTTTTTATGGACTTCCTCTACAAAAGTAACCTAGCACAAACTAGGTATTTCGCCAAAGTGACACTCGTTCGTTTGGTTGGAATTTTTTTATTTTATTCTGGATTGAAAGGGATGTTGGGTAATAAATGGTTGATTAATGTAACTCGCACTTTACTATTCTATTGTATGTTCGAGGCGCTCTAGAAGCCCCATCGTTAGCATGAATTTTGGATGAGTAAACCGGAAAACGTATTTTTTAGGTTTGAAAGGCTTTGGTTTTTTGGTCCTTGATGTATGGTAAAAGGTTTACACCATGGAGGCATTTTTTGACCTGAGTTTATGTTTTCCTATTTTATGTATGCGATATTTTCTGGAGATAGACATCGACGGTGTGTAATTGCAGTAGGCTGCAAACTAAGGGATTAATCAAATAAAGAAATTGACAGGTTTCAATGTCTACGTCTACTAGAAGTAGGCCTCGCAGGCAATCAGCCGATGAGATTTTTTTATCGTAATTAAGTTGGCTTCACACGCGGTTTCGTTCTTTTATTTTTGTATCATAAATTAAACTGTCTGGCTTCTTCCTCTCCAAAAGACTCTATCGATGGTGTTGTTGCTGCATGGAAGCCGTTGTATTCCGTATTGATTTTCCATAAACATAAAACTTTTATCTTCTTATGCGCTTGCCTTCGTGTTTGGTTTCGGTGCTGATGCGAACTTTTCTGCGGATAGTAGGTACGAAAAAAATCTTATAACGTCAACAGGGGAGAAAAAAAAACTTTCCTAATATCACACATCGGAGAAGCCGGAGTTTTATGAGCGTCCCGTCTGCTCACAATCGGGTTTCTGTTTTTCTTCGGCGCTGAACAAATGGCGACAAAAAAGCGGCACGCACACTCACGAAAAGGCAACTAACTAGTGTACACGACGAGATGAAGTTGAAGATGGTGTGACGACGACGAGGATGCCCCGTTTACTTCAGCAGATACGCCACTAATGCGGCAAATGTAAGTCCCAGCAGCTTCAGGTCGATTCCAAACCGTCCCGCAGCATTGCAACCGTCTGCCTCGCACTGGCTGCAGAATTGTTCGCTGACTTTGTCGGTGGTGAATTTCCCATCGCAGACCTGGATCGATTTGTAGATACAGCCCTTGATGATGGTCGAGGAGTCGCTGTCCTTCTCGGTGTACTTCAGATGGTAGCAGTTGTAGTTGCCGGACGGGAAGCTGATGGTGCTGGGCTTAATCGCAATCAGGAATCCGGTCGATGCCAGTGCCGAAGCGGCATTACATTCGGTGATTTCCGGAGTTTTGTTCTTGTCCGAATCCTTCACCTGTTCGCCGTTCTTCATGACTTCGACGCCCTGCATGCATTTTAAGGCGAAGGTTGCTGCAAATAGTAGACAGAAAGAGGAATGTGGTTAGCCTACTGGGTTTCAAATACATAATAGAATTTATTTGGAACATGGATAAATGTTTTACAGAGACCAAATCCCCGACAACTAGATTGATCACTTTACAAACATTGCCCAAGAAATCGAAAGTTCCTTTTCCTAGAACCTATCTACGTCTGCGAACACAAAAAAAACTGTTTTAAAGCGCGAAGCGTACGTGGTTTAAATTATGGAAAATTGCAGAAATGTATTGAAAATATTAGTCAGCTGATTTACTTTCACGAAGCATGAAAAAAATGCCCTCTGTGTTGGTTGGAAAAATTACACCACTATACTTTACCAATCGCAAGTAGTTGTGACTACGCTCTTATAACAGACTGAATGTAAATATTTTCGATTTTTCGGGTTTAATTAAAGCGTATTGGACGGTTTCGGTCAAGAAATGCGAACTTGGAATGACATGATATTCTGTAACCCATAAGGTCAACATTTAGTTTAGCTTTTAATTAACAAAAAATGTACTTTCGGGTGAAGCTCGATGGACCAGATGGCTTGCAGTTCTATTGACATGATTTGCATCGACTCTGAAGTTGAGATGAGCAGAAACTAGAATCAACTTTAAAATTTAGTTCTTTATTAAAATAGTTCGTAGAAAAATTATTTTTAATTTAAAAATCGTGAATTTTAAGATATATTTTTCAATTTTTAGAAATACACAAGTCACGCTATTTTAACCTTGATTGCTTTGATTGTCTTTTTTACAAAGTCTAGTTATAAAGTTTGGAAAATCGCACTGTCGGGTTAATTTTGTATGATATACATATCTTGAACAGGCTTGAGAATGTCATTGAAATTAAACTCAAACTCGTAACAGTCGCATCACATTTTTCCGAGATTTCGATGACATTGACAGTCATCCAAAAAATGTTACGCAAATGAAAAAAAAAAGTCATGAGTGTTGCAATGACATTCGCCAACCAAAATGTCATGTCATTTTTTTCTTCAATAGCATTTCTGCCTAGCGAATGTCATTGGTTCGGTTGGTTCTACGAATGTCGCAATGAAATTTATGGATTTTAGTAGGTGTGAATGTCATTGAAAAAAATGTCAAAAGATCTTTTTTTCGACAGTTATGAAGTTCATTGATGTCCAAACCGCTTATATCAATTAGTTGCCGTGTCTTAGGGAAGATTAAACGCGAAATTAAAACAAATTAGTGATGATTAACGGCACAAGTACCGCGAGAAATTAGTTAAGTTCCGATTTCGACTTGCGACCCCTCTAGTCAAAGGGTTTGACTTGTAAGTGACGAAAAAAAGTGTCGCGAATTCGCTAGTACAATCTACTAGTGTTAGTACTGCGAGAAATTAGTTTATCTCCGATTTCGACTAGCTACCCGTCTAGTGAAAAGGTTTGAACGATGTCAGATTTTGAACTTTTATTTGTACTACGTTGTACAAGCTTGAATCAAGTAACTGCTAAAACAAATTCTTATCAATTTCTACCTTTTTAATAATCAGGTCGCAAGTTGAAATCGAGCTTACCTAATTTCTGTCAGTACTAACTCTAGTAGCTTGTACTAGCGAACTCGCGACACTTTTTTTCGTCACCTACAAGGAAAACCCTTTCACTAGAGGGGTTACAAGTCTAAATCAAAGCTAAACTAATTTCTAGCGGTACTTGTGCCTTATTAATTTGTTTAAATTTCACGTTTAATCGCCCCGAAGACACGGAAGCTGATTAATATCCGAATCATCTACTAGTCTAATAGATCAAAATCCGATGGTTTATTTTCGTCTGCTTCAAAAGCGGTCGCGACAGTCAATTTTTTAACATTTCAATGAATGTTACGATTGAGATTTTGTGACATTAAAAAAGTCGATGTCGCGTCGCCGTAACATTTCCAAAAAAGAATGTCATTCTAGCTATGGCCGACATTCCTTGGACGGTCATGACCTTTTTTCCATAACTGTCCCGATCTTAAGGCAAGTTGTGACATTCTTTCCGAATGTCATTCGACTTTTTTTAGAGTAACATTCTTTTGGAACGACATTCGCAAAAAGGAACAAAGACATGACAGCTACATGACCGTCCGTTCCGATGACAGCGACTTTTTTTTTTTTCAGTGTGACTGTCGAACGACATTTGTGACATCCATCACCCCTGATCTTGAGTATTGGAAAAGATTGTTTAATTCGTTTTTTACTTTGTTGTGCGCATTTTCTTTCGAAAATGGAGTATTTAAAAAACATACACCGTCTTACCCTATTTAGGCTTTACAGACTGATTAATATTTAACACCCAGTACAGAC
Source organism: Uranotaenia lowii (assembly GCF_029784155.1). Classification (NCBI taxonomy): domain Eukaryota; kingdom Metazoa; phylum Arthropoda; class Insecta; order Diptera; family Culicidae; genus Uranotaenia; species Uranotaenia lowii. The sequence goes on from NC_073693.1 coordinate 362,049,936, forward strand.
CCCGTTCGATTTTGGCAACATGCCCGAACATTTTGTGTTGCCAAAATCGAATGTTGCCAAAATCGAACGGTATTTTTTCTTAAATTTTTTTCTTTCATTTTTACATAATAACTATTTTTATTATCGTTAATGTTATTTTTAGGCAATTTCCGACAATTTTTAGTAATTTTTTTATCATTTTTTCTCATGTTTTGATGCATTTTGCACTACTCTTGTTTTATTTAAAATCTTGGTTGTTTTTGTCATATTTGCTGTTTTTGTCATTTTGCATCATTTTTTTGTTGTTTTTTGTCATTTTTAGTCTTTTGTTTGTATTTGTTTTTTAATTTTTTCAATTATTCATCTTTTTGTCATTTTTGAGTACACTGAAAGAAAAATCATGGTATGCCAAAATGAATAAAAATGTTTAATTTTACCATACGTTAATATTGTCGATATAAATAAAGTTTTAGTTATTTTGACGACTTTTTGGTTAAGTTTACCATGCAGGGCAGAAAAAATATGGTAAACCTTAATGAAAAAAGAGGTTTAATTTTACCATGCGCAAAATTTGTTGATAAATATGAAGTTTTCGTTATTTTGACAATCTTTTGGTTAATGCTACCATGCGAGCCAAAAGAAAATGTGGTAAACCTACATAAAAAGAGTTTTAATTTTACCATGCGGAACGTTTTGTGCATTCGAATGTATAATTTTGGTTATCGTGACAATACTGTGGTACATTTTACCATGGTTATCAATAGCCAAAATACATTCAATTAGTTGTGTCATCTTGCACTTTGTTGTCTCCTTGCCATTGAAATGGCTTTGAATTTTAATTTATTGTTGAAACATTGGAAACAATATTGATTTTGTGCTATGTGCCGCGATCTTTAAGGTAAAGTGTTTTGGTGTGGGATATGTCACAAAAGATATTATATTTTATTTATCCGCAGAAGGCCATTACAATCTGGAGTGCAAGCAGAGTCATCAACGGCCGCTAATTTCAACAGTTTATAAAATGTTCAAGAGTAAGTAAATTTTATTAGTATTTCTGCACAATATTTAACTTTTTTTATATTTTTTGGGCACGGAGCGATTTGAGAAGACCAAAATAAAACTTGGGACAACCGCGGAACACCGGAACCAAAATGTCAAAGGAACCTTCATCTAGTTAGGTTTTGGCATATATTATATGTGAAAAAAAATAACGGGAATAGTAACAGTGATGCATAAATAAACCAGCATTTTAAAAATTTAAATGATTTCATTGAATGCATGGATAAATTACCATAATTTTGTCTTAAATACCATGGCATAGTAAAATTGACCGTCATTCTACCATAACGCACCATAACACGTTCACATGGTAATTTTAACCAATCTGTTGTTCAAGATAAACAAAAACGTACTCAAAAAAAAACCATCTGTTTTTATTTTTAAATTTACCCTCGGATATGGTAACGGTTACCATGATTTTTTTTTCGGTGTACTTTATAATTTTTTTAAAAAATTTGTTTTTCTTTTTGTATTTTATCACCATTTCAGAACATAAAAACGAATTTATGGTGTTTGTTTCAATTATATTGGTCCTGTTATTGAGAAAACTAAAAAGGAATGTCGCTTCTAAAAACCGTTCGATTTTGGCACATGTGCCAAAATCGGATGTTGCCAAAATCGAATGTTGCCAAAATCGAATGTTGCCAAAATCGAATGTTGCCAAAAACGAACGGGGTCTGTACTGAGATGGAAATCGAACACGGAAAATAATAAAAAGGTAAAATTTACCTTTTTGCGAGGTGATTTTTTTCCACCCTTCTTTTGAGGTAAATTTTACCTTTTTTTCATTCACCTAGCAAAAAGGTAAATATTACCTTTTTTCAATTCACCTGGCAAAAAGGTAAATTTTACCAGCTTTTCCGGAATGATATCTGGAGGATGACGTGAAATATACCTCGAAGATGGGCCGATCTGAAACAAAAGCATAGTAGTATGACGAGAACCAGCACAACTAAATGATATCTAAGAAAAAACTTACCATTCTGTTCCTATTTTCTCATATTGGCACGAAACATAACTTCCCTTCTGAACGACAAAACAGGTTAACCTAGGGTTACCATATTCCATGACACCAAAAAGAGTACATTGAGATAATTTATCCAAAAAGTCCATATAATTGCTCATTGTTTATAACGGCTAAAAATGCATGTTTATTTAAAAAAATGTTAGATAAAGTAATTTGTTGTAAGCTGTATTCCTTTCGTTATTTTTGTATAAGTTGTGAAACAACTTCATAAAATGGAAGGAATTCGTTGGTTTTTCTTATCAAATGTCTTGCAACAAAAAAAAGAGTACATTTGGTAAAATTTCTCAAAAAGAAGAGTACGCTCATATTTCGATCGAAAAAGAGTATGGGAGAGTGGGGAATCACGGGCCACTTTTTTTCGTTGTTCCATAACTTCTTTATTATAAAAGATAAAATGAAAATAAAAAATGGTATGGTTTTCTACATTTTCAAGGTATCATAAGGTATTTTTTTAAAATTTTTAATAAGTTATTTTCCCCAAATTCTGACTGTTTGAAAAAAAGCAATATTTTTTGGATTTTGAAAAAATGGTGGGGAATCGTGGGCCACCAAATCCAAATTGACCAAATAACATGCAAAGTTTATGAGTTGACCCAAAACTGTGATTTCATAATTCATTTCGTTATTTTAAAGCAATTTCAGATGATGAAATGAAAAAGAGAGCTGTGTATGATCGCATAGATTCCAAAACCTGGCTCGTGAACGTTTTCTCAAAATTTCTTATATACGATGGACAAAATATTTTTCATAACTCTTCATTTGGCATAAGAAAACTTTACAGATAAGTGAAAAATATTTTAAGTTCTGAATGTGTATAATATAGGTGATTCAAGATGTGTGGCCCACGATTCCCCACAAGCTATGATTTGCAAATTGGTTGCGTTTGTGTGACTTATTGATGTTTCATCAAAAATTCGTTTTCCATGTGAAAGATCATGACAAAACTTAGATTATAAGCGTATAAGCATATTTTTGTTATGCACTTTAGGTTTCCCATCGATGAAATTAGCGGATATTTTTTTAATTATGTAAGTAAATTTTTCTAACTTTTTTTAGCTGGATAAATAAAAGAAGCATATGATGCGTATTTCAGCCAACAACATATAGGAATATATGCTCACGCAAAGCGACGACGATGACAGTTGGTTTGAGATTTTTATCTCAACACACAGCTGAGATATTAAAAGTGGCCCACGTTTTCCCATGGCCCACGATACCCCACTCTCCTCTACATGTACTCTTAAAAGAGTACGTATGGTAACCCTAGGTTAACCTCAATAAACGGATTCGGCAAATAGTTACTTTTGTTCGAGATGAACTGTACCGTTTTGTTTAGCTCAATCCAGGTCAATTTCACCTCGCTACGAGGTAAGTTTTACCTTATTTGGATATACCTTTTTTTCTAGGTGAATTATACTTTTTTATTGAGCTCAATTCAGGTGAACTTCACCTCGCTACGAGGTAAGATTTACCTTTTTTGGATTCACCTTTTTTCTCGGTGAATTGTACCTTTTTTCCAACCTCGATTCAGGTAAATTTTACCTCGCTGTGAGGTGAGTTTCATCTCGAAGAGGTAGAAGTTACCTTTTTGGCTTTCACGAGCGTTCACCTTTGCTAAGGCCGATGACATAGTGAGTGCGATGCGATGCGAATTGGCGGAAAATTTACGGACGCAGCCTACGCGAACTCGTGCGGCGGAACAAATTGACATATGCTTCGCCGCGTTGAGTATGTCAGGTTTAAGCGATTCACATACATTTTCATCGAATGTGGTTCACCGCATTGAATCGCATTCGCCGGTTCGCATCGCATCGCACTCACTATGTCATCGGCCTAACTCGGTAAATTTTACCTTTTTATTATTTTCCGTGAACCCATGACAACAGAGAAACCGCGATTACGTACACTTAGCTAAAATAGAAAGTTGTAATCGAGGAGCATTTCGACACATTTTTAGACTTCCCCCTTTTTAAGTCTAGGTTGGGTTCTAAAAAGTAATATAGAATTATATATAAGCCATATTAAAAAACAAAATATTTTGAATAATGAATATGCTTTGGAAAACTAATTTGCTAATTTCTAACAGTTTCGAAAATTGGAAAACAGCAAAAGCCAAATGGCGTGATACATGATTAAATGGAGTTTAACTTAAAATCTATCATCAATGTTATAACACAGAAATATTTTCAATAAAATTCAGGCTTACAAATTAAAAGGCAATATTTTGGAGCACAAAGTTTTCAGAATTGATAAACTGACATGAGTTCGTCAAAACAAACCCATTTTGGATGTAACATTTTAAATTCATATGTAATATAACATATCTGTTGAGACTTACGGTTTTCAACAGAGGAAATCTGCCAACCCATCGGCGAAACCAAAACAGTTTGTTTTGGTTCCGCATGCTTTGAGTCAATTCGCAATTGAAACAATAGAGCTGATGATGGTAAACACGGTACAAATGTTTACATCATCACACTGTGAAGCCAAACAACTCAATTTAGGTTCGTGGTAACTCACCCGTGTTACCAGATATTCTGAGTGGTTTGCTCAGAATATCACACGAAAATGAGAAAACTAATAAGTGAGGATATCACTTCAGTGAATAATGTAATTAGCTATCGCTTATGTTATAAGTAGGTAGTTATTTAAGGACTTGACGAACAAAACGAATAAAGAATAACTTTATTCCACCACTGAAACCTGCGTTTTCAACAATATCAAATTCAGGAAACTTAATTTTTTATTTAAAAAAAAAACGGGACATTTTGACTAATAAGCGGGACGGCGCGGGACATGTTCCGCTTTTGCGTGACGGATGGCAACCCTACCTTAATATGCATAATCGAATATCAACATAAGCCAAATTCAGTATCATGCCGAAAAAATGGAGCCGAACATAAATCGATTTTTTTCCGCATGATTGTACCTCATTGGAACGCCATTTGCATTTCGGGTGAAGCTTTATGGACCAGATGGCAGTTCTATTGGCATAATTTGCCATCGAATCGGAAGTTTAGATGAGCAGAAATTGTTCAAATAGTTCGTAGAAAAGTTGTTAAATATTCATTTAAAAATAGCAAATTTAAAGAATCAATTTTCAAATTCTGGAAAAACATAAGTATAATGCTATTTTAACCTGATTGCATTGATTGTATTATTTACTAAATCTTCTTACAAAGTTTGGAAAATCGTACCGTCTGGTTAATTTTTAATTATGTATCTTGTGTATTGAAAAAATATTGTGTGAACACGTGTTTTGTTTTGCGCATTTCCTTTTGAAAATGAAGTATGGGAACGTCCATAAATGACGTAGCATTTTTTCGAATTTTTATACCACCCCCCTCCCCCCTCGTAGCATTTCGTCACAAAGTCATAGACCCCCCCTAGATAATAACGTAGCTTTAATAAACCCCCCCCCCCCAACCAACTTTTAAAAATCGATATTTAATTTAGAATAATACAAAAAATAACAAAAAAAGGGAAAGAAGTTATAAATGGAAGTTCAAAAAAGCATATCAATCAGTCAAAAAAAAATCAAGCTACCTTTCAACAAACAGGATAGCTAGTAAATATTCAATCAGTTGCGTCGGTCCAAATTATCTCCATTTGGGATTTCAATGAAATCGTTGGGCAGCTTTCCTCCATCGTCTGTTCGGCTGGAATAACTGCATCTGCGATGTCAGCTGCCTCCACTCACTCTTTATCGTCCTCCGGAGTGATGACCAGCACTTCTTGTCCTCTTTTGCCTACAATGCGCTTTGGACGAATCTTTCTATCCGAGGCTGGGGCCTTGTGGATTTTGCTATGCTCCTTTTGGAGAACATTTGAAGCAAAATATAAATTGCATTTCTTGCATGTACGCTTCTTGATACGCTTGAAAACAGTCGGGCAGTAGGAGTCAAAAGCTACATGTCCAGACTGGATTGAATTAGGCATAATTTTGCTCAATTTTGATTTTTTTTTCGATATTTAATCAAAGCTACGTAGCTTTACTTGAACCCCTACCCCCCCTCTCGTCACACATCGTCACACAAAGTTAAACACCCCCCCTCCCCCTCAAATGCTACGTCATTTATGGATGTTCCCTATTTAAAAAAAGATATACACCGTCACGGTATAAATAGACAAGGTAGGCTACTAACACGAGTAAACAACCTGTTTGAATGTATACAAGTGACGTCATTACTATCTTCGAATAGCGTGCCAAGCAAAAAGTTTTGCGCGCGTAAGATAATGCTGCATACACCGAGGATCACTAGATAGAAAGCAATGACGACATTATCGGGAAGATATCACCTTATTATATTGTACACCGTGTACACCGTCTTAGCCTATTTAGGCTTTACAGACCGATAAACATTTAACACCCAGTACTGAGATGGGAATCGAACCCATGACACTGGAGAACCGGAAAATTACGCAATTTAGTATTGTTTCGTTTCCGATTTTTTTTGTGTGCAAAAAATGAAATATTTAGCAGAAAGATTGTTTAGTTTCAAAATTTAATCTATGTTTCCAAAATAATGAAAAATCAGATGAATTAGAATTTGATTCCAGGTAGGCGTTGTCTGGATGGCAACGAACGTTTTTTTTCAGGTCTGGGGAAATTTTCTCTTAGTTGGTTGTTTTTACTTGATAGATTTTTTTTTGATTAATTGTTTGAAAATTTGTTCCTGTACGGTTCACCGGAAGAGTTTGGAACGGGCTTGTGCGATTGCTAGTGCATCAATTGGTGTGAATAGTGTTTCTCCTGGACAATTGAAGTTAGATTCGTGGACATCGTGACTGCAGATTTCAATATAAAGGCGTTCAGAAGCAGTTTTATCCATTGGTATCTTCGTGTATTTTTAAAGATCCCGCGATTTGTGAATCGACCTTGGAGATCGATCTTTTCCTGAATATCCATCAATACTAGTTCAATGCAACCGTTCAAGTTATTTATTGTAATTTTTTTCTTGAGTGGATACTTAATTTGAAACAAACAATTGACTATCCAGCCAAATCAAATCCTCTCTGAACTCTTCTCAATTTCCGGACAGCTAGTTTCTTTAGTGCACGCATCCGGTTATAACTATCATCGTTTTGTATATATCAACTTAAATTTAAAAATATAAACCATCAGGGGCGAACTTAAAAATGGTCAGAACGATCATAATTGCAAATCAACATTTTTGTTCTAAAAAACTGATAAATTCTATCCAAATTTAACATTTGGCATTTGCAATCTATATATATAAAAATGAATTTCTGTCTGTCTGTCTGTCTGTCTGTCTGTCTGTCTGTCTGTCTGTTCCCTATAGACTCGGAAACTACTGAACCGATTTTCGTGAAACTTGGTAGGTGGGGGTATTGGAGGCAGGGGAAGGTTCCTATTATGGTTTGAGACCCCTCCCTCTCTCATGAAGGGGGGGGAGGGGCCTCAAAAACAAAAGACATTTTTTTGCATAACTCGAGAACCAATCAAGTAAATAATAACAAATTTGGCATGGGTGGCTACTGGGGTACAAGGAATGTTTCTAAGAATATTTGGTACCCCTCCCTCCTTACAGTGGGGAGATGGAAAGGGGGGAGGGTGCCTACCTTACAATTTTTTACATATCTGGAGAGCTAATCAAGCTAATGGAACAAAATTTGGCATGGGTGGGTAGTGGAATACGAAAAATGATTCTATGATTATTTCAAACCCCTCCCTCCTTCCATTGGAGATACAGGAAGAAGGGGGGGGGGCCTTTTAACCACTTTTTTATTGCGTAGCTTGAAAACTATTCGAGCAAATGAAACCAAATTTGGCTAGGAAGGGTATATGGGTACGATAAATAGTTCTATGAATATTTTGTACGCCTCCCTCCTTCCAGTGAGGATATAGAAAGTGGGAAGGGTGCTCCGTTACAATTTTCAGCATAACTGGATGAATAATCAAGTAAATGGCACCCAATTTGGCGTGGGAAGGTATTTGATTACAATAAATTTTTCTATGATATTTTGAGAAACCTTCGTCCTTCAGATCCAAAAATCTTAAGGGAGGAGGGTCCACCCATATAATTTTCACATCCCTCGGGAATTTACTAAGCATACGGAACGAAATTTGGCTTGAGAGGGTATTTGAGCACAGGGAAGGTTTCTGTGAATATTTGGTACTACTGCCTCCTTCCAGTGGGGTGATATGAAAGAGAGGGGGTGGGGGGCTCCTTTACAATTTTTCGTATTACTCGATAACTAATCAAGCAAATGGAAACAACTTTGGCATGGGAAAGCATTTGGATACGTAAAATGGTTATTGGCTTTTAGAGACTTCTTTCTCCTTCAATTGAGAATGCGGTTAGGGAAGACGGAAGCTCATATATGTATGATTGTTTTGCATAAACCAAAAATTTATCTAACGAATAGAACCAAGTATGACATGGGAACAATCATTCAATTTAGCAACTGGCGAAGAATTTGGCATAGGAGTGTATTTGAATACACGGAATGTTCAATCTTGATCCCCTTCTTTCAGGTAGGGGATAGGTAGGAAGAACGGCTCCGATACAAATTTCATAGCATAACTCGACAACTAATAAATCAAACGAAACCAAATTTGGCATGAGAGGGTATTCAAGCACAAGATTTTTTTTTTCGATAGTTCAGCATCACTACCATAAATCAGTGGAACGATATTGAGGGAAAGATGGCATTGATACAATTTGTTTAATATTTCGATAACTTTTCGAGAAAATAGAATTAAATTATCATGGGAGCAAATTTGTGTACGAGCAATGTTTCTTCGATGGTTTGAGAACCTCTTCACTTGCCAGAGGGGAGATATACAGTGGAGAAAGGGTCACGCATTTTTTGAATAACTCGAGAACTTATCGAAAATTGAGCCATATGTGACGTGGGATCGTATTTGTATACAAGAAATGTTTTTCTGATGTTATGAGACCCACCTTCCTTCAATTTGGGATATAGAAATGGGGATAATTTGTATGATAATTCAAGAACGAATAGGTAAAATAAATGTCCCATGATGTTATTTTGTTACTTCAAATGTTTATATAATAGTTTAAGATAGTTTCATATTTATATAAAAAAAAATCTTGGGATAAGTTATAAACTTATAAAACAAAGAAATCCAGAGTCATAAAAAGGATTAAAACACGGATTTAAAAAAAAATAAATTAGTTATTCAAAATAAAAAAAAGTTGAAAATTAATTTTGAAGGAACATTTCAATGATTTTGAAATTGAACTTAAAATTTTGTGCAAATAAATAACAAGTTAAATAACTAGGTACCACAAGTTTCAAAAATTTTTGGAAGGTGTAGCAAAGCACACCGGGTCAGCTAGTTTGCTATATAAAACCGAATCAGAACTTTAGAGTTATTACTCAATTTATCTTAAATCAAATTTTCCTCTCAAACTGATGATATCATTGATGTACGGTTGTCCTTCCCTTCCGATAACTGTGCTGGCTTTTTAATGTCTTTTATCGCGCAGCATGTTATTTCACAAAATAAAGGCTATCCAACACTATCCAGAGAGTTCCTGAATGGGAGCACCTTAACGTACCAACTGGATATCCTTAATTATGGTCATAAAGATAACGTTCCTTTTTAATATCACGAAAAGCAACCGCACCTTGGAGCCACCTTGATTAGTCACCTCCCACAATATTACACCGAAATCGTCAGGAACCACTAGAAACTCATGTTCAGATCATCGTTCACAAACACCTTGTTTAGACTTCAAGATTAAGATCAAAATGTTCTCCCATCCTCTCCGAACATGATTTACTGTCTCAGAGAGATGCGAGCATTGTAATTGGGATGATGATCTCATCGCTAGCCCGGCAAACATCACTTTCAGCTTAGGCTGCAAGCAAGGTTCTGTGATGAGGCAATATCTTATGATGCCTATGCCTATGCCAAATGACTCAAGCACTTGCCGTTTAGCTAAGCTACTAACTCTTGCAAGGCTTGCCCATAAATTCGGATCGGCTCAACTCGGTCGGCAGACACTCACCTTGGATGCCAATTGCGGCTAGCAAAACTCCAACCAAGTACAGTTTCATCTTGCTTGACTTGCAACACGTTTTTCTTTCGCACGTCAAAATAAAAACCGAAAACCCCCGGTGACAGTGCTATGAGGTTTGCAATTTAGTTTGTATTTGATTGCCTTTCCAAAATTATCCGTTGGCACTGCTGAGACAGCGACGCTGACGACGAGCACTAAAAGGACGCGTACCGACGACGGCTGCTGGACTACGAATGCGAGCCAACGTCGGGCGGTTCATCAAAAAACGTAATATGCATGGAAGCGCGAAGCACAGCCGAGCCGACGCCTCAGCCCACTGCCGAACGACGGCGTCGCACTATGGGATTGTATTAAAATAAGTTAATAATAAACTATTTAAATAATTTTCGATTAGAATTTGAAGGTGATAGAACGAAGTTTTAACGCACGTTGTTTTTAATTTAGCCTACTAGATTTCAAAAAGTTTTCACCACCAAAATATCACACTGTTTCTATTCGGCTTCTACTCTCCATGAACCTTGAGGCGTCGTCGTCCTCGACGCCGGAGAAATTTTCTCCGTCGTTTCGCGCATAATTCGGACGCGTTCATGCAATTCATTCCGCCCGGTTTGCGTGCTTGGTTGTTTTTCTTTTTGACCCCTCATTATGGTTAAAGCGGCACCGAGCATGATGTAACGATTTTAATATCGTTTTATCGTTATGCACCCGGCACAGAGCAAAAAAAAAAAACAGACCTTCGTCATAGTTGGGGTGAAACCCCCCTCCCCACCGTTTACGTTTGGGAAGCAAATTACGTTCTTTATGTACGCGATCAACCTATCAATTTACTCGAAGTTAATTACACCTTTTTTTGCTTTGTTGTTGATAAGAAGTTTTTATTTATTGTTTTCTTTTAATTTAACACCGCGAAAGCTGTTCACATTATGTTGAACAACGATTAGGTAGCAAAATGTACTTCAAACAGATTGAAATCTCAAACGAAATGGTTCAATTTTCTTAAACGGCTCATTCTTGTAAGAATCGCGGTCGTAAAAACACACCCTCTTGACGTTTGGCAAGTCAATCAGACATTTGTCTAGACTTTCGTCTCCCGGAGGGGTCATTCCAGAAATGTTCCAATTCAAGACGTTTTATTCCAGGGGGGAGATGGTGAACGTTTGCATGTTTGCGCTTTTCCTTTTGCGGTTAGATTTTAAGATCATATCGGCGTTGTTACACACACGCGCTCAATTGGAATCGTTAAAAATTGAAACCCTCTCTAGAATTCGGTGACCATTCATTTGTTTACGCTGCGTAATTAATTTTTCCATTTCACCTCTTCAGTTCATAAAGTGAGATCATAGACAAACAGATGTCTTCTGTTATTTGGACACACTAATTGTTAGTTAAGAATTTTAATCGTTTATCCAATTTTTTTTGGTTTGTTCATTTATTTTTGATTTTCGATTTCCAAATTTTCGATTTTAAATTGCCGATTTTCGATTTCCGATTTCCGATTTTCGATTTTCGATTTTCGATTTTCGATTTTCGATTTTCGATTTTCGATTTTCGATTTTCGATTTTCGATTTTCGATTTTCGATTTTCGATTTTCGATTTTCGATTTTCGATTTTCGATTTTCGATTTTCGATTTTCGATTTTCGATTTCCGATTTTCGATTTTCGATTTTCGATTTTCGATTTTCGATTTTCGATTTTCGATTTTCGATTTTCGATTTACGATTTTCGAATTTTCGATTTTCGATTTTCGATTTTCGATTTTCGATTTTCGATTTTCGATTTTCGATTTTCGATTTTCGATTTTCGATTTTCGATTTTCGATTTTCGATTTTCGATTTTCGATTTTCGATTTTCGATTTTCGATTTTCGATTTTCGATTTTCGATTTTCGATTTTCGATTTTCGATTTTCGATTTTCGATTTTCGATTTTCGATTTTCGATTTTCGAATTTCGATTTTCGATTTTCGATTTTCGATTTTCGATTTTCAATTTTCAATTTTCAATTTTCAATTTTCAATTTTCAATTTTCAATTTTCAATTTTCAATTTTCAATTTTCAATTTTCAATTTTCAATTTTCAATTTTCAATTTTCAATTTTCAATTTTCAATTTTCAATTTTCAATTTTCAATTTTCAATTTTCAATTTTCAATTTTCAATTTTCAATTTTCAATTTTCAATTTTCAATTTTCAATTTTCAATTTTCAATTTTCAATTTTCAATTTTCAATTTTCAATTTTCAATTTTCAATTTTTAATTTTTAATTTTCAATTTTCAATTTTCAATTTTCAATTTTCAATTTTCAATTTTCAATTTTCAATTTTCAATTTTCAATTTTCAATTTTCAATTTTCAATTTTCAATTTTCAATTTTCAATTTTCAATTTTCAATTTTCAATTTTCAATTTTCAATTTTCAATTTTCAATTTTCAATTTTCAATTTTCAATTTTCAATTTTCAATTTTCAATTTTCAATTTTCAATTTTCAATTTTCAATTTTCAATTTTCAATTTTCAATTTTCAATTTTCAATTTTCAATTTTCAATTTTCAATTTTCAATTTTCAATTTTCAATTTTCAATTTTCAATTTTCAATTTTCAATTTTCAATTTTCAATTTTCAATTTTCAATTTTCAATTTTCAATTTTCAATTTTCAATTTTCAATTTTCAATTTTCAATTTTCAATTTTCAATTTTCAATTTTCAATTTTCAATTTTCAATTTTCAATTTTCAATTTTCAATTTTCAATTTTCAATTTTCAATTTTCAATTTTCAATTTTCAATTTTGTCAATTTGTCAATTTTGTCAATTTTGTCAATTTTGTCAATTTTGTCAATTTTGTCAATTTTGTCAATTTTGTCAATTTTGTCAATTTTGTCAATTTTGTCAATTTTGTCAATTTTGTCAATTTTGTCAATTTTGTCAATTTTGTCAATTTTGTCAATTTTGTCAATTTTGTCAATTTTGTCAATTTTGTCAATTTTGTCAATTTTGTCAATTTTGTCAATTTTGTCAATTTTGTCAATTTTGTCAATTTTGTCAATTTTGTCAATTTTGTCAATTTTGTCAATTTTGTCAATTTTGTCAATTTTGTCAATTTTGTCAATTTTGTCAATTTTGTCAATTTTGTCAATTTTGTCAATTTTGTCAATTTTGTCAATTTTGTCAATTTTGTCAATTTTGTCAATTTTGTCAATTTTGTCAATTTTGTCAATTTTGTCAATTTTGTCAATTTTGTCAATTTTGTCAATTTTGTCAATTTTGTCAATTTTGTCAATTTTGTCAATTTTGTCAATTTTGTCAATTTTGTCAATTTTGTCAATTTTGTCAATTTTGTCAATTTTGTCAATTTTGTCAATTTTGTCAATTTTGTCAATTTTGTCAATTTTGTCAATTTTGTCAATTTTGTCAATTTTGTCAATTTTGTCAATTTTGTCAATTTTGTCAATTTTGTCAATTTTGTCAATTTTGTCAATTTTGTCAATTTTGTCAATTTTGTCAATTTTGTCAATTTTGTCAATTTTGTCAATTTTGTCAATTTTGTCAATTTTGTCAATTTTGTCAATTTTGTCAATTTTGTCAATTTTGTCAATTTTGTCAATTTTGTCAATTGAAGAATTTTTCCTTTTTTATTTTTCTTTTCTTGTTTACATTTTTCCTTATCTTTCAAGGCTCTTTTCGATTTCAAACTTTTTAATTGTTTGACAGTTGTATCACCTACTAATTATCATTATTCGCCAAAAATTCATTTTACGATATGATTTTTTCGTGATTCTTATTAGGTTTCTTGGTTTTGAGTTTTCCGTCTGAGAGGTTTTTCATGAAAATATTTTATAAACAGAGAAATATCTTCGCTCCTCTGAGTCGTTTTCTTTTATGTTTGTTTTGCTTATGTTTTCAGAATCAAATATTCGAATACAAATCAGATTTGCCAAACAATTGATAGAATTCGGTCAGTTTCCTGCTCAGATTCTGGCTGCATATGCTAATAAATTGGAGATTCATTTTCCAAGCATCCAGCTTCCCACATCGTGAGAGCAATATTCTCTCACATCACCAGTTGATTATTTTCCATCTCTCAACTGCTGTCAGTTTTGAAAGTTGGCGCGCTTTTCCGGGCGATTTGAAACGCACACGGTAAGTTTACCTGTGTCTGGAAAAGCTCCTTCGAGAGAGAATTTAGGTGGGTGGGTGGTCCATTCAGGAGGGTGGATTGCGAAGTATGTGTGTCGGGCAATTTATACTTCGGTTAAGGGATGGATGCTGCGAACATTCCACACCTCGCAGCTGTGGAATTCGCTGAAACACTTCAGTTCAGTAGCGCGTTGTCCGTCGGACGGATCGGGTTGATGATTTCGAAAGTTCCCGTGACCAAAGAATGGTTGAGCAAATCGTTGTACTCTCTAGTGTTAACTTTAGTTTTTAAAAAGTGTTCCAAGTAGAGTAGTTACAGTTATTAGAAGCCATTAGAAGCCGGATTTAAATTTTGAATATTTTTTCTGTTCGAGAACCAATGAATTTTGTGCGGTAATGAGTTCCCAAGGATGCGGTTGAAGTCAAAATTTCAAACGTAGAAGGATCATTAGCTGAACGGATTAAATATTTGTACTAGGTAAATATTAAACCCATTTTTTTACTTCACTGCATCGCAAATTGCAAAGAAACTTTCCACAAAAGTTAAAAACCACAGGGCAGTACAGTGTTTGAATATGCATAGTAGGAGGTTTCGAACTGCATTTATCATTTTGCCGGTACCTCGCCTTGCCTTGCGTGGTCAATCATTTCTGAAGTTTTCTGACAACCACCTCGAATACTTCGAAACAGACTAGGCACGAATAATGAAACTATTTTAGTTGAAAAACTTACTCTTTATCTCAGACTAGTTCAAACAAAAGGATTAAATCAAACAACACTAATTTATCGAAGCATTTTCCTCTTTCACGCTCGATGAGTCTTCATAGTGGGTATGTTTCAATCTCAGCAACCTATTCTCAGTTCTATTGAAAGCTCATCACAGCAGCTGAAGGGCCGAGAAGATCGGAAATTGTGCGTTTCAAATTTCGAAGCCTGTTGAGATTCATTCTGATTTTTTTCCTTCCATTTTCTAAGCCAGTCAACAGTGATTGTTGCGCAGAGGCTGCTGTGATTGATACTTTGCCTTTGCCTTCCGGCTGATGGATTGTGATGTGATGTGATGTTTGCTTACCGGATTTGTGATTTGTTGATGGAAAGCTGAGAATTTTACAGCTTGAGCTTGTTTGGATTGACATTTTTTCCTTTCTCGCAAATTTCTTCGAGCACATAATCTGTAAAAGAGATGCTTCTTCGTTCCTACACATATCGGGTGAAGCGTCCCATTCAGATGTCTGTCTAATTGAAGAAAGGAAATAATTTATGTTTGGAATCAACAGGCGTGATGATGTTCGCTCGAGGAAAACAGCAACATCATCTTGAAAATATCCAAACATCGAGAGTATACTTTGACGGAAATAGAATTCAGAAATCCCTATCATAAATATGTTCTAAATGCAGAGGTTCAGACTTCATTGTCCATATGTGAAATAAAATTTTAGAAAAATAGATTGCAGCTAGGCCAATCAAACCTACTTCTTATACATTATCTTTAACTTCTTTTGATTCCAAATTAACCTTTTTTTTATAGTTGCAACATTGAAGTTACTGTTATTTTAAGCAGATTTTTTTAAGGAAGAGATACTTGTCAGTGCTTTAATTATTATTATTCATTCAAGTTAAAAATTGCTAGATTGGAATTTCATAATTTTTTGTTCTGTTTCTATTCAACATTTTTGTATTTAATTCTTTTACTCCATCTATTTAAACTATTTTAATGATTCATAATTTTGACTGATGAAAACATAAATCCCAATTTAAGTATCTTTTCCTAAGACTGTTTACAGCGTTTTTTATTTCTTCTTTATTTGTTCATTTAAAACGTTTAATAAAATCTTTGTTTCAGCTAAGCAAAATTAAAATATTTCACCATATTTTGACTGATTTTGATGATGGTGACCAAACCGTGGGTTGCGGCCACATTTAGACCGCGAACGCCAATTTCTGGCCCGCGGATCTTTGATTAACTTCAGTGTTATTAAAGGAGACCTTATTCTTCAAAAACTGAGAAAGATCATAATATTTTATTATAACTTTTTATAAAATTGCAATATTGCAATATCAATACTTTAAATTCTTCGAAATTTTCCCTCATCAGAATTTGAAGCCAATAATAGTTCGCTATTTCGGAGGCAATAAAAAGTATCTTCATTGGACTTTAAAATCTGCGCAAACTCTTCAGTGTATTTTTTTTCATCAGCTTGAATCAAAAGCCAGAAATATGCCAAACTAAAGCTGATAAATACGCTGAGTTAATACCAGGCATGATATTGGAATTTGAAAAAAAGATTTTAGGATGTTCAAAAGTATCGTGTGCTTTTTCATCCGTTAACGTTAACTTATTGCCTGGATCATTACAAATGAAACTCTGTGAAATGTGATGTGATGATAAGAAGTCTCTTAAGAGAACGAATGACCATATTGGTTAAAATCCTCTTTAAATAAACAAAATAGAATAGAATAGAATAGATAATAAGTCATCAGGTTGTTTGGGAAGAGTTTCGAAAGAGTTAGCGTTTTATAATAAAAATTTGTTGATGATTTCGCTATTTGAAAACCCCTACAGTTAGGTGAATAGAACTTTTCCGCATGTAATCGGGCCGGGAAAATTTGGGCTAGTCGGAGAAGTTTAATAAAAATTCAAGAATTATTCTTCAAAAAGCAATTAGAAAAAAATCTGAAAAATTTTTATCATTCAAATATAATAGCTGGTTTGAAATTGTTTTTTTAGGCTTTCGAAAACTACTCTCGATTATTTTGATAAAAGCACGAATTCACTCAGACATATCTTTCTCTCACAAGAATATATCAATGACTGACTTTGTTTTGTTTGTTGTGCCTAGTGTTGCCAAAATAAAAAAACGTTTCCATAGACATTTATTTTATTTTGTTTATCTTCAGTGTTGCCGAATAGAACTTTTATTTTATCTATTATATAAAATTCTCTTGTATCGGTGTTTGTAGTACTACTCCTCCGAAATGACCCAAACGATTCGAATGAAATTATTTTTAGAATATTCTGTAGCCATGCGAATCGGTTTATCTATATATATAAAA
Organism: Uranotaenia lowii; assembly: GCF_029784155.1. Lineage (NCBI taxonomy): Eukaryota > Metazoa > Arthropoda > Insecta > Diptera > Culicidae > Uranotaenia > Uranotaenia lowii. The sequence continues at coordinate 362,067,199 of NC_073693.1, forward strand.
AGCAATTTCTGTATGTTTGTTTGTTTGTTTGTCCTCTATAGACTCAGCCGTCTTAAGAGCTAGAGAGCTGAAATTTGGCATGGATACTCATTAGGACCAGGAAGGATGAAAAATGTTTTCATCTGAAGGGGGTCGTCCATACAAGACAAATATTGTTTTCGTGATATTGACGTTATTTTTCGTCGGATTGTGTTGAAAATTTGCACATGAGTGTGTTGGAAGACGAGCAATCGATTTCAGGTGTCAATTTTTTTGTAAGGGGACAGCCAAAGGGGTCGTCGATATTAACTGTTCGCTGTTTTTGCGATATTGACGTTATTATACATCGGATTGGGATGAAAATTTGCACATAGGATTTATTAGGGACAAACAACTGATTTCACTTATCCGAACTAAAATCAGGGGTCGGCCAAAGGGGTCGTCCATGTTAACTATTCACTGTTGATGCGATATTGTCGTTATTATACATCGGATTCAGACGAAATTTGGTACACGAGAGTTTTGAGGGATGAGCAATGGATTTCAGGTATTAAATTCAGTGTAAGGGGCCTGCAAAGGGGGTCATCCATATAAAACTTTCAGTATTTTGCCATATCGTCGTTATTGTACATCGGATTGGGATGAACATTTGCACACGTTAGTTTTCAGGGACGAGCAACCGATTTCAGATGTCAAATGCTTTGCCAGGGGTCGACGAAAGGGGTCGTTCATATAAATAAGTTTTTTACTGTTTTTACCAATATTGACGTTATTATACAATGGATTGCTTTGAAAATTTGCACACGGGAGTTTTTAGGGTAGGGCAATCGATTTCAGTCATCAAAGATTGTATAAGAGCCTCCGAAAGGGGTTTAGCTTTTTGGCAATAATTGCGTTGTTAGGCAATGATCGAGTCGAAATTTATACACGTGGTTTTTTGGCACGGTCAAAGGATTTCTGATTTCAAATTTAGTAGCAGACGACAGACAAAGTGATCGACCAATATTTTTGCAATTATTACTTAACAATGAATTCAGAAGTGCATCTGGAAAATGCTTAGCAATCGACTTTAATTCAAACTGTTCATGACATATTCCAAGTTGAAAGCGAAACGGAGTTCGTATGGGATCAGCTAGTATCGAATAAAAACAACACAAAGTCGCATCAATTGTCCGTAATAATTTAATTTGTAGTTTTTTGAATGAAATTAAAGTCATGGCATCCATTTTTTCGAGATTTTTTTTTCCTTTGGGCGGTTTGTTTTTCGTCTCCAAGGTCGAGGCGTCGCGAGCAGACGTCGTTAGAAGATAGTAACCATGTCATAGCATACTGATCAGTGAGAATATTTTGGCGCATATTTCTCAACCAAGCATATTTTCAATGCAAGTGTGGCGATATGAAGCCTCGATGTGATTTTTTATTGTTCTTGATTCCTAGCTCATTTCTACAGCACATGATTATGAATGACGCCTAGATGTGACTCAGGTTGACATTTTGCTGATCGAATAAAACATATAATATTTGTTTTGCCAAAATCTGAAATTGAAAAGTCAGGCATCCATTTTTAGAGATTTTCTTTTCTTCGAGATGTTTGTTTTTCGTCTCAATAGGCGAGGCGTCGCTAGCAAGCAAACGTCGTTGCAAGATAATAGGGGAAAAGTTCATGTAACGCCCCATGTGGCTAATACGCGCCACTCTTGTTTTGAAGAATCTGAAACATTTTAAGCCTGCAAAATATTACCAATTTGTTTTAAATTCTATGATTAGTCATGGCAAGTATGAATCTTTCCTTATAATGCCCCTGTGTCGTGATGATTTCACAATTTAGTTTTTTCTTCGACTCGATCTAAATTTTAAAACACTTTCAATAAGGTGTCACCAAGCAGAAAAAAAACGAATAAGACAATATTTTCTGACACATCGATAGAGAAGAATCTAAACTATGATTTTATGCTAAAAAATCATACTGAACTCGCTAAGGTATGCTTTTTATGGGTATGTTCTATCACGGCCCATGCGCTCGTTATAACGCGCCAATCGTAGTAGGCTTAAAATAGCATTAATTTTTCAAAAAGGCCAATTTTCATTGAACATGAAAAAAAAGTTAAAAACCATATTTTGAGCGTGAATTCAGCCTAAAAAATCTACTTTTCAATTTTTTTGAAATTTTGATTAGTCCATTTTGATTTTCTTTTCAGTCAAAGTGTCTGTAAGTATTGGTGTGTTTTCGCTGCTTTCAGGTGCGTTCGGCTGCTAGGCGCGTATTGAATACACAGCGGAGCGTATTTGCAACACAGTTTTGTTCTATGGCTTTGAATATGGTTTTTAAAAATCAAGTTTTTGAAGCAACTATAGCAATTTGAGTAATAAAAAATCATAGGCATTTGTAGAAAACACTTTTCTTCAACGATTACACCCATTTTTAACACAATTTGTACGTGGAATACATAGAAAATCAGCGATTCGCTTAGGTGGCGCATAATAGGGCATGTTCCCCTATTAACCAAAGCATACTGTTCATTGATCGCTGGAAAAATTTAAGAATAAGGCGCCTATTTCTCAACCAAGTACCTATATTTCTTATGCACGTGGAAGCGATATGCAGCCTACTTGTTTTTTTTCTTGCTTATTTGTACACAGCACATGGTAATAAATGACGCCTAGATGTGACACGGATTGATTTTACGATCGAATCAAAACCATATAAACGATTTCAAATATTAAAACCATTTTTAATTCGTGTTAATTTAAGTAGTAAATTGTTTTCCAAAAAATATGAATTTGGTAATGATAAATATGAAATAATGACACTTTGCGGACGTTTGAAAATAAGGAATTGGGAAGCTTTACATTCAATTTCGTATAATCCGATACGCCTAGAACGCTGGACACATTAACTGAACGAGAGTTTGTTCTTTGAAATAGATTAGAAAGGATTAAAGTTTTTAAAGGGCGAATGAACTTTTTGATTTTTTGCAAACGTAAGTTGAAGTTATTAATAAAATAATCTACTTTTCAATAACAAAAAGTGTGGATATGCATTTTCCGGAAGAATTTTCAATTAAGAAAGTAAACTAGAGCAAGTGCGAACTTTCAACTTTTACGAAAAATGTATACAATTTGTGCTTTTTTTTACTCTGTTTTTGCCGGAACAATCCGAACATTCTTAGCAACAGCTTTCTCAAATTGTGCTTTTCTTGTCACTCTGTCTCTGTTCACGAGAGCTGAAATAATTTAATAGTGGCCATTATTCTTATAAGAAACAGCCTTCCCAACCAGAAGGCCAATTCTGCAGCAGTAGCCTTTAAAATCCAAATCAAAATAAAAAAATAGAAGCAGCAGCCTTAAAAATCTGCGCCTAACCGAGTCTGTCTTTTCCCACAAGAAGGCCAAATCAAATCAGACAATCAGCAACAGCAGCCTTAAAAATCTGTACTTTCTAAGCCAATTCCGTCTTTTTCCACCGGAAGGCCAAATTAAAGAAAACAATCAGCAGAAGAAGCCTTAAAAATTTGCACTTTCTAAGCCAATTCCGTATTTTTCCATCGGAAAGCCAAACCAAAACAAACAAACAGCAGCAACAGTCTCCAACAGTCTTCCAAAGCTATTTCGTCTTTATCCACCGGAAGGCCTAATCATAACAAACAATCAGCAGCAGCAGCGTTAAAAATCTGCGCTTCTTTACCCAATTCCGTTTTTTCCACCGGAAAGCCAAACAAAAACAAACAACCAGTGACAGCAACTTTATAGATTTGCACTTTCGGAGCCAATTCCGTCTTTTTCCACCGGTTGGCCAAATCAAAGTAAACAATGAGCAGAAGCTGCACTTCCAAAGCCATATTGGCTTTTTTTTCCACCGGAAAGCAATATCATAACATAACTCAAGTTTTCATGTAAGTTCATTAGTTTACCAGACACTTTGATCAATTTTACAAAAAACTAATCAATTTTTAAAGTTATAATCAGCTTATTTTATATTTTTTTTCTACATTTACCAATTAAGGGTTGATCTTGAATTTAAAAATATATTTAATCATGATTAGAAATGTGAACTCTCGATAAGAAATTTACGTTTAGACCTTAACAGAATTTTCTCAAAGCACATAATTGATACTAAAATAAAATAAAATTATCAAGCGCAGGTTTAATAGTTCAAAAGCTTGAGCTATTTTAAGCTATTCACATTTTTCACAGTTAGTTGAAATATTTGTTTCTGGAAAGGACAAAAGATACAAACTATGTTTTTCTTATTAACAATTTAGATTTACTACAATTAGGCGCCATGAACTCATAACATTCGTCAGATTTTATCTATCAACTCCTGTTTGTTGATATGAAGTTAAAAAGTTTTAAATTGAATCAGTTTTGAAGAAAAAATTCCAATTTTTTTTAATAATACTTCATTCAATTTAGAAATAAAACTTTGATGATGCTTTAATTTTCCATTTTTTTTAAATTTAGAAAGATATCATTAGTACTTCTGATATTACTGAAAAATGTTGAAAAAATGGATGAATTTTATTTAATGTTTTAAAGTTTTGTCAAAAAGTCATGAATTTCATAAATAATTTTATCTTATTTTAAAAAAATATTTAAAAAACAATAGCTTATAGCATCCAGAGTAATCAAAAGAAGCGCTAAAAGTATTTATTATTATACCCCTAAACCCTCCCTCTGCCCCATTCACACGGCCTTGCCACTTCTTCTTTGGATGTAGACAACTCCTACAGGCCAAGGTTGTCGAAATCTCAGAAAAACTTTTGAGCAAATTTTTCTCACAGAATCTATGTCACAGATCACAGAATTTGGAAATGCGTTCGTTTTTTAAATGTATATTCTTATGCCAATATTTATTTTAAATTTCTCACACCAGTTCGAAATCTTATATGCAACAAAATTACAAACTATATCATTGCACAAAACCTACATATCAAGTATTTTTTTTTTAATAAAAAACTCAATAACATCAAAAATACAAACGGTGAAATAACTCTAATCTTCCAAAATTAAGTTTTTTCATCTTGTAATCTTTCTGATACTTGATTTTTTTTACGAAATTTACATAAAATACTTCAAACTTTATTTATTTCCTCCTTCGGGTTTTTGGAAATTTGGGGGGGTGACAAAAGAAGGAATTCATATTTGTTCCAGCCTAATTTGTTTAGGCAACCTTGATACAGGCTTGTGTTTGAGTTTTCTTCTTTCTGACAAGCATTACTGCTGTTAGCATTGCAAAAGCCTGTATAGTTGATTTAAAATTTACATTAATTTGAAAGAAGTCAATCACCATAAATATTTTTATTTTTTTTTGCGAATTTGTTCTCATTTTTTGGTGGCTCCAGAGAGTAGTTTTATTTGATTTTTAATTTTAATTTTTGTTTAGTAGGGATGCGCAGAAGGTACCGTCCATGGGGGGAGGGGGGGGGTACTTATAGAACATAAACTCAAAAAATAAAAAAATACAAGTAAACTGAATCCACATTTTCAAAACAAATCAGAATAAATGTTTCAAATCAATACTATTTCTGGTAAGTCATTGAAAAATCATTCAAAATGATGTTCCTTATTCTGAACTAGAAATTTGCCAGAAAATAAGTTCTATGCAGGCTAGACCACTGTAGTATCTTGAATTGTGGAAAAAATTATTTTGATTTTAAATGTGAATACTCGATTAGGAAAAAGAACATTTTTAACCTAGGATAATTTATTCAATAGTTGATTATTGAATTTTATTTGATAAAAAGAAGAAATATTTAATTTTATTTCAAGACTGTCAGTGATCAAAGTCAAAAATAAAACCCTTTTCTTTACTAAAATTCGCCAGTTATCAAAATCAACTGCTAAAAATGTTCTGAAAGACAAAATAATAGCTTTATATATTTATATTTAACATGTTCAATTACTATGACAATTTACAGATTGTGAAATGATCAATAAGAAACTGATAAAATAAAAATTAAAATATCTAATTCCAAGTTTTTTTTTGTAAATATTGAATGCACAAAGATAATACAAATTAAGTTAACATTTCTCATTAAAATTGAAATTTAAAGTTGCCTTTTCGAATTAAATCAACAAGAGATAAGATAAATTAAAAATCATGATCGGTTGAAAAACACGATATAATATAATAAAAAAAAGAGAAACTTTTATAATATTTCAATCGAGGGTTTTAAGGTTTAAAATTTCAAGATCGGAATAATTTGTCGCTATCAATTAGAATATTTGGTCCTGAAAAGGACAGAAGGTGGAAAATATGTTTTTCTTATTAAAAATTTAGTTTGAAAAGCAGAAGATTATGTTTTTTAAACAAAAAAAATTAGATTTGAAAAACAAAGACAAACTTATGAAAAATATTTCATGAAATTTAAATTTAAAGTTTGGTAAATTTATTTGAAAATTAAAAAAAAAACACGAAGATTTAATAGATTAGCTTTTTTAATATTTTAGAAGGAGTTTTTTTTAATGAACTCGTTATGCCATTAAAAAAGTTGATAATATAAAGGATCAGCATTATGGTGCCTATGATTGAATGATTGATTTGGCAGATTAAAGCGTCATGAACTCGAATCTTTTGTCAAATTTTGCCATTTACCTTGCGTTTTAGTGATATGGAGTTTATACGATTTAAATGTATCAGTTTCGAGTGAAATCAATCATTGAAAACTGATGAAGTCACAAATCTAAAATCTGATTCTAAATTTGTTTAAAGTGCGCATTTAATTCAATTGAGGAATAATATTCCAAGGTTGATGATGCATCTAAAAAAGTTAAATCCTACAGTTTATAAAAATTGGGAAAGATATCAAAAATTGGCTCTAAGTGTTTCAAAAATTTATCTAAATCTAAAAAATTTAATACGATTTTTCACCTTTTTTACTACACCTTTTTGGTGCAATCTTAAAACAAAAAACCTTCAAACATTTTGTTCCAAAATAATAGAACAATTTGAAGATTATGTCAATTGTGCATAAACACTTCACAGCGTGTTTTCCTGATCGAAGCCTTTAAGCACATATACAGTTGCGTTCAATAAATAATGAAATCGCTTGAAGCAGTGCACTCGCTTCCAACTTTGACCAGCTGCCATTTCTGTCTGTCACAAAATCTAGTTCAACTATCCAACTAACACTTCACAAAATTTAAATATTGTGAAAAAGACTATAAAATAAATAAAGCTATTCTCAAAAAAAAAATGGAAATCCGAGATTGCTTCACAAAATTCGCTGCATTTTTGCCAATTTTCATGATCATAATTTCAAATACTTAAAATTTGGTAAAAAAAATGTAAAAATGTTCGATTTAGTTTCGTCAAATCGGTAGAAGCAATCAAAAATGGAAAAATTAGGTTCATTATTGTCCCATAAGCGAATTCATTCTATTTTATACGGATGCCTCTTTAATATAGTCAATTGATAGAAACTTCCTCCTGCTTTGATTAGAAATAGGAAATATTCAATAAGGAAGAGATTCTAACGAAAGAACGAATATAATTCTTGCTTCAAGTTTCTATGTATCAAATTCGTATATCAATTTTTTTTGCAGGTCGTTTCTGAAACTCTGTTTTTCGTATTTTGCGCTGTTGATTACGACATTTTTCAAACAATCATCCGTAAAAAAAAGAAAATTAAATCTTCCATTCTTTTTTGAATGCAACTGTTTAAATACTTTCGCTCTCAAGACCTCACATGGTTGATTTGATTCATCAATTTTACATTTTTGATGTACAAGGGTACCTTATCCCAACGATGATCATCCTAAAGGCATGGCTGACGACGATTTGGACTGTTTTTACCTTGTATAAAAAAACGAATAGAAAACTCATAATCCTGTACGCTAAATTGATCCTTGTGTTACGCAGCATTACTGTTTATTTCAATCTGTTTTTTTACAACTGATTTCAAAACCTTGACCAAGAGTTGTGTCAAAATCGTTTTCATCGTTAAACTTTTCCTCCCTGCTATCAGTCAAACAAATATTGATTTTCTACCATGAATTTTATTGGAACGTTTTCCTACAATCATGCTCGAATCAAACAAAAAACACTTTGATTATGTATCGAAAAAGAAACTTCATTCTTAGCTCGAAATCTCAACCGAAACAGGGAAAAGCTTCACTGCACGCGGCTTCCATACGTAAAGTAATAAAAACAACTTTCCTACTGCATCGACCTTCTCGGAAAGGATCATCGATTATTAAGGATTAATTTTTACCCTCAATCATAAAGCAAATCGATGAAGAAGGCCAGTAGGTTCAACTCATTAAGATAAGCAAGTGTTCAACCCTTTTGTTGTTGTTGAAAAGGAATAATCTTTTCAACGAACAATGAGAAAAACAAACTTTATTATAATAGAAAGTCTTTTGAATCGTTAATAAGCCTTCGTCAAATGGGAAAATCTCAATTTGAAATCTGAAACCAAGTCATAAAATTCTTGAATGAGCTTGTGTGTGCTTGATTTCACAATCCAGTACAAATTTCAGGTCAAAATCACTCTCTGGAGCCACTACTTTGGCAATTAAGCAAAATAAACACTTATGAAACCATAAGTATTTGAAAGTTGAAGAAAATTGAGAATTTTAAGCATAAGGTTGACAAAATTTGGCAGTAGTTTCACTTTTTATAACACAATTTTTTAATGATGGAACATAACATTAACAAATGCATAACAAATATGCAATGTTATCTAAAATCAGGTCTCATTTTTTCAAAAATATTTAAATTATGTTTATGATGCGTCGAACCCTTTTAATTAACTTGTTGTTAAATTAGGCTAAATTTACTCTCTGGAGCCACCATTTTGGTAAAGCTTTAAACAAATTACAGCATTCCATTTACCATATCTTCTTTCGTTCTCAATAAATGCATTTAATAAACTTACATCTCAAGAACGCGAGAGTAGGTGAAAAATCTATAATCACCGAAAGAATTCCACGCCTAATTGCCGGGAGGAATTTCACATGCCTCTCTTCAAGTGGAAATAATTTGTGAAATAGTAGTACAGTGTCACTGGCTTTTTGTTCCGAACATTAGCAGCTGCTGCTGCAAGAAAAAAAAAAGAGCAACTAGCAGTTCATCCACTCTTTCAAGCATCCCGGAAGAAACATTCCGGATTAAAATAACGACACAAGAGAGGTACTCACTTACAACTAGGTACTTTGAACGAAAATTGAGGCAAAAAAAGAAGAACGACTTAACGTCACACCGAAATGGAAAATCCCTGTCATAGTTTCGCTAGCAGCTCGCTCACGAATAGACTGACGACACCTTACACAGCTAGCATCGAAAGCCGCCCTTTAAACCCACTCCGTTTGACCCGCAAATTGCTTGCACTGCTGCTGGAGAGGGTGGTGCAAATGACATAAAAGAGGACTGCATTGTAAATCTAACGGAAAATATAACTCAGGATGGATTCAATTTCTTGAATGACGCATTTGATAGAATGTTTCGAATAAACTTGTTTAATTTTTGGTCAAAAACATAAATAAAAAAATAACATAGTAGTAAATCTGTAAATTTTTAGGTGATGAAAAATTTTACTTTTGAGAAAAATCGACCATCATATTAAACGCCTTAAATTAGGCAACATAAAACATGTTCAAAATAAAATTCTTGAAAAAATACCAACACGTGTTAAATGTTCAATCTTGAACCATTCCGATAATCTAGAAAGCTACTATCAAGGGCAACGTTCAAATTGCTTTTGAGAGAAAGAGTGGCTGTACTATCTGTGCATTTTCAGATTTGCACTGTACCTTGTATTCATCATTCATCATTCAGCTTTTTTTTTGCTAAAAATCATTAATTTTAAATCTGATTTGGCATTTTTATCATTTTTGTCATTTTCGTCATTTTCGTCATTTTCGTCATTTTCGTCATTTTTGTCATTTTTGTCATTTTTGTCATTTTTGTCATTTTTGTCATTTTTGTCATTTTTGTCATTTTTGTCATTTTTGTCATTTTTGTCATTTTTGTCATTTTTGTCATTTTTGTCATTTTTGTCATTTTTGTCATTTTTGTCATTTTTGTCATTTTTGTCATTTTTGTCATTTTTGTCATTTTTGTCATTTTTGTCATTTTTGTCATTTTTGTCATTTTTGTCATTTTTGTCATTTTTGTCATTTTTGTCATTTTTGTCATTTTTGTCATTTTTGTCATTTTTGTCATTTTTGTCATTTTTGTCATTTTTGTCATTTTTGTCATTTTTGTCATTTTTGTCATTTTTGTCATTTTTGTCATTTTTGTCATTTTTGTCATTTTTGTCATTTTTGTCATTTTTGTCATTTTTGTCATTTTTGTCATTTTTGTCATTTTTGTCATTTTTGTCATTTTTGTCATTTTTGTCATTTTTGTCATTTTTGTCATTTTTGTCATTTTTGTCATTTTTGTCATAAATGAGATTGATTAAACAAAATGATTCATTGTTGTGCATTTTCTGTGATTTGTTTTTAATGGCTTTGAAAATTCAATAAATCGTTAGCATGTGCTCTTTCGAGCGTTCGATACTCAAATAAACATCATTCCAAGCTTGAAATTACCTCAGCCGTATGTCACTACTGTTCTGATCTGAACTTTCCCCATATAAGTATCCCATCTGTATGCATGTTGGCCTTCTAATCGAAAATCTGACCGGAAGTCAGCACAAGAAGACGGACAGCATCATCGATGAATGGGGAGGATAAAACCGGACTCGAGCCCAATGCCAAGACGATTCGATTGGATTGGATTGAAACAATATCCATTTGATTCCGGTGGTTGCCCGCGCACCGGAAACTGCTGCTTACCTGCCGCCGACCGAGTGAGGTCCTATATTGCTGCGGATAAGGTTTGTTGTGAATGCAAACGAAGTCGGCAGAAGAATTCTTGGAAGACACAACCAACCTCTCCACGACATTTCGAGTTGATTGAGTCCGGAAAGTGTGTCTCCTTCTCTTAGCAGACAGGTGGGGCTGCTAGCATCCTAATAAGATTTTCATTTTGAAGGTCAGCCTCGGGTATTCTTGCTTGGATGCTTTCGTCTGTAAATAGAGTTATTTTGGCCAAATCACTTTCAAAAGGCTATTCTCAATTTAAATTTTACCTTTTTATTCCCAGTTTTTTCACTATTCTTCTCACGACGACAGACCGACAATCATTATTCAAACGACCCCCGACGACGATTTTCAAATTAAACTTTAAACTACTTAATAAGATAGTTTTCTTGAATCATAAACACAAATTGTTTAGGTTCAGGTTTTTTTTCGTATGCAAAACATTTCCAAGATCTGCGGCCGTCAAGTTTTGTTTAAAACATTCAATTTTCGCATGCTGTGATGTAAAAAATAGTTCGATTTCTATCACATACGGCTTGTTTGAAGACTGTGAATTCTTTTTTCATGTAATTTAACTTAAAAAAGTTTTAGCAGCTGATCTTGAAACTTTATTCCATTGTAAAGTCGCCTGAAGAGGTTATCTCATCAAAACGACTGCCATCAGCAAAATTATGTGTAGTTTTACAGTTACTCATACCCTATGCTTCCACGATACAATTCGTGACATGATGCTCGGCTGTCCACACGTGAGTAAACCTAATGGGTAGAGTCTCTTTTTTCCTCATAATCTGATGACCAAAGCTAGTATGTACAGCTAGCCAGCAGCAGATAATATGTAGTAGGTAGCGTTCCACTGACCAGCATAAAAATGAAACATCACCAAAAACGACAGCGACAAAGTATAGTAGTAGGCGCTGCTGTCCAGGGGGTTATGTTGTTAGTACCTAGTGTTGATGATGATGATGACGTTCCTATGGACACAGTCAGTTGCTACCATTAAAAGGAGTCCTTGTCATCCAACGGTAGCTTGGATGGGTGTTCATTCATTTTTTTCTTCATACATTTTTTCCGAAAGCAAGGGATATAAGGATCGTTAAATGACCACGTGGACCATCCATTGTTGACACATAATAAGTTAACACTTTCAACCCGTATATGAGCGAGTCAGCTTAGCACCAACAGTAGAAATGTTGGAAGGAAGCGACAATGACCTTCAGCAGCGATGAATGAGAGAGCTGAGGCAAAAAAAAAACTAATCGATCCATCTTGGGTGGAACACTATAAGCCATCCACAAGTTGTTGACATGGGACCCAGGGAATTACCGCTCCCGGGTATGATAGATACCGAAAGGGTAACTAGTTTTGTGTTTCTTTCGCTTACTCTCCGGCCACACTGCACTGTCAGCGCGGTCCCTGAAAGTTTGTTTGTAAACAAGACCATTTATGATGGCTCTACGGGATTTGTGAAAATCCACTGAAGTGGGTTTTGTTTTAATCAAAATTGTTGGTGAAAAACGGAGTAAAACTAACACTGGTGAGATAATAACATCATGTCCTTACAATGATGTATTAAATTTCGACAAAAATCATAAGAGCCAGAAAAAAGTAAAACAAAAGTTGGAAAAAGCTAAACGAAATTCGAACAACTACAAAATAAATTCAAGCTAAACAGAAACAAATCAAGCTGAAGCTGAAAAAGTCGAATAAAATAAGAATAAGAAGCGATCAAGAGCCTAACGAAAGTCTAAAATGTCTGACAATCCACTAAAAAAATTCTCATGAAGATCTTACAAAAGCCTAACAAAACTCTGACAATAGTTTGAAAAAGTCTGACAAAAGTTTGAAAACGTCTGACAAAAGTCTGAAAAAAGTCTAACAAAAGTCTGAAAAAGGTTGACAAAACTTATACACATTACTGAAATAAACCTGACCAAAGTCGGACAGAAGTCTGACAAAACTCAGATAAAATAGGAAAAAAGAAAAGTTTGACAAAATTTGGAAAAAAGTAACAAAAGTTTAACAAAAGTCCGCAAAAAAAAGTCTGACAACAGTCGACTAAAGTCTGAAAATGTCTTACAAAAGTTTAACACACGTCAGACAAAAGTTCGACAAATGTTGATAATCATCAACTACCACAAAAATGATAAAAGAATGACAAAAGCCTGAAAAAAGTCTAGCACAACTCTGATAAAACTCCGAGAAACGTCCAACAAAAGTTTAACAAAAGTCTGCAAAAAGTCTGACAAAGATCGAAAAAAGAATGACAAAAGTCTAAAAATGTCTTACAAAAATTTAACGAAAGCCTAACAAAAGTCGAACAAAATTTGACAAATGGCTGAAAAAGTATGACAAAAGTCTGATAAAAGTCTAACAAAAGTAAAAGAAAACTTTGACACAAGCCTGTCAAAAGTCTGACAAAAGTCCGACAAAAGTTCGAAAAAGTCTGACAAAAAACTGACAAAAGTCAGACAAAAGTGTCACAGAAGTCTGACAAAAGTATGACAAAAGTCTGACAGAAACCTGATGAAAGTCTGATGAAAGTTTGATAAAAGTCTGAAATATCTGAAAAAAGTCTGAAAAATATCTGAAAAAAGTCTGACCAAAGTCTGACAAAAGTCTGACAAAAGTCTAACGAAAATCTGACAAAAGTCTAACTATTATCAGCCTTTTGTCAGGATTTCGTTAGACTTTTTTCAGATTTTTGTCAGACTTTTATGAGATTCTTGTCAGACTTTTGTCAAATTTTTGTCAGACTTTTCTAAAGTCTGACTAAAGTCACACAAAAGTCTGACAACAGTCTGACACAAATCTAACAAAAATCTGACATCAATCTGACAAAAATCGGACAAAAGTCCGACAAAAATCTGAAAAATGTCTGAAAAAAAAATCTGAAAAAAGTCAGACCAAAAGTCTGACAAAAATCTGACAAAAGTCTGACAAAAGTCTGAAAAAGGTCTGACAAAAATCTGAAAAAAATTTTGACCAAAATCTGAAAAAAGTCTGACAAAAGTAAGATAAAAGTCTAACAAAAGCCTGACAAAGGCTTATTAAAGTCTGATAAAAAAATTTCAATAATGTGACCAAAACGGAAAAAAAATAAGATGACCAGTCCGACAAAAAAATTTCAAAGTGTAACAAAAGTCTAACAAAAGTCTGATGAAATATTGGCAAGATTCTGACAAAAGCCTGACAAAAGTCATACAAAAGTCAAGCCTGACAAAAGTCATACAAAAGTCTGACAAATCTCTGACAAAAGTCTGACAAAAGCTTGACATAAGTTTGACAAAAGTTTGACAAAAGTTGGACAAAAATTGGACTAAAATTTTACAAAAGTTTGACAAAAGTTTGACAAAAGTTTGACAAAAGTCTGACAAAAGTCTGACAAAAGACAAACAAAAGCGTGACAAAAGTCTTAAAAATGACTGACAAAAGTATGGATTTTTTTTTTTGAAAAGTCTGACCAAACTGACAAAAGTATGATAAAACAGTATGTCAAAGCCAAACGAAAGTTTAACAAAAGTCTGACAAAATTAAGACGAAGTTTTGACAAAATATTGACAAAAGACTAACAAAAGTCTTACGAAGTTTGATGAAAAGTCTGACAAAAGTCTGACAAAAGTCTGACAAAAGACTGACAAAAATCAGACAAAAGTCTAACAAAAGTCTGACAAAAGTCTAACAAAAGTCTGAAAAAGTCTGACAAAAGTCTGACAAAAGTTTGACAAAAATGACAAAAATGACAAAAATGACAAAAATGACAAAAATGACAAAAATGACAAAAATGACAAAAATGACAAAAATAACAAAAATGACAAAAAAGACAAAAATGACAAAAATGACAAAAATGACAAAAATGACAAAAATGACAAAAATGACAAAAATGACAAAAATGACAAAAATGACAAAAATGACAAAAATGACAAAAATGACAAAAATGACAAAAATGACAAAAATGACAAAAATGACAAAAATGACAAAAATGACAAAAATGACAAAAATGACAAAAATGACAAAAATGACAAAAATGACAAAAATGACAAAAATGACAAAAATGACAAAAATGACAAAAATGACAAAAATGACAAAAATGACAAAAATGACAAAAATGACAAAAATGACAAAAATGACAAAAATGACAAAAATGACAAAAATGACAAAAATGACAAAAATGACAAAAATGACAAAAATGACAAAAATGACAAAAATGACAAAAATGACAAAAATGACAAAAATGACAAAAATGACAAAAATGACAAAAATGACAAAAATGACAAAAATGACAAAAATGACAAAAATGACAAAAATGACAAAAATGACAAAAATGACAAAAATGACAAAAATGACAAAAATGACAAAAATGACAAAAATGACAAAAATGACAAAAATGACAAAAATGACAAAAATGACAAAAATGACAAAAATGACAAAAATGACAAAAATGACAAAAATGACAAAAATGACAAAAATGACAAAAATGACAAAAATGACAAAAATGACAAAAATGACAAAAATGACAAAAATGACAAAAATGACAAAAATGACAAAAATGACAAAAATGACAAAAATGACAAAAATGACAAAAATGACAAAAATGACAAAAATGACAAAAATGACAAAAATGACAAAAATGACAAAAATGACAAAAATGACAAAAATGACAAAAATGACAAAAATGACAAAAATGACAAAAATGACAAAAATGACAAAAATGACAAAAATGACAAAAATGACAAAAATGACAAAAATGACAAAAATGACAAAAATGACAAAAATGACAAAAATGACAAAAATGACAAAAATGACAAAAATGACAAAAATGACAAAAATGACAAAAATGACAAAAATGACAAAAATGACAAAAATGACAAAAATGACAAAAATGACAAAAATGACAAAAATGACAAAAATGACAAAAATGACAAAAATGACAAAAATGACAAAAATGACAAAAATGACAAAAATGACAAAAATGACAAAAATGACAAAAATGACAAAAATGACAAAAATGACAAAAATGACAAAAATGACAAAAATGACAAAAATGACAAAAATGACAAAAATGACAAAAATGACAAAAATGACAAAAATGACAAAAATGACAAAAATGACAAAAATGACAAAAATGACAAAAATGACAAAAATGACAAAAATGACAAAAATGACAAAAATGACAAAAATGACAAAAATGACAAAAATGACAAAAATGACAAAAATGACAAAAATGACAAAAATGACAAAAATGACAAAAATGACAAAAATGACAAAAATGACAAAAATGACAAAAATGACAAAAATGACAAAAATGACAAAAATGACAAAAATGACAAAAATGACAAAAATGACAAAAATGACAAAAATGACAAAAATGACAAAAATGACAAAAATGACAAAAATGACAAAAATGACAAAAATGACAAAAATGACAAAAATGACAAAAATGACAAAAATGACAAAAATGACAAAAATGACAAAAATGACAAAAATGACAAAAATGACAAAAATGACAAAAATGACAAAAATGACAAAAATGACAAAAATGACAAAAATGACAAAAATGACAAAAATGACAAAAATGACAAAAATGACAAAAATGACAAAAATATGACAAAAATGACAAAAATGACAAAAATGACAAAAATGACAAAAATGACAAAAATGACAAAAATGACACAAAAATGACACAAAAATGACACAAAAATGACACAAAAATGACACAAAAATGACACAAAAATGACACAAAAATGACACAAAAATGACACAAAAATGACACAAAAATGACACAAAAATGACACAAAAATGACACAAAAATGACACCAAAAATGACACCAAAATGACACAAAAATGACACAAAAATGACACAAAAATGACACAAAAATGACACAAAAATGACACAAAAATGACACAAAAATTTCACAAAAATGACACAAAAATGACACAAAAATGACACAAAAATAACACAAAAATGACACAAAAATGACACAAAAATGACACAAAAATGACACAAAAATGACACAAAAATGACACAAAAATGACACAAAAATGACACAAAAATGACACAAAAATGACACAAAAATGACACAAAAATGACACAAAAATGACACAAAAATGACACAAAAATGACACAAAAATGACACAAAAATGACACAAAAATGACACTAAAATGACACAAAAATGACACTAAAATGACACAAAAATGACACAAAAATGACACAAAAATGACACAAAAATGACACAAAAATGATACAAAAATTATACAAAAATGATACAAAAATGACACAAATATAACACAAAAATAACACAAAAATGACACCAAAATGATACCAAATAACACCAAAATGATACAAAAATGATACCAAAATGACACCAAAATGACACCAAAATGACACCAAAATGACACCTAAATTACACAAAAATGATTCAAGAATGACAAAAAATGACATAAAAATAACACAAAAATGACACAAAAATGACACAAGAATGACACAAAAATGACACCAAAATGACACAAAAATGACATAAAAATGACACAAAAATGACACAAAAATGACACAAAAATGACACAAAAATGACACAAAAATGACAAAAAAATGACACAAAAATGACTCAAGAATGACACAAAAATGCCACAAAAATGACACAAAAATTACACAAAAATTACACAAAAATGATACAAAAATGACACAAAAATTACACAAAATGACAAAAATGACTCCAAAATGTCTTGAAGAGAAATAGAATATTACTTTAAAACACCACAAAATTGAAACCAAAATAATACAAAAAGTACCTACAATAATAGAACTTCTTTCAAAAATGTCAATAGAAATGTAAAAAAACTGCATCAATGCTTAAAATTGCAAATTAAAGTCACGTTTTGACAAAATTCTTCTGCCATGACAGTGGTACAATATTGATTAAGGAAATTGGAGTTTAAACACTCGATAGCCATACAACGGAAGTGCATTTAGCAACAGTCTGCTCAAATAGCGATACACGAGTTACTTTTTTCTGCTTCCGTTTCTTCTTCACCGGAACAGCTGGTGTCCAAATACACTAGTAGCCAAAACAGGCGAGTAGGTGGAAAGGCTGCTGGAAAAGTTAAGCTCCTTAGCGGGTGACAAAAAGCGCGAGGACACAAACGAGCTTAATTAAAATACGGTCGGCAACCAGAGAGCGAACCACTTGACTTAAAGCGCTCGGGACCGATTCTCGAGGACCCGCCGTCGCTTTGATGGGCAAAAATCCAATCAGTGATAATTATTTCCCTCCATCAGCCGGAAGCTGGAGACAGAAATCGAATCGTGGGGGTAGGTGTAGAATTGGTGAAACAACGACGACACGGTCAGACTTAGGGTTTGGGTTTTGAAAGTGTCGTAACTGGGAATTGATGGGTAGAGAAAGTTTGTTCGGAGAAGGAAATTCTTAGGACATCTGAAGAAGAACACAGCTTTCGGTTCATTAATCCCTCATCTTTTGTCGTCCAGATCTATCTGAAAAAGTGTGCCTGATTTTGCTCTTCAATCGTTTTTCCGCTTTCCTTCCAGGAATTCACGCTAGGGTGAATCCGCCACCATTAGGCGTCTTGGAAGTGGAAGAAATACGAAAATGCGAGAAAATTTCCATCTTTTATTCATTCCGAACGCGTCAAAAACTTGAAAGAATCAGAACATGGAAAATAAAACAAACAACCTAATCAAGGTGGGGAAATCGTCCAAAAGCTTGACCATTGATTGATGTTCGAAAAACAAAACCAAACAGAGAGAGAGAAAAAAAACACAAGACAGGCTTTCAAGACAGAAGCCCGGTCAGTGGCTTAAGCCTGAAGTTGATCAAATGCCTATGGCAATCATTTATTACTCCTGAGCTGATAAGTTAGATTCCCCATTCCAGAGTGTTCAGAATGTTGGTATTTAATTATCTGCTTCTTTGTGGAAATTAATTAACTGCACTTGAGTTTGATTTAAGAATCTACCTAATACTCCAAACATCCGATGAGTAATTTCATAACAATTATTTTGAGAAGCTTGCATCTGTTTTCAAACGAAAAAAAATATTAAAAACCTTAGCAACCAAATGCAAATCGCATAAGATCCTTCCAATGTTTTCAGATCAACATCTTAAAGTTCGGGCAATAAACCATAACCAAAAAGCAAACTGTTGCATTGATTCGATATTGGCTAGCATCCTTCTGGGAACGACACGTTCCAATAATAGCACGTCGATATTCATAAAGCACGACGACGTGGCA
The DNA here is from genome assembly GCF_029784155.1 of Uranotaenia lowii. Taxonomy (NCBI): domain Eukaryota; kingdom Metazoa; phylum Arthropoda; class Insecta; order Diptera; family Culicidae; genus Uranotaenia; species Uranotaenia lowii. The sequence goes on from NC_073693.1 coordinate 362,086,235, forward strand.
TGGAAGTAGGTACTCACCGCAAAAATTGAACCCACTAAAACCACAAACTGAGCGAGTGGTGGGAAACCACTTCAGCAAAAAGGATCTCCCAACTGCGAGAGGTTTAATGCGAAAGGATAACATATTTGCAGCATGAAGGGTTTTTTTTGCTCCTGATGGTTAACGCAATGTTCAAATGGATTCAAGTGGTTGAAACCGTAAAAGTTTTTATTATGTTCCAATTTTTTTCCACATTTTTTCTTTCAAGGTTCGATTCACTTCTTATCATAAATAGTCTCTATATTTCATATTAAGACAGTTGCGTCCATTGGAAAATTTATTCGAGCATTTTTTTTCTATCGATACTGAATCGTTCCTTTCCAACATACCGGAAAGCGAGTTCCGTTCAGGTCAAGGGATGATGCTGCTGTTCCTGATTGTCGGAAATTCTGGAATCCGCGGCCGCATTCGAGTTGAGGATTCCAACCCCTTCTTCTCTAGTCGTGTCGGGAGAGTCGGGATTATACTTCATAAATTTTGCGAAGCGGTGTTCGGCGAAGGTCAGTCAGTTCGTTCGACCGTCCGGAAGATGTAGGGGAAGAGGGGGCATAATGCCCACGTTAAGAAGAAAGCCTTGTTTTAGAATGCATTTGAAAAGATTAACTTTAATTTTCGATTCTGTTTGGAAGTTTGGTTTATTTTTTGTCTAAATCTGTTAGTTAGAATAACTGGAAGGTCAAAAAGACCACAAATTTAATGAAGTTTAAAGAGTAGGTTGAAAACTGGATTTCAAATTCAGTAGGGGCATAATGCGCATATGTGTGTACCCAATCGCGCCGTTTAACGTTTAATAAGTGTTTATTGATCCAAGTGCCTCCGAAAGTGTTTGCCAGGTAAAAACACTTCTATTCTACTTTACTGGTAGAAAAATGTATTGCTACGCGCAGTGCTGCCAGATATACTGAAATACTTGTGAAAAGTTAATTAAATCTGTATTAAATTTAGGAATTTTAAATATATACGTTTATATTCAAGTTATGTTTTCCAATAAAACTTATAAACATCTTTAAAATTGTTGTGATGAAATTGCATATAAATTTAAACAAATATGAAACATGCTTAAAGATAAACGGACATGGCGCGTTTTGCCCCACCTAGACATGTTTATTAAAACTCGTTCAAAATAACAGAAAAAATAATTGAATAAGGAAATTTTTCGTTTTGTGATGATTTTCAAGACCAATGTTCATCATTGTAACAGATGTCAGGTAATTATTTTGTCGATAGATGCTGTAATTCCTTACGAAAGTCAAGGCACAAATTGCAAGGAATATGGCTTGAAAAGTATTTTTGGATTTTTGCAAGGATTTATCGCATATTTGATGCTAATTTTTTGTACAAAAGGTTTCTACTGTTAATTAGAAGGGAATAGCGTACCGAATTCTTAAAATAAGTGTATATCTAGCTAGATATCGCAGTGGGGCGTTTTGCCCACACTGGGCATTATACCCCCAGTTCCCCTATTTATATCAATGGGCTCCGTCCGCCGGAATGTGAGATTGAATTTGGCCCCTTTTCCGTTATGATTTTCCTTCATCTTTCGGTGAAGGTTTGGTTAAGGATAACATTTTTTTTTTGGTTCGAGTGTGGCGATTTTTTTCTCACAGCAGCAATATATATAACAGAAAATTTCTATCGGAAGAATCTAACATTTCACAAAGTTTTGATGAATTTCCTTAATTAACAGTATCTGTTCAGTCTGCAATCTGTGATCGAAAATGCTGGGGATTACATTCGCAGCTGGTGGTAATTGTGGAAATATCCCTAATGCAACTGCAGCTGGTTGCTATCTTAGGTGGGGGATTTTCATTTGCTTCCTTTATAAACAATCCAAGCAGGCAGGCGATGGTAAACCTGTTAATTTATGCAGTTGGTTATTATGAAGTCGACTGTGATTATTATTTCGTACCTTAGTAGGCACTAGCATTTTTCGCCGTTTCTTCAGTCGATATTATTTGAAGTTTCTCTTTGAAAAAAGCGGAATTTAACAAACAGGAACAAGATCTGAGACTATAACTAGAACTAGAACTAGAACAAGAACTAGAACTAGAATTAGAACTAGAACTAGAAATAGAACTAGAACTAGAACTAGAACTAGAACTAGAACTAGAACTAGAACAAGAACTAGAACTAGAACTAGAACTAGAGCTAGAACTAAAGCTAGAACTAGAACTAGAACTAGACCTAAAGCTAGAATTAGAACTAGAACTAGAGCTAGAACTAGAACTCGAACTAGAACTCGAACTAGAGTTAGAACTAGAAACTAGAACTTGACTTAGAACTAGAATTAGAACGAGCACCAGAACTAGAGCTAGAACTTGAATTAGAATTATAACTATTTAGAACTAGAACTACAACTAGAACTACAACTAGAACTACAACTAGAACTACATCTAGAACTAGAATAAAAACGAAAACTAGAGCTAGAACGAGAACTAGATTTATGTAGAACTAGAACTAGAATAAGAACAAGAGCTAGAACCGAATTTGAATTAGAATTAGAATTAGAACTACAACTAGAAATAGATCTAGAACTAGAATTAGAACATGAACTAGAGCTAGAACAAGAACTAAAGTTAGAACTAGAACTAGAATTAGAACTATAACTAGAACCAGAACTAGATCTAGAAGTATAGCTAGAATTAGAACGAGAACTAGAGCTAAAACTAGAACTAAAATAAGAACTAGAACTATAATTGGAACTACAACTTGAACTAGATCTAGAAGTAGATCTGGAATCAGAACTAGAACGATAACTAGAACTAGAGGTTGAACTTGAACTAGATCTAGAATTAGAACGAGAACTGCATTTAGAACTAGAACTTGAATTATGTAGAACTAGAATTAGAACTAGAACTAGAACTAGAACAAGAACTAGAACTAGAACTAGAAATAGAATTAGAACTAGAACTAGAATTGTAACTAGAACAAGAACTAGAACTAGAACTAGAGCAAGAACTAGAGCTAGAGCTGGAACGAGAACTTGAACTAGAGCTAGAGCTAGAACTTGAGTTAGAACTAGGAACTAGAACTTGACTTAGAACTAGAATTAGAACGAAAACTAGAACTAGAGCTAGGACTTGAATTAGAATTATAACTATTTAGAACTAGAACTACAACTAGAACTACAACTAGAACTACAACTAGAACTACAACTAGAACTACAACTAGAACTACAACTAGAACTACACACTAAGATTGGATTTATCTCGCTCGGGACCGTGATTCTCTGTATCACAGGAAAACTGCTCAAATCAAACGAAATTCGAATAGAAACTCTCCCGAATCTTGGGACGCTTCATCTCTCCTGAAATCCGATACAAACTTGCTACGAAAGCACAGGGACTTGAAGCATCCCCGTGAATTCAGAACAGTGTTTTCCCGAATCACTGTAGATTGATTGCTGTCAAATGTTTTCTTCCTTTGCTCTCCTGCCTTAAAAAAACACCGAGATTTTTTGTCTCTTTTTTACCATGTGTTTTGCGCGTGTTGCGTTCTGTTCGATCCAAAATCATCAACTGTCATTTTTTTTTCACTGTTGTTGATGCTCGGTAGCCGCTCACGAGAAGATCTTGTGAACCATAAGTTGTGATTGAAGCTGAATCCCTAAAGGAAACAAGAGGACATGACATTTGGCTGGAGTTTACAAGCTGTCCCCTATAACGATTCCGGTAAGATTGCTTTTGCGTTGGACTGAAATTTCCAAATATATTTTTTAAAATTTTATTCACACCCTAATTTTGTCTCATCTTGTACTTCATATTACAGCTCCAGAGTCCGTGGCTTGGAGGAATCAGGATCCGACAAAACTTGAGATGGACTACGACTAGGCTGATTCGGGCACAAGATTTCCCTGCCCCGGTTTGGTTCGTGTTTGGCCAATTCATCTCGTCTCAGGCTTAATGGTATGGCCCCGAAGCGCCATTTATTTACAGAAGGAATGATGAGGAACTGCTTCGTTTGTGTGATGTGTATAGTGTTAAAGTGAAAATTGTGAAAATGTGTCCACTCTGGAAAAAAAGACATTTCCTTAAACATTGGAAAATATATTTAATATGAAACAATTGTGTTCTTTTTTTTGCATAGATTGGGAATAATTTTAATAATAAAAAAGAATAAGAAGATTGGGTAGGATAGAGTTAACTGCAAATCACAGGAGAAACCCGTTTCGAGCTCCCTGCAAATTACAGGAGAATATTGTTTCGAACCTACAGATGCGTTTGACAGTTGTTTTCCTGAGCTGTTTTGCTGTCCTGAAATCGTCCTGTAATTTCAGCTGTTGAAAATACAGGACAGAATCGTCCCGATCACAGGAGAAAAGATTAAGTGTGTACAACTAGAACTACAACTAGAACTACAACTAGAACTACAACTAGAACTACAACTAGAACTACAATTAGAACTACAACTAGAACTACAACTAGAACAACAACTAGAACTACAACTAGAACTTCATCTAGAACTAGAATAAAAACGAAAACTAGAGCTAGAACTTGAACTAGAATTATGTAGAGCTAGAACTAGAATAAGAACAAGAGGTAGAAATGAATTTAAACTAGAATTAGAACTACAACTAGAAATAGATCTAGAACTAGAATTAGAACATGAACTAGAGCTAGAACAAGAACTAAAGTTAGAACTAGATCTAGAATTAGAACTATAACTAGAACCATAACTAGATCTAGAAGTAGAACTAGAATTAGAACGAGAACTAGAGCTACAACAAGAACTAAAATAAGAACTAGAAGTAGAATTGGAACTACAACTTGAACTAGATCTAGAAGTAGAGCTGGAATCAGAACTAGAACAATAACTAGAACTAGAGGTTGAACTTCAACTAGATCTAGAATTATAACGAGAACTGCATCTAGAACTATAATAAGAACTAGAACTAGAACTAGAACTGGAGGTAGAGCTAGAGCTAGAGCTGGAACTATAACTTGAACTAGAGCTAGAACTAGAGTTAGAACTAAGAACTAGAACTTGACTTCGAACTAGAATTAGAACGAGAACTTGAACTAGAGCTAGAACTTGAATTAGAATTATAACTATTTAGAACTAGAACTACATCTAGAACTAGAATCAAAACGAAAACTAGAGCTAGAACTAGAACTAGAATTATGTAGAGCTAGAACTAGAATAAGAGCAAGAGCTAGAACTGAATTTAAACTAGAATTAGAACTACAACTAGAAATAGATCTAGAACTAAAATAAGAACTAGAACTAGAATTAGAATTACAACTTGAACTAGATCTAGAAGTAGAGCTAGAACCAGAACTAGTACAATAACTAGAACTAGAGGTTGGACTTGAACTAGATCTAGAATTAGAACGAGAACTGCATCTAGAACTAGAACTTGAGTTATGTAGAACTAGAATAAGAACTAGAACTAGAACTAGAACTAGAAGAAGAATAAGATCTAGAATTGGAACTAGATCTAAAACAAGAACTAGATCTAGTTCTAGATCTAAAACAAGAACAGTAGTAGGATTGAGATTTCAACTTCATCTAGAACCTCACAGAAAACATCTTCAAAACTGATTATTTTAAGAATAAGGAGAGCCAATGCAACGTTAGATTTGAAAAAATCAAAGAAAAACATTAAGTGAAGATGTAAATTTGACTGAAGAAATTATGAGAAGTGATTTGCGTTTCAAATATTTTTTCAGAACAACCGAAGATTCTTAGGAAGGTGCTTCTTTTAGTGCTTCAATTTTACGATTTTGGATTGTACCCTCAACGCAATTGAAGGACTTTTTTTTCAAAAATTTGAATTATAATTGCTCTCAATTTCTATTAACCTAATTGCTTTGGTGTCCTGGACACCCATTAGCTTGCCTGATTCAATTGTTTTCTAAAAAAAATGGAGTTGTCATCTCAACTTACCAACATTTTAATTTTTCCATTGCTCCTTAAGTATTTCCCTCAACACGCTTCATTTTTACGATTTCAGGCTATCTTCTCAAAGTTTTTGATTAGCTTTTTTTGAGCCGTAAATATAAATCAACGCTTTCCACTATAAATTTTCTCTTAGTTTTTTTTGAAGCTTTTTCCAATACAAAAATAAGCTTTACTTACAACTTTACTTCTGTTGTTACTTCTGTTCTGTTTTTTTTTATTCAATCAGCTCATGATGGTGTGTCTGGTTCTGGTTTGTCAATCATTTCGCTAGCGTTCTTGGAAGCGATGTCCATACAGGATGACTGGATCACATCAACAGCAAGCCGATCGAGCACAGGTAGCTTGAGTAACGCCTCCACAGCTGTTGCTTTAGGCTATTTAATCATCGGTGTACTCGTAACCAATGATGGCAATAAAACGCAGCCCCGGCTGCAGAACCAATCACTTTCAAAATGGCGATGAAACTCCAAATTTTTCTACCAGTTTTCACTCGAGAACTACCAAAATGGTTGAAAATCAATGAAAGAATTCTTTAAAAAAATCATACTCGGAGTTTTTCATTAAAACCCAAAAAATGGTTATTTTTTATCCATAAATGGTTATTTTAAAACAAGCGTGCTTGAAGAAGCATGTAGAACTTGTAGCAAAGGCTCAAGTTGAATGATTTTTGTTTGTGAGATTTTTTCGAACAGTTATTTGTTTCTTTTGTAGTATATTGAATTGCACTTCCGAACATTTTAAACAATTGCCTCTCTTCCAATCGAAGGAAGACCTCGAGATGCTTCCATTCGTTAAAGAACCTTTTTCCGTTTTTTTTTTATCTTCCAACCAATCAACTCTGTCACATGTCTTACTTTCATTCCACTTCCGGGAAGCGCAATGTTGTACACACTTAGAAAAATCCGCGTAGATTTACGTGTTATAGCATGGGTAGAAGGGAATCGGGCACTTACGTGTGATAATACATTTGAATCCTTGTAAATTTTCTTTCCATAAGCAGTATTGTCACACTAAAAACTGGCCTTCCTACTACCCATGTTATTACATGTAATTTTTCATTCGGGTCCAATGTTATTATTTATAGTAGATTTACATGTCGAACCCCACAAAGATGCCACAAGCTCCACAAAAATACACGTAGATTTACATGCAATAACATGGGTAGAAGGGAGTCGGGTATTTACGAGTGATGAAACAGTTCATTTCATGTAAATTACCTTCAAATCAGCAGTATTACCACACGCAAAAACCCAATAACTTTCTACCCTTGTCATCGCATGTAAATTTTCGTTTGAGTCCAACAATATTGTTTACAGTAGCTTTACATGTACAACAAAATGTTTGGGGGAATTAGAATTCTCATTAAATTAAAAAAACATTAGTATTTGTCAATTTTAAGAGCTTTATTAACCATAAAATGCCTTCACGAAAGCAAAAAAGGTGCAAAACTCTCACTCAAACACAAAACACAGCAACTTGAGCCTAATACTGATTTTTCCATTAACCTGTGGCTAAGAGAATCTTTTTCTTTACTTATATCAATTTACATATTAAAATCCATGCATCCATGAAAACTGCTTTCATCAAACTATTGAACACCGAAACGAGAACGCAAGCAAACTCCCGACCAAATTCAATTATTGATAACCGCGGCCTGATGCAGCCAGCAGCATCACTAAGCCTAAAAAACTTCGTTTCGCAGAAAACATTTCTTTCTGCAAAATCCGTTTTCTTCTGCAACATGAAAAATTCATGGTAGCTTGACGATTTGCTTCATATCCGGATCTTAAAATAACACCTCCGAGCTCAATCGGAAAGCTGGCTATTAACAAACAGTTTAGAATAACTTCTTCTAAAACTAATGGTGATGTGATGTCCTCATCATTCGATTCTGCAGGCAGTCTAAAAGAAAAATAACACTATACTGAAACGTGAGCGTCTTGATGAAAAAATTGTTATCTTACCGTGGTTTCAGCATCGTTCCTGTGAGTTGTTCTCCGGCGGTCAGTTCGATATCTAGAGAATCGTCCACAATTTGTTGCATCTATAAAATGAATTTAATTATAAATTGAACACAATTTCAAATCTGTGAGTGAATTCAGTAGGGAACACTAGGAAATAAGTATAAGCATGATACGGTATTTAAAAACAAACTTTTAATGTTGAATAAAAGACAAACACATCTTGAGAGACACTAAAATATTAGGTATGCAACAAAAATTATTGAATATTTTTTATCAACTCACTTGAGGTTCTCTATAAATACGATTACAATTCTTTACTGATCTACTTAGTCTCGATCGATGACACTTACCTCATTTCCCTCTTCGACAATCATCGTTGTGCATTTTTTTCAAACCCTTGTTAAAGCGGCAATGTGAACCAATATCTTCTCAGAATCCGGGTTACTGATGTCCTATGAAGCATAAATCTGAAAATAAAATTTGATGTATAGCCGGTCATTCCGCTTCATTATTTAAAAAAATCATACTCGAAAATCAAAATTTCTATTAAAATACCTACATTTTTCTTCTTTTTACTATTTTCTTTGGTAAGAATTGGTAACAAAACCAACCAATTTAAAATAGTTTTTAAATGATAACAAAATATCTTGGCACTGAACTCAACAAAATTTTGTATAAACAATCTCATCGAAAAAGTAAACATCACTGAAAATTACGAATATCCAAACTTGAGAAGTTTGACCTCCTGTTTGAAGAAAGCAATCAATTTGATTTAAAATATGTTTTGTTATCATCGATTTTTTTGCAATTGTAGTCACGTTTATCTTTTCAACGAAATAAAGATTTGAAAATATACTTAAAACGAACGGTGATGCCTCTCTTTCCAATTCATTACTAAAAATTCATTCAAAACAAAACGGAATGATTGGTAAGTGATACCTTTAATTGAGTTTGCGACCATTTGTAAACCAATAATAGTTGAGTAAACGCAACCAAAAATTAAGAACGGTGATTGATCGTGTCCAGATTTTCAGCGCACCTTTCTGATTGCCAGCTTTACTGATTTCCCAATTTGCATGTTGTTCTCAAATCTGAAAATGTGTTTATTGCATGCTTAAAAAATTCAAAGTGGGTCCAATTATTATTTTGGTTTTAATTTATGATAAATAAGCAATTTTTTTTATAAGCAGTGAATAAAGAAAATAATGAATTATAGATAAGTGTTTATAACAATATTATAAAAGGTTTAATAAACTCTCGTTGACATCCTTCAATTTATCTTCGCGAAATCTCCTGGCATCTCTGGCAGAGCCGAAAAATAGAAAAATCAAGGTGGTTAGAAACCAGGGTTATTAGATTAGGGTGGTGTAAAATGTCAAAGAGCCCACTCAGCCATGCTGTGACATTGTTTACAAAACAAGAACGGATCAAAGTGCATCAAGCGCACAGGTATCACGGTAGCTGTGTGTGGCACGCACGAAGAAAAGGGAGGCGTATCGCGAAAAATAACCATAAAAAAGAGTCGACGACAAAAGATGATGTGTCAAATCAGTGTAGACCTGCTGGCAAGAAAATTCCTTTCCCGAGATTGGGGGAGAAAGTTCTCCGTTTGAAGTATAAAAGGTTATCGAAGCAGGGAGCAAAAACGAACTGGACCGAATGAAGAAAATTGGCCACTAAATGAGATCGTCTGTAAGTTACATGTTATCGCAAGGACCAGGTGACCCGATAATGGCGCATCCAGACTACGAGCAGCATCACTATCATCACGGTTGTCTGCTAATCCTTGTGCGCGGAATCGGTCCACTGAAGCCGCGATCTCTGCAGCGTGTTTTCGAACGAATTCAGCGACTGAACAACGTCAAAATTCCTGGTAAAGAAATTGCCCTGTTGTAAATTTTGCTTGATTTAAATTGACATCATTCATTGTAATTTCAGATTCTTCAGGAATAACTCGAGATATTTGGGTCCGATATATTAGAGACCATCCAGTGGAATTTTCCCATCGAACTTCGATGTGTGATATTAGCAGATTTCGTAGAACCTCGGCCACATCCTCCACTCGGTCCTTACCTCGGTGTAAGCGTATCGACCTTTAGCTTTGTGGGCCTCATCGATCACTACCAGTTTGATACTATCGGTGGGGAAGTTTTGTTCCGGAGAATTGATATCCGCTAAGATGACCTGGAAAAAACAAATTACGTAAAATTATCAGATATGTTAAAATTTAAAGGAAAAAAATCGTCATCACCTGTGGTGTAACATAGAACACCCGTTTAGTTTGCCACAGCTCGGAGCGGTTCTTCCTCAGCTGTTTCCCCGTCATTTCGGCGGTATCTTCCTTGGGAATACCCATGATCTTGTAGCATGCTTCGATCTGCTGATTTACCAGCGGTCTAGTCGGTGCCATGAAGATAACCTTCCCGGTTGGATACCACCGGTATAGATTAGATTGTACATCACAACCGCTGCGATAAAGGTTTTTCCCAACCCTTTACCCTTTTGTTCTGCTAGTTCGATCCGTCCAGCCGTACTACTTCACGGCTTCACGGCTTTTGCACGAGGAGATTGAAAAACAGCCACTGTTGTTTGCCACTCTAAAACAAAAACAAAAGATTTAAATTCAAGTTGATGGTGACGTCATATAAAACACCACCACCAAAGCACGACTGTTTCGGTCATACTTCTCATTGCTTTTCTTTGACAAAAAACGTAAACAATGTAATAGGCTGTCAAAATTTTGCCTTCCGTGCCCACTTCTTCACCGCGCCTACTTTGTGTCAAAGTTGTTCCACCCCTAGATTTAAAAGCCCTGGTTAGAAACGATTAGAAAAAAGTGTTTCTAACAGAGTTGCCAGGTGTCCTGATAAATCAGGATTTGTCCTGATTTTCGAGAGACGGTCTTAAAATGTACTGAATTGCCATGATTTTTTTTAAATATATATATAAACTGTTATTGAATTTATAGCATAATCATCAGAATATCGAATATGTCTGTAAAAATATAGTTTTATCGATAAAAAATCTTAGGTTCACGTGATTTTTGAATGGTGTTTTTTCATATAAGGGACCATTCAAATATTACGTAACGCGTTAAGGGGGGTTTAGCAGTTTGTTACGGTTTGTGAATTTTTGATAGAAAATCTGATAAGAACGTGTTACGTAGTGGGGTGAGGGGGATGAAAACGACCGAAAATTGTGTTACGTAATATTTGAACGGCCCCTAAACTGCAGGCCAGGTAATATTTTTCTCCCTCTGTTGCATTAATTAGGGCGTCTACACTATGTTTATTTCGCCTTTATTTGAAAAATTAATATTTTTTTTTTGTTCATGGTACCTGATTTTTGACAATACTACCTGGCATTCCTGGTATCTAAAAACCTTGCACAAAAAGTAGGTCAGAAGCAAATTATATAGAAGACTTAGGTCTGCCATACAACTGTTTATGATCGAGAAGCCTGAACAAACAGTAAATGAATGGCTACGCATTCAGTAACTGTTTCTTGTGTCCAGGAATGAAAAAAAATTCAAATTTCCACCTAACTATTAAAAATGTCTATGGATTTCTATATAATAGTAAGGGGAAACATTTCAATCCCAAGTAACAATTCAAGTTTTATTGTACTTGAAGGTGTTTATAAAATAATCTGAGTGACTTAGGACTCTCAAATATTAATAAAAATTGATGGCCCATGTTCCACTCAAATTTAAAAAAAAAATTAGAGAACAAACAGAATGAATGAATCACAAAAAATATTTTAGATGAAAATTTCTTATTATTTGAATATTAAAGTAATCAGTAGCATTCTTTGAAATAATTTGTGTGACGGTTTGTCGAATCATATTCAAAAGCTTTCAATATTCCAACCACGCGACAGTTTTTTTTTTTAAATCTAATAATAAAGAAAATTTGATTTTCGGAAAACAGTTTTTTCAATTTCAGTTGTGTAAATGAGCGTATGATTTGTCGCAGAATTTTAACGCACATGCACAAAATGCTCAATCCGCATAAGCGCTCAAAACATCAAAATGCTTTTATGAACACCGTATAACTTTTACTATATTTTGAAAAGCAGTTTTTATCAAGACACTCTTATTTTTGAAATCTTACATACATTTCTGTGGAATATTCCATATGCTGCATGCTAATACGTATACAGGCAACGTTGTGTTATACCTATTATCTAGCTATCCTGACCTCTCCCTACATTTGACTTCAACCCTACGACCCAACCTGTAACGCATTCGTCCTTTTTAGAATTCATTTCAATTTTTCAATTTGTTTTAATTTTGTTGAACTAAAATGTATTTACGAGTTTTTTTTTTAATATTGCGGTTTTCGCAAAACCATGGAGAATGAATTGGTCAGGTCGCACATTAAAGAGTGGTGAGTTTTGAATCGGTTGTTTAATGTGTTTATAAATTAAAATATGTAAATATAATCTAACACAGGATAAAAAAACGATGCAGAACTGAAGAAGAAAAACCAAAACAGAAATGATACAGGTATGGATTCTTTTTAATTTTATAATAACAACTAGCTACTATCAGTTTCTACTGATAGTAGCTAGTTATCGAGCCAAAATTTGGTTTTCCTCACAACAACAGGTTCATAAATTCTCAAAAAAGTAGGTAGATATTTCTATCTGTGAACAAAAATATTCATTACCTTTTTTTAATATTCTGCTCACTGTACAAATCAGCTTGGATTGAGCTCCTCTAACGTTTCCAAACAATTCCTTTTTATAATTCATACTAATGCTGATGAACTGACTGACATTCATAATCTTAATAAACACCGTGAACGATCATAGTTCTGCACAGTTAAGGATTTTTTAAATGTTTACCTTACAATGAATTTACACAATTTACAGTCGTGAATCTTTTGTGACACTTTCTTTCACTTTTTTTATATTTAACTTTCATATTCTTGGTGTAGGTAATAACCGGATCTTTCCAAAACTAACCTGTTTCTTTGGTGTGCAGACTATTCCAACGTACGGAAGCAGTTCTGGCGGGCTACAGAGCCGCCCCAGCTGGGGGAACTACGCGCTACTTTACTCAACTCACTGTCAGTCGAGCGAGTACGGGCGAGCGAATGGGTCAGTAAAGCCGCACGTAGTTCCCCTGGCTGGGGGCGGTATTTTGGTCCGCCGGAACTGCTTCCGAACGTTGGACTAGTCTGCACAGTCGGAACTGAAGGATTGCGAACGAAAACGATGAACAAAAATGCGCTGAGTTTGGGACTGCGACGAATTAGGGCCGATAACAATGGAAAAATTGTCTTATTTCCCCTAGACTAAACACGCATTTACCATTCCATAACATATCTTTAAAATAGAAGGCACACAGTGCACTTTTTAACAACTTTTCTATCCACAATCACTAAGGAAACTTTTTCACCACTTGATTCAATTACAAATGGACGAAATGTCGAATGACTTAAGGATTTACAAGTGAATGGACATGCAATGACCTGTAAAATCGGATTATGCTAAATTGCATATAAATTTACTTGTTATTATGTGTGATGATATTTGTTTCACCATATGTCCGGTATGAATCATGGAATATTACATGATTTTTCTGGAAATTCTGAAAAGATGCAGAAAAATGTAAATTCACGTGTAATGTAGCAATACATTTGTTTAACTGTGTAGATTTACATTACACAATGAAACAGAATGTGAACGGAGATTTACATGAACAAGCTTTATAATTACATGAAAACACCCGATTCTTTTCTACCCATGCTCTTACACGTAATGTTACATGGGTTTTTTAAACTGTGAATATTTGTTTATGTTTTTTACATGTCTTTCCAAGCAATTTTTGTTTTAGATTCCAAAAACTCAAAATTCCGTGCAATGTAACATTACATTTTTTTTTCTGTGTAGGAGATCCAACAAATGAATCATCCTGCTCCTTTTTACGCCAAAGTGCACCCGAACAGAGCGAAGAAAAAAAAACATAAAAATCAAACCGAACGGATGCAAATCAATAATATTATTAACGTGTCACTGCTAAACATGGAGTGGAACGAATGAAGAGGAAAGTTCCATAATTCCATCAAACTGAGTACATCGATACCAACATGGGGTGTGTGTAGATTGGAATCGTGCAAAAGAATCTTCTCCTATTTATTTATTACAAGTATCACTCGAGCAAATCGCTACAAATGTTGTGCACGCGAGCTTGTTGGTGTCACCGTGCTGCCTAACGAGTGTTGCTATTTTGCTACACATAAGCAAACATGCTAAGCGTTCATGCGAAACACTCAACAAAACGGCGACGCTTTCCGGTGATCGATATCGAAATTGGTTTTTTTTTTCAAACGTTGTATCCCGGAGGGAATTGAATTGACATATGTAGATATCTTAATTAGATCATCAGTTTGATAGTGACATAGTTTGATTCTTCGTAATGATTTTTTTCAATATGGTTTACTAAACTCAATCAATTTAACGGAACCATTTACAGTTAATCTGCGAACATCTGTTAATTAAACCAACATGACATTCTTTTGTTCCATTTGGCTTACTATGATTGAAAATTGGATATCAGATATGGAACGAGTGTTTTTTTTATAGTTCCTAGTTTAAGAAAAACAGTACAATTTGCATTTAATAATCGGTCTTATTTTTGTTTTTTTTTCAATTTTCAGATATTCTCTAGAGAATTTACAGCAGCAACAATAACGATGGCAATCCTGGACGATCAAACCACTAGCCAGGATGGTATTCAGTACAAAATATCGAACTCCATGACTCCGGATGAACTGATGAGGCACCTATTCTATGAGTGCTTCAAAGATCGTTTTCGAAATCTCTCTACGGATGCAGGTAATTTTAAAAGGAGTTTGAAAAGGTTATTGCGCCACATTCAACAGGGCATAACTTTTTACCATTGGGTAAAGTCAACCAAATTTTGCACACTTTCTCATTGATGTGTATGTTTACATGCTGTCAAACTCGAAGTCGTGTTTTTCGATTCAACGAAAATGGAGGTGAATCAACGCGAGTCCAGAGAATAAATTCTTTCCAAACACCTGGAATTGTATTGAAGCGGCTTCTGGAGCAGTTGACGTTGGACCACGGCAAAGTAGCTGGAAAAAAACTGGGGCCGGAGAACAAAAAGACGGAGGGAAAGGTGAAGTGGATGATTAAAGCAAATCCCAACATCTCAAGCCGTGATTAGGCTTAAAAGATCGGCATGTCGCAAAGCTACGTCCAGAATGCAAAGAAGAGAGCTGGACTACATAGATACAAGGTAGAGAACTTCCCAAATCGCGATGAGCGGCAACAATCGACGGCTGTTGCTGACAAAATAAAGCTGCTGTGTCATGGATGACGAAACGTATATAAAAGCCGATTTTAAGCAAAGTCCGGGGTTGAATTTTTTCACCGGCAAGAGCAAGTTCGATGTGGACGACAAATTTAAGAAGAGGAAAATGTCGAAGTTCGCCTCCAAATATCTCGTTTGGCAGGTCATCTGCTCTAACGGAGAGCCTTTCGTGACAAATGGTACAGTAAATGGCGAGATCTACAAATCTGAGTGTTTCGAGCAGCGCCTTTTGCCTTTCTTGTAGCAGCACGACGAAGCTCCGCTATTTTGGCCAAATTTGGCATCGTGCCACTATTCTAAAAGTGTCCTGGAGTGGTATGAGGCCAAGAAAATGGAAAAACAAACTCAGAACCTGGTACCGGATGACACTTTAAAGACTTTGATGCAGGGCATCAAGCGAAGATGCGTTCAATTTTACACTCAAAGCTCCATCGATTAACTTTTCTTTTGATTTTTGAAGTAAATATATGTATAAAACTACCCTAAAATTTTGGTAAGATTCTAAACATTATAAGAAAAATGGCATGACATTTTCGGTGTCGCGATAATTTCGTGTTCGCCCTTTATACAAAGATTGGTACAATTAGGTGAAAAAACGACTTTCTGAAAATTCCAGTTCAATTGGTTGAAGCATGAGTTGGCGCAATCGACTTT
Organism: Uranotaenia lowii; assembly: GCF_029784155.1. Taxonomy (NCBI): domain Eukaryota; kingdom Metazoa; phylum Arthropoda; class Insecta; order Diptera; family Culicidae; genus Uranotaenia; species Uranotaenia lowii. Next base: position 362,102,138 of record NC_073693.1, read on the forward strand.
ATATTTGTATTGAGATTTTCGTCAAAATTTATTAAAAATCAACATTCTCTATATACCTATGTGTTAAAATATGCCTCCTGTATGACATATAGGCGTCTATTGGGATGAAATCGCCTGCTACCCCAAAATGAACCTCATATTCATATCGATATAATTTTTAATCGCATTGATCGATTTTGATAAAATGTAGCCAGATATTGTTTATTTTTTTTTAAATAATCTCAATTTTACCTACTTTTACTAAATAAGCTGTATCTCACTTCTGAAAGCACGCAGAATGTTCAAAACTCAATCATTGAAGAGTTCATAAGTTTAACTAGCTTGTATGATAATTTTGTGGAAAAATATTAACTGTGAGAGAAATGACTGTCAGTCAAAAATGAAAGTTTGTGCGCTGCTCTGCTTGATTTCATTCTTCTCTGGACGAGACTGTAAATCTTTTAATTTTCACAGCTTTCTTGAATGCGGTAACGGTATTGCTTTTCATCACATGGCGACCGTCAAAAAAGATTGTTTGATTTAAGTAATTGATGTTTAAAGCCACGAATCTGCCTTTTTAAAATTATCCAACTTTGACCACAGACTAATACAGACTGGACACTCTTTTTCAGTTTTTCGCAAATGTTATGGGCAATGTCGGCACCAGAGGCGCGTCGATCGCTAAAAATAAACTAACATCATCGAAGCTGGCGATTTGATTTTGGTCAAATTTTCAACATTGGAATGCAAGTTGCCATGGAATAATTGTTTTTGTTTATTGGGTCTAAACGAAAAAATGAAACGCGAGGAATATTGGTGTGGCAAACATCCTGCCGAAAACAATCGGAGCAACGAGTGTTCAACCAATGTAGTGCAACAAATTGATGTTTTGCTTTAAGTATTTTTTCCTGATTGATAAAAAGGTTTAACTCAAAAAACATTTCCTTTCAGCTCACTCATTTCAAACACTGCCAAAAATGCTTCCGGCAGTCACTGGAATCATTTCTTCCGCAACCGTCTCCATCCGGTTTGACTGAATGCTGTCGATGATTGCCACATTTGCCACTGAAACCTACTAGAAATGTAGCGAGAAATGTCTTTAAATCCTTCCTATGCTAAAGGGAGAAGGTAAATGAGGCTTCTATACAAAACAAAACAGGAATATCTGCTTTTTCAAGGATAGGAGAATGGATTCAAGGTAGAAGAATAAAAAAAAATGCGTTCATTCATGGCCCGACATTTGATTCCCAACAAATAATGGCATTCTGAAATCTTACGAATTAAAATAAATCTAAAAAAAATATTTTCATTAATGGAAATACCTAAATCCAAATGCATTATTTGATAAAATAAATGAATCAATCGAAAATGAAATCGATTCTTACTTATAAATTAAGATTTTTCTCAAATATTGATATTCTAATTACAGTTCAATAGATCTAATTGAAATAACATCGAATATGTGTAAGATAAACATTAAAATCAATACAATTCTAAATGTTTTAACAAATTCATTCAACTTTTGGAGGTGTATGTTGATCAATCTAAATCTGCATCACCGATCTAGCCTGTGTTGGATTGATCAGCTTTGGTGTTCCAGCCTCAAACGTGACCGCTCGATCTGCCTTATGTTCGTGATGCATCACGCGTGGGCCTAAGCAGTTTGGTCAGCACATCAACGAATCCTCCGATACGCGTGCTGCCAGTGATAACGCGTAGTTGGTTTCAACCGCTCATCGTCGAAACCGGAATCCAGTGTGAACCTTAAAAAATCGACCGTTCAGCATTGTGTACATGGTTCCGCACTATAGGGGAAAAGTTCATATAACGCCCCATGTGGCTAATACGCGCCACCCTTGTTTTGAAGAATCTGAAACATTTTAAGCCTGCAAAATATTACCAATTTGTTTTCAATGCTGTTATTGGTCATGGCAAGTATGAATTTTTCCTTAAAATGCCCCTGTGTCGTGATAATTTCACAATTTAGGTTTTTCTTTATTTCGATCTAAATTTTAAAACACTTTTAATAAGGCGTCACCAAACAGAGAAAAACGAATAAGACAATATTTTCTGACACATCAATAGAGGAGAATCAAAAATATAATTTTATGCTGAAAAATCATACTGAACACGCTAAGGTATGCTTTTCATGGGTATGTTCTATCACGGCCCATGCGCTCGTTATAACGCGCCAATCGCAGTAGGCTGAAAAATCCATTAATTTTTCAAAAAGGCCAATGTTCATTGCAAATGAACGAAAAGTCTAAAACCATATTTTGAGCATTAATTCAGCTTAAAAAATCTATTTTTCATTTTTTGTTAAATTTATATTAGTTCATTTTGATTTTCTTTTCAGTCAAAGTGTTTATAAGTATTGGTGTGTTTTCGGTCTTCGGCTGCTCTCGGGTGTGTTCGGCTGCTAGGCGCGTATTGAATACACAGCGGCGCGTATTCGCAACACAGTTTTGTTCTGTGGCTTTGAATATGGTTTTTAAAAATCATGTTTTTGAAGAAACTTTAGCAATTTGAGTAATGAAAAATCATAGGCATTTGTAGAAAACACTTTTCTTCAACGATTACACCCATTTTTAACACAATTTGTACGTGGAATACACAGAAAATCAGCGATTCGCTTAGGTGGCGCATAATAGGGCATGTTCCCCTACGCTTGGCTTGATATATTAGGCCGACCCAAGGATTGAAAAACTCATTCAAACGAGCGACTGAGCCTGCATCGCTCCGATTTTTGCTCATAAAAATGCCCTGGAACGCGAATGAGGTGTGAGCGAGAATCTCCTGTTCTCACGAATCAAGCCCGACCAAAACGAAAACACGACAAAGGCTCCTGATTCCTTTTTGCCTTGCTTCCTTCTCCGCACACAAAATCTAGCATTAACCCGACGATTGCGTTGCAGCGAGCCGATTCATGAAACTTTTTACCAACCCGCTCATGAGCCGTGTTAGTAATGGTATTATTCTTTCCCGTGGAAAAATGTTCGTCCCTTTGCAAAGCTTGAGCTTGAACAAACACGAACAGCAACAAAGATGACGCCAAGCCGTGTTGGCTGTAAACACGCGTTGGTTAAAAAGAATGGAAAATAAGAAGAACAGTGTGCATACGGCCGGCACATCCAATCCAATTTGGTGATGTTATTATTCTTTTCAGGCAAAAATGCCGAGCCAAAAGAATTGCTTTGCTTCTTGCTAGTGCTGTTATTATTGCTTCCTACGAAAGAATGTGCGTCACTTTTTGAAGCTACGAGCTTGAAGGAACATCAATAACATCAACAGCAACAGTGTGCACTTGTGTAGGCCAAGCCAATCTTTAAACGATCGGTGCCCGGACGGTAGGTACGGACGGTTTGTCTCTGAGAAGGACGAGCCAAAAGATTCCTTTTTCTTTTTTTCTTCCTACTTTTTTCTTCTGAGCTGGCGTACTTCCTTCCCTAAACAGACAGCAAGCTCGGTATAAAAATCCTCATGAAGCAAATTCAAGTCTCTCGTGATCCCGTTTCTCAGACTCGCTCATGAATGTTTTTCAATACGAGCAGCATAGAAACCGCCGTCGTAGAATCGTTTTTGTTGCTGTTCGTGATTGTATTGAACACAAACGAATAGCGAGCCGGCGGCGAAGCATTTTCGTGTGCGTTTCGAGGAGTGAGCGATTTTTATAGTCCTTGGGCCGACCTTTACCAAACTTACAGGTGCGCGCTGAACTAAAGGCCATTCTAGCAGGAAGGGATGAAATCGAACAGTCGTGGGTGGGTGCTACCGTGCTTCTTTCGTCGCATCCAGGCGTTTCGTCAAGAATATCATCTGCTCCAACTAGAGATATTTACCTGCAAAAATAAAAATTCGAGCAGTGGAAATGTAAAAAAATTATAATTTTGAAATTCCATAATGCCTCCTGCATAATTCCGGGGATGTTCCGCTTTTACCGAATGAGTTCACTGGCAATCTCGGCGACGATCACGATAATGTTTCAAATATCGTACGATTTTGAGGATTTTTCTCCGCGAGTTTTTGTTTGTTTATTTTTTACCTGATCAATATATTCCATGGCTACTTCGACAATTTTGGAAGTTTACAATCGTTTGGGGAAATGTCGATACCAGATGGCAGTGCAATCACTTAAGTGAAATTTTGCGAAAAATTGGAAAAAAAATTATATGGAGAGTCATGTCTGTATTAGTCTGTGCTTTGACGGTTTCCAACTTCAACCGAACTTTGAAGTTCAAGAACTATTCGACACAGGTAAATACCCTTCAACCTCATAACCTCTGATCTGTTTTTGCAGCACTTTGAAATCAGCCTCGGTATTCAAAAGCGTAGAATGTAATTGAATTCATTAATTGGGGCTGACACTATTATCGTAACAATTGTTCCGTTTCTGTCGTTCAGTGCTATATTTCAATACTCAGAAAAACATCAAATAATTGATTTCTCATCAGATTGCAAAAAACCAGCAAAAAACGAAAAAAAAACACACATTCACACATGTCACGTGTCCGAAGGTAAAAATTTCCTGTGTTGTAACAGCAAAAGGCTCGCACGTTTAATCCCCTGCGACTGTTTTGGCCGACCTGGAGAATGACACGTTCCTCAAGTTCGATGTAAACGATGGCAAAAATGTTTCCCCTGATTGACATGTTTCATTTCGCAATTTTTCCACCATTCGCGTTAAATGTTGCGTGCGTGCGAAGATCGGGAAATTTCGTCGAAAACCCCTTGTTTCCCCTATACGCTTTGTTTTAACAACGAAAAAGGGTCAAATTGAAAATGCAGTGAACAAAAGATGGCTGGTGAAGAAACGAGATTGTTACATTTTTCCTGATAACAACAGCCATTTTACGATTTTTGGTAATTAATTTATGAAAACGCCATAAATTTAAATTACTTTGCCGTAAAATTTAAATTATCAAACATTGAATCATCATTTATTTTTTTCAAAAATCTATGCCTCAAAACTGTTGATGTTTTAGTCGATTCATGATTCATTCATAAACATCGTACCAATTTTCTGCCGTTGCATTGGAAGTTATACATTTTTATAAACCACCCATCGGAGGCGACTGGCCCAGCTTTCCAGAAAAATTATGCAAATGAGCTTCTAGAAGATACCCTTCTTTTATGTTGGCCAATTTATTTGGGCGTTCTTCCATCTATGACTAACAAAGCTGGATAGGAGCGTACGAAAATGGTCATTCTATCGGTTCACTTCGTTAAGAAATAGCTGGAATGCAACAGGCATTCGTAATTTTCCCAATATTATGGTGAATGTATCATTTATTAGGTTTTGGGCGTTCAACAGATGTAGTTTATTTAAAAAGCATGCATTTGAGTAGAAACATATAAACTTGGGAGAAGTCACTTCAACGTGAAAAAAGATTTCCAGGGCTATATCTATATCTACACCCAAAATAATCTCCACGTAGCGGCTACGTGAAAAACTACATAATTTTTATCCAAATGATTTTCACGTAAATGCTACGAAATGAATATGTAAACGTGGCAGGTAGTGCTCCGAATACTTGCTACAGAAAAGGAATAATATGTCAAATTAATTTCTTTTTGTTTATTGCAGAAAGTCGCGGCTTAACCGTTTACACTAAATAAAAAAAATCTGTAAACGGTTTAGCTGCGACTTTCTGCAATAAACAAGCAGAAATTAATTTGACATATTATTTCTTTTCTGTCGCATATATTTCGAGCACTACCTACCACACTGTAGTGAACAAGATTGAGATTCAGATTCAGAGGATGGTCCTGGCCTAAATTTAAATTCCAATCCTGATTTTGGTCAAGATTTTTATTTTGTCCGTCCCCTGAAGAAGATCGTGAAAGTGACCTTGATCTTGATCGTAATCTGAATCCATATCCAGATCTAAATCCATATGCAGCTTTCCATTCTGATCCTGATTCTAATCTTCATCATTATTCAGAGCCTTAAACTGATCCTAAATCTTATTCCAACCCAGAATTTGAACCCAACTCCTGAACCTAACTTTGATCCTCATTCAGATCCTGGGAAATTAAAAAAAAATTGACCCAAAATCGATTCAGGCTTGTGTCCATCCATAGCGATTTAGCAATTAAATGTCAATGAATGGCAGTGTGTATCGAGCTCGCTTTTATACGTAAAACAGTTCGAAGGCCAGATTATTCAAGGGAATTAGATATCATATTATTCTTGTTCCAACTTTGTCAAAATGAATAAAAACTAGGCCCAAGTAATTTACAAAAATAAATGCAAATGTTTTGCAAACTATTCGATATATCCGCATGATTTTTTTCAACTTTTCATAAAGACTAAATCCGGGACTCCACAGTATCGTCTCTTTAAAATATAATAACAAGCCGCGGTAAAATACTTTTGATGTAAATATTATCTATAACCCATAACGTTCAATAACTTATTCAACATGTAGAGTTTTTCCTGTAAAATAAGACACATATCAACTTTTGAGTTTGATGATTTCGGTTGCAAAAAAAAAATCAGAATTGACACTGAGAAAATGCGAAAAAAAAGAAAAATAAATGTTTTGAATGCAATGCGGGATTCCCGGAAAGAGATGATAAGTTTATTCAAATAATAACTTAAAAAAAAACAGCTTCCCAACTCCATTCGTGGAAAGGGCAAAAACAAGCTGCCATTCGAATGTTTGCTGCGAGAAAATGACAATGTAAATTTTCTTACTGTCGTCAACCAGATGCCGACATCCGGTGGCTGGCTGGGTTTGTCCCGGAACCAAAGGGAAATGAGCTTGGATCCGGTAAACACCAAGCGAGCTGACAATTTCCCACCAGCAAAGAAGTCTCAGTTAGCTCAACCCAAAGATGGAATGAAAACAATTAAAACCTCCTGAAGGTGCAGAGGTTTTCTCCCAACAAAAACGCATCTTCTGTTGTTGGTGGTTATAATTATCTTAACACAGAGAGTGGAAAAGCACAAGATGTGGGGCATCGAAGCCTGAACGAACTTAGAGAAAGCAAAAAAAAAATCTGTTATCTTGTTTGTGGGAACAGAACCACGACAACCGGGTTGGAATTCAATAGCAAGCAGCAGCAAGAAATCATCACCAACATCCTACGAATAAACCGGAACGCCGGAATTGAACAAAAACAATTGCTAAAGTGATAAAATAATCGAGTGACACGGGCAGAACAAATAGAATGAAAAATGGATCTTTCCATTATTTTTGTTCCGGTGAACTCTGAAATTCGTGGTTGTAATTTGCTGATAATTTGGCAAACTGTTTGATAAATGTGTGCGAATAACAGGTGTTAAAATTTATGTTCTTGAAAAGGATTAAAATATCCCAATATATTGAACACATTTTTTTCTTGGTTTCGTCTTTTGAGAAAGAACTGCTTGAAAGCTTTTCTTCCGAATCTCACATAAAATAAACAAATCTATTGCTCCCGAATGTAGGCAACTGCATTAGAACGTCGAAAAAAACCATCTCAACTCCAATAGAAAAACTTCTCTATCACTGATATCAGGAGAAAACTGACTAGAAGTGACTTCGAACTAAGAGAACGAGAATGGGATGGCGTTCGTTCCATGAAAAATGTACCCGCTGACAGAATCATCCCGAGGATAAGTCCCGGAAGTATATAAACACAACACATTATTCCTTCAAAATTCAGCTCCCGGAAAAATGTTCGCCATTCGTCGAGAGATGATTGTGAAGAAAATGTTCTCGGGGTCTGGTGGTAATGGTTGTATGACTAACGGAATGTGGATGATTCAATTTCGAAAGTTTATCTTTTTCCGTAGCTTTTTCCTCCAGAGATGTGCGGAAAGAAAAGGATAAAGTTTGAACTGCTTCCATCCATCCAGGGGAGAAACTTAACAGTCGACTGGGTTAAGAAACGGAAAAAAATAACTATTTCAGTGGGAAAAACTTGTAAACAAAAATTTATATAAATCTGACAATTAATATTATCATATTTTGAACGATTAGCCACCTTTAAAACGATTTTTATTTAATAAATCCTTAATTTAAATTTCGTAATTCAGTTTGATCATCAACATTTCAAAAATAAATATTGATTTTATTTTACTCCGAGTTTTTAATCTGATTCAAGTATCTTCGTTTGGAACATACTTCCAGGCGTTTTTATTTACCATGTGCAAGCAAAAGGATTGACTGATATGAGTTTAACTAAGAAAATTTCTCCCTTCTTGTGTGTGTGTTTTTTTTCCCTGCGACTGGGCGAGTTCATCTAGAATAAAATAACCGTCGAACCATTTATTAGCCTGATAATTTTCAGAACTGGAAATGAAGTCCATTTGTCCTAAGAGCTGGAACCTGACTCGAATTAATGTCAAAAGTATTTCAAATAAGAAAAACGGCTTCAGCAACAAATTGGAAATTCCATTCCTAGCTCAGCGAAAATTGAATTTTCACCGCAATTTGGCGCTACTCACCAGCATATGCATGGCACCGAATTAGCTACAGCAGCTCATGTAAAAGTTTTGCCTCATCCATTTGTTGTAATCTTACGTGACTCAAATGTGTAGGGGAGAACTGTACAAGACGCACCAGCGAGGTAAAATGGCTTATGCCATTTTTTCTCAAAAATACAATAACCTTTGCCTCCGAATGGTGTTTTTCTTCATTTTTATTGTAGGAAATGAGCTTTTTCATTATTTTTTAGATGAAAAGTTCACAAAAACGAATTTAATTCTTAGAAACAGAAGGATTAATAGACTCTGCCTAAAACTTGTTACTTTTTATGGTTGACATATAAGGTTTTATGGTAAACCAGTCTGCGCTATCTGATCCAACTGCAGCTTTTCGTTATAACACTCGTATTCACTTTCGAATGACTATTAGTATTTTATCATATTTCACTAACTTCCCACAAATTTTTACTAAAATTAATTATATCAAAATTGGGGCAGAATGCCTGCAAAACCACGTGTTTTAGGCTCAAATTTTGAATGCTGTTAACTTTTGAGAAAAACCGAATGTCGAAACAAAATGCCTTTCTTTTTATTTGCTGACTCCCAAATTACGATAAGAATGCATAGTTATAACAAATTTCGTCCTTGTTCGAGTTAAAAAGGTGCACCAATATTTGACTCGAAAAAATTATCTGCCGCCATGTTTGCCGCGATATCAGTCAAGAAATTGAATTTCGTTGCCTACCTGAAGGCGTTTTACCTATAAGGATATAAAAAAGTGAATTTTGAACAGCAAAATTTTCGTTAAATTAAGCAATAATAAATGATTTTTTGCCAAAGTATGGTTAATTTGCAAAAATAAGATGAATAAGTAATAAAAAAAATTGATGTTTGAATTACTATACTCACCACCCATCCGGTATGGTGCGTTCTGTCCACAAGTTTTGGCGTTCTACCCCGTGACTTGTTTTCTGGCTGTTTAAGATTTTCACAAAAATGTTACCAAAATCGTGTTTTTAACATATTATTTCTTTTTGATAAGATGTAAATGTGATCACTAAATCGTCGTGATTTTTCAATTTGGTTCATAGATGATGGGTATCGCTGTAAATAGCGATTATGCTTAACTGGTGCGTCTTGTACAGTTCTCCCCTACTTTTTCGCTCGCAAAACTTTAAATAGATCCTCATTTATTCATTTGTCGTATGCGAGGTGCACAGAGGAAAACATTTAAAATTGTTTCATACAAATTTGGAATTGTCAGATGATTACTCAATTTTAGTTTACAATATTTTACACCATTCAAATGATTTACCTTTAATATTGTCAAACGCCTGAAGTCATACGCTTTTCAATTTTAAGTTAATTCTTACAAACAGCCTTTGAAAATTTTGATAATTTTTTTCAATTGTGTAACGCGGGAATTTTCACTCTCCCGATGGAGCAACACTTGTGGGTGCTATACAACATCACAATCAGCCCCCTGCAGGCAAAGTCGTTACTTTCGACTTTCTGTGAACATTATCAAATACGTTCCTACTTGATGAACTCGACACACCGCTCAATCATTCGAAAACAATTTGTTATTTTATTTTTAAAATGTTAAACTTAGGCTGGTGTTTAACACTGGTCATATGCTTGTCTGTTGAAATAGATTTGTTTTTGTCAAAACAAATGACTGTGCGTGGAATGAATGATGTCACACTTTCCTTCCATTCTAAGTTATTCGATTCGGATCAGTTGGAATGTGTACTGTGCTGACTGCAAAACGAACGACCCCATCGGAATGGAAATTGTTAAGCAAGAAGAATCTTTCTTAATTATCTGTAGATGGTCTTTTGATCTCTCGCAGATGCTAGAATGGAAGTTTACACGGAAAAAGTACCATATTGTTAGCTATCCGGACGTGTAATTCAAATTTATTGCCAGACGATAGCTGCTATAAGCTTACTCTCTTACCGAATCTACTTTTAATTCAAGAAGGATTCAAGTTTTTGAATATTAAAAAACCAAAGCATTAAAACGATATCCTTTATTTTATTTTATTTTTATTTTATTTTTTAGTGATGGTCCCACAGGCCCAATTTGGTCCATCCTCCACCCCATACGCATCTTTTGAAGAAGAAGGGACAGTTTGTCCTTAGGATAATATATGTATTGGTTACTTAGCTGTACGACTTGTTCGTCTTACTCCCGCGTATGTCCATTACCGTACAAATTTCTATCTGATGTTCCGCCAGATCTTCATCACTATTGTATGATCCTTTTTAGGATTAGTCCTTGTTTCAAATCGTAGTTTTATGTAATCAAGTTTGAACACTCTCCGATTTTGCGGTTGCAAAGATCATCCTGTTGGTTTTATTGAGATTCAGACACAATTTTCTCTGTTTTAGGAAATCTGCAATATTTTTCAAATCAGCATTTGCTTTTTGAATAACAAGCTCATTTCCACTCCAGTAGGAGACTGAATCATCCGCAAATATCTTAAGACGACCGTACTGTAAGCATTGTTTCATGTCATTGATGTACAGTATAAATAACAATGGACCCAAGACACTTCCTTGTGGGACACCTAACTTATTTTCTCTGTATCGCGAGTAAGATGAACCAAATTTTGTTCTTTGCATTCTGTTATCCAAATAACTTTTAAACCGGTTAAGAACCGTATCATTGATACCAACTCTCACTAGTACATCTATCAGCAATAACCGACCAATCGTTTCAAATGCTCTCTTAAAATCCAGAATCATAGCAATTATGTAGCTACCATTTTCAATATTGATCTTCCAGTTTCGAAGTATTAAATACACAGCAGATTCTGTTCTGAATCCAGACTGCTCTGCAATAAGTATTTCTTGCGACTCAATAAAGTTTAAAACCTGTTTTTTTACTGCTAATTCTAGAATTTTTTCTTGGATTTCCAACATATTTATAGGGCGGAATAACGTTTCCTCTCGTGAATTTTTGTGTTTTTCAATTGGAACTACAGTTGAACACGTATCAGGTACTATTACTGTTTGAAGATTTGTGTTTATAGCATCTCCTATCGGACTCGCTAGTACTGTTAAATAATCTTTAAAAATTCTTTGGGAAACATTTTCAATACCCGCCGTTGGTTTCATACTGTTCACTTCTTCAAAGAACTCTTGGCTATTTAATGGTTCAAAAGTACGAAAATCTCCGCCGTTATAAGTTATCTGATTCAAGCAGCCATTAGAGTTTGCTGGAATACTGTCATGAATTTACATGACACTATCGATAAAGAAGTCATTAAACTTGTCTTCAATTTCACATTCATCTGAGAACGCCAAACGAGATTGAGTCAGATTTATCTACACTTTGATTCATTAATCGTTTTATCGACTTCCATAATAACTTTCTATTAGTTTTGTTTCTCTCTAGCTCTTCTTGAATAGGTTGGTTTTTCGTTTCTTTGATTTTTCGCGAGTATTCATTTTTTACAACTTTATAATTACGCCAACTTCTTTCGCATTTAGTTCTTAAAAACTGTTTATAAAGCTTATCTCTTCGTTTTTTTTATCTCATTAAGACTACTAGACAGTGTTCGGCATCGCTAACTGAAAAATTAGCGCCGCTAATTAAATCGCTAACTCATAGGAAGTTAGCGATCGCTAATTAAATACGCTAAATGTGTTGAAAAAGTTATCGCTTTAAGCTTAAAACGCTAATCGCTAACTGCTGACCATCATTAAGGCCGGAACAAATATCAAATTCTTCGTTAGTCACGCTCTTCCCCCCTTCGATTTTTACGACTGTCCAAGGGGAAAAAAATAAAATTTCAAGTATATAATTAGATAAATTGGTCGAATTTTCATATATTATATGAGCAAAACCAAAACTATCAAAGATAGAAATTTTAACAAATCTCTGAATTCTACAAATAAAAACAAACGAATTTTCGAACCATTACAAGAGCAAAAGAACAGAATGTGGAAGATGGGAGCTATAGGTATATCTTTTTTATTAATTTAAATTTTCTTTAAAAATTTACTCGATTTATCGGTTTTGTGTAGATAGTATGCAATTTTGATGCAAACAATATTTTGTACAATGCATTCCATTTTGTTGTTTTTGGCATTATTTTATACTATCTTCATTAAATATCTTCAACTTGTTTTCTCCTTTTTCAAACTTGCAGGAGCATTGTCAAACGTCAAACATTTCTACAATTTCTATTTGAACTTAAAACGAAGGCTTCAATGGTGATTTCATCTTATTTTTATATGAAGTGATCTGCAAATCTCTAAAAAACTGCATTGTGAAAAGTAAATATCTCAGCCACTTGAAAGCAAATGCTGATGAAAAGATGTTTAAAATAGTTTTGTATTGTTTAAAGGTATTATCTTCTTCTGTAAATGTTGCTAAAAAGAGAAAAATAACACTAAATTCATCTTTTCTCTAACTCGAGTACGCGATCCTCCAATGAATCCAACTAAGCAATCAAAGTTATGTAAAATGTCACCTTAACTTGATTAATAAAAGCAAGTTTATCCTATCAATAATAATTCGAGAGCTTGATACAAATATATGGGAGTTAGCGGTCTTCAATTAGCGGAACCAAAAAATAGCGGAACTTTTTAAATCGCTAAACCAATCAAAACATAGTGGCAAAATTAAATCGCTAACGAAAACTTAGCGGACTAACTAGCGAATAGCGGATTAGCGTTATTGTGCCGAACACTGCTACTAGAGTACTAATATGTACCCGAACCAGTACCATTTTGTACCGGTGTTTGACGAACACTTTTCTGCTTTACTAATACATTAACGCTATTCTTTAATAATAGATCGAATGCCTCTACACTCGATTATCCTGCACACCAACAAAGATGGTTATTAACATTCGCCGCTCGAATACTCCGAGTGTACGCAGGTCCTCCTTGAGCAATATCCATGTCTCGTGCCCGTAGAGGACAACCGATCTAATTACGTTATCGACCGCCAGGTTTCAAAATGCACGATATCCGAGAATTTGCGGAATCGCTGGTAAAGAACTGCATCGAGTGAAGACGGCGAAGAGATGTGCCCTTAGAAATCACCAAAAGCTCAATTCCTCCCAAACTATGTATGTATATCGATTCATTTTCGGCAAGGTAGACAATCTACTGCGATAACAAAAGTACCGCTATCGCAGTAGATTGTCACCGGGTCTGTATCTCCCAACAGCTCTTTCCGCATTCCCTTCCACCAGATCGCTTCCTGCGTAGTAGTGGAAACCGCCATGTATTCCGCTTCGGGCGTTAACAACGTCACCGTGGTTTGTTTTCTACAGCTCCATGTGTTCCATGGATTGAAGGAAAACGAATTTGGTGATATAACGTCTTGAATCATGAATCAGGATCATTTGCCCAGTCTACATGGCTGTAACCTAGGAACTTTCGAACAGCTTTTTTCGAATATGTCAGTTTCATTTCTTTCGTGTGCTTCAGGTATCTCAGGTTACGTTTTGCAGCCGTCCAAGTGCTTTTCCTGGATTACTTACTACTAAAGTGACTAAATAAAAGCATGGGCGATGTCGGGTCGAGTACCTTGTATCAAAAACTGAAGAAGTCCTACTAGTTCCCGGAAAGGTACGTTGCTCATGGCGTTCCGCTCTTTTTCGCTTTTGTAGGCACATCTCTTCCGTAAGCTTCTGGTTGAAATCGGCAGGGGAAGACGCAGTATTACAAACAACAACACCAAATCGGTTAAGAAGATCATTTATGTAATGCTCTTGATCTAGCATCACCTCGTCCTTGGTTCTGGTGACTCGGAATCCTAGGACCTTGATCGCCAGGCCCAAATCTTTCATCTGGAATTAGCTTTCCACAGTCCTCTTCAATACATCTATTCGTTGCTGGTTGTTCGAAAATATTAACAAGTCCTCCACATACACGTCTACAATCAAAATCGGTTATTAACTTTTTTGAAGTAGACGCAAGTGTCGTATCTAGATCGGTTCAGACCAGCTTTTCGCAGTTGCTCATCCAGCTTCTGGTTCCATACACGACTTGCCTGCTTCAAGCCGTATAACGCCTTCTTCAGTCGACAGGATTGATTCGGATGAGTCTGATCTACAAAACCTTCGGGTTGCCCCATGTAGATCTCTTTCTCGTCGATGGGAACGCTGCAGGAACGCTGTTACTGCATCCATTTGATGCAGCAGTAGCCATCATGTAACGAATTAACGGTAGCGTAACGGACAACTTGGGGAATATGTTTCCGTGTAATCGACCCGTCGTGGTAGGTCTTTCGTCTCTATGGGGCCACACAAATCCGTATGAATCAATTTCAATACGCAGTTTGCTCCCCACCTTCTGATTTGAATGATTTGCGACAGTGTTTTCCTTTGACATACGGAAAACACTTAATTTGGGTGCTACTGTTGTAATTGATTCATGTTGCCATTTCGGTTAAACGCTGCATGTTACCAACGGACAAATGACCTAACCGGCTCACAAAGGGGTAAATGCACCTAAAAAGCGATCAAAATTATTTGCGGACTAACGGTGAACGTAGACATTTGATGTCTTCACAACTTTCCATATTTTTTAATGATCTATCAAATTCTTGAAAGAAAAAAATGATTTTCCCAACTGGGAGGGAAATAAAAAAAAATTTAAATAATTAGTTTAGAGCCTTGATGTCTTGACAAAAGTTGTAGATTTTATTAATATGAGAAACTTTGTTTAACCCTCCAAAGCCGTTCGGGTCAATATGACCCGAAGCGCACATTTCAAACATCTTTATCATCATTCCAATATACTGATGAACTGGTAATTTTGACAGACCAAGTATGTTCTATGAAAATAATGATCAAATCAACGTCAAAAAATTAAAATTTGAGTTTTGAAAATCGGTTTATTGGGAAATGAAATACAGCTATGCAAAGCCAAAATTGGATGTCGTATTTTTTAAGTAAGATTTTTTTCTACCGTAAGATTAGTCATAGCGGTCAGCACTTTCATTGGATCCCAACATATCTATACATTGTCGGATAGATGGATTCTTGACGATTTCAAACATTAATAAAACAGTTAAATACAGAAAAGCTGTCAAAAGTTATGAGTGTTTTAAAAATAAAATTGATTTTTCGGACTTTTTACTTTCTGGACCAGTTTCTGATAATCTGGTAATACTTATCAACTTTTTTTTGAAATGTTGAGTAGTTAGAATAAATTACCTAGACAATGAATATAATATCATCAAAATCGGTTAACATTTGCATCCAGGAGAACGAAATCAAACCACAGTTCAAATTTCCCCGAAACGGATTTTTAGCGAACGGCTTTGGAAGGTTAAGACACTATCAAGATCGCATGAAAACCATGAAAGTTACGAGCCTTTTTAAAAAAATACGAGTAATTTTGAGTTTTTATTTTTATTAATTATGTAATTAACAACAAAAATTCATGGAACTTCGCTTCGAGTGAGATTTCAAGGTAATTGAAGTATTCAATTGTGATATTTTTTTTTTTTTGAAAAAATCTTCTTTTCTAGGTTAAACAAGGGGTTTAAATTTACACCGAAGAAGTTGTAAGTAAAAATGAATGTGTGCCAAAAACAGTGTTTTTTTAAATTTTCATACTTTTTCAGCATCAAGTACTGAATATCGTGCAACTGTTAAATTCGAGACAAGGTCAACTCAATAGTGCTCTGGATCAAATTATGATTATGACCGTGTATAGGTCAGACAAAAGCCATGTAATTACTGAAAATAAAGAAAATTGGATAACTTAAAGAATAATCTTATTTAATTTCTAAACCAAAATGTTTGACCGTTCATCCGTTCATAATTCTAATGGCAGCGGGTCAAAAAATGGCTAGAAAATGGACACGGGTTTTATCTAAAAAAGGACAGCAGAAAACGTATTATCGTATGATAAAAGTTTTCGCCAAGGTCTTCAATCGGTCCAAAATATGTCTGTTTCTTGATTCGGTTTGGATCACTTCTACCAGTCTTTAATATATTTTTCCACCAAAATATTTTGCAGTCTTGTATAGATGCGGCTAAAAATCTAGGATGCAATTTTGTGAAGGAATGTCACATTGCAAAGTTGTCAGCTGATAAATATGTGTAAACAATTTTTTCAAGAACGTACAAAACTAGGTGAGAAAACGATTTATGTAAATTTTGGACAATTGAAATTAGTTGCAAGAGAATCTAGTTATTCAAGAAAATTTCAATATTTAATACCTTTTTTAGTATATGATTTTCAAACTTAATATATTTAAGAAAGTTGTTCAAATTGTTGGGACACACAATTTTGTGGAGCATGTGATATACATATTTCAACTAAGAAAGGAGATATACTACAAAGTATCCAAAATAATGCCATTCTTCAGTGAGTTATAACCTCAAGAGTTCGGCCGAGTTTGTTTAATTTTTTGAGTGAGTTTTGTTGGTCAGGTTATTGGCTTTCCATTGATATATAAACTTAACTTCAGTTTTGGATAGATGTTTTGTTTATTTTTTATATATCAATGGAAAGGCAATAACTTTACCAATAAAACCCATTTAAAAAATTATACGAACTCGGCTGAACACTTAAGGTTATGAGTTACTGAAAAAAGGCATTATTTTGGATATATTGTAGTATATCTCCTTTCTTAGTTGAAATATGTATTTGACATGTTCCACAAAATTGTGTGTCTCAACAATTTGAACAACTTTCTCAAATATACCAAGTTTGTAAATCAAAATTGCATGCATTATTTTTAAAATGCTCGTAGCTTTTATGATTTTCATGTGATCTTGATAGTGTCTCCTTTTCTGGACTCAATACTTTGCATGACTCTTTATTGAATACTACTTGGTACCTGTTTGAACAGATCTTGCTCACGGACATAAGGTTGTTCGCCAAATCTGGAACATACAAAACATTGCTTCACATTTCTTACCATCGCAATCGGCGTCTAATCTGACTGCTCCTTTTGCCACACCAGGAAACTCTTCCAGTCTGGTACACGCTCCACTGTATTGTACGCAACGAAAAATGCTGCATGTTCACTTTATTTTCGTCTCGCCCCGGTTTCGTGGATTCTTCCCTCCCACCCTGCTGCTTACATTCGGATGCGTAATGGCCAAATTTATTGCAACGGTAACATTTTATCGACGATTTCTAACCGCGCTTCTCCTGCGCTTTGGGGTTCGAATAAAATGCTTCTTAACTTGAGCCAGACTGTGATTCGCACACCTTTACATCTTGAAGATTCTTGGCTTTAATAATGTCCGCTGTCAGCTTGATGCCAGATGATTCCACTCCAAGAATCATAGGTTCGTAGCGTTTTGGTAGTTCCTTCATCAGCAAACTTTTGAGCATATTCCTGCGTCGATATGCATATCATCTCTTCTTCACGCTCCACGCCAATTAATCGGATTGCCGTTAACTTTCGAAAAAGTCCGATTTTTCTGGTTGAACCATAGTCCTCGTACGTGCTTCGAAGATTGTCCCATGCTTACTTCGCCGTCTTCGCATCTCTGACCAATCCGTAGATACTTGGGTTGACGCTTAGACATATCGTGGCCAATGCTTGCTCGGAAACCTCGTCGCTGGATCTTCATCGTTTCTCGCTTTCACTGCGCACCAGATCCGTTCCTTAATAAGGATTATCTTGGTCGCGAAAGCCCAAGAACTGTAGTGCTCCAAACCTCGTAGAATTTCCCGTATGGAAAGGGCCACAGAACTGTTTCCGGTCTTTATGTTTCTCAAATTTTCCATTTTCTTGAGAAAATTTTACAATTTTGTTATTCTGCTAAGAGCAAGTTCACTCGTGTTGGAGGAAAGTGGTAGAAATTTTGACACTTGAAGCACATTTTGAAAATTTTACCATGCAAAAATGTATTCAAGATCTTTGGGCGTTGTATTTATTTACATCACTGTTTCTATTCAAGCCGTATGTGATAGAAATATTTCTATTTTTGCATCACAGCATGCGAGAATAAAACACGTGGTGTAAAAACTCTTGAAGACCACAGATCTTGAATTGTTTTCGCATGGTCAAGTTTTCGAAATGTGCTAAAAGTGTCGAAATTTCTCCCAACACCAGTGAACTTGTTCTAAGCAACCAACCGTTACTATGTAGCTGGCTGGGTCCACAACCTGAGTCCGTCGAGTTCGTTCCACATGCCCGATTACTGTTGGAATCCCAACAGCCATCGAGAGAGGCTTTGTCGAGCACGCCATTTTCCCTTCAGCGCTGTTTCGAGCGATTGCGCGTAGTCTGCTGCGACCTCAGGTTGCTTCAATCGTGCGATATTTAACTAGCAGTAAGCGTCGGTTTCATATGTTCTTCACTACGGAGAGTTTTGAGCGCATCTTCACCATCACCAGACAGTGGTCTGACCCGATGTTGGCTCCTCAACAGGATCTGACGTCGATAATGTCCGAGAAGTGCCGGCTGTCTATCAAAACGTGGTCGATATGTGATTGCGTTTGGTACAGTGATCTCCAGGAGGCGGTTATGGAAAAAGATACTACGTAAGGTCATTCGATTGGAGGCGGCATAATCGAAAAGTCAGAGGCCGTTTTAATTGGTCAGCTGGTTTCTTGATCGTAATTAAACAGGAAATTCAAGCAAAGCTCCTTAGCTTGAGTCTACTTATAAAATTTTGATGTAATATTTGAAGTTTCGATTTTGATACTAAACAAATTTCCATAATTTCGTATTTATCCAGGAATTATTTTAGTTATCTTTTAATTCAATTTATATAGTATCCATTTTGAAATATTCCTCGAAAATTCTGTTCGAAGCATCGGCAGTTGGCAATAAGTATCCGAAATAGATTGGTTCCGAGCATCCAGCTTCCGCTGGTCATTTTCAATACAATATTCTAATCGCACAGGTCGATCTCTCATTTACATTCAGCATTCAGGAGACATATCCCATTTCCTGGAATGCCACTCACCGATGACCACTGACTGAGTGCTCTCCCATTTCAGCACCAACATCTAACTCGCATAACAACATCAACAACGACGAAGGTGGCAATTCAAACGAGCCGGTACCCGTGGTGGCATCATCTGTTTTCGGAGTAACCGAACCCCTTCTGGCGGCATCTCCGGCTTCCGGCGGCTCCCTCGTCTGTCCCCGCGTTTTCGATGGATGGTCCTGCTGGGCGGCCACTCCGGCCGGATCGGTGGCCGAAAACTACTGTCCCGATTTTATCGTAGGCTTTGACCCCAGCAGGTTGGCTTATCGAACGTAAGCATCTGTTTGCCGGTTTTAATTGATAATTCCAAACGCTAACTTAAGGTTTGGCGCGTTATTTGATTATATGTATGTAATTTTGTACCCTACAGATGTCTTCCCAATGGTTCCTGGTTCGTTCATCCGGAATCCGAACGGCACTGGTCCAACTACACTACCTGCGTCGATTGGGACGATTTAGAGGTATGTTTATGGGTGTTGGAATGGAATTAGCTCTCATTCGGTAATCGCGGTTTGCGCAATTAATTGTAATTAGAAAGTTCGGCAGTTTGTGGAAAACCTTATTAAATCACCAAAAATAGCTTGGAAATGAGTTTAATCTGTTTAGGAGGATAATTATTCGTAAATTCACATTAGCCAATATCTTCGAGTTCGTTTCGAAATAGAGAGGAATATACAATAATGAATATATTAGAAATTAAAAAAATAATAAAATTAACAAACAATAACAAAGTAACAAAAGCTACAAAATCCAGGAATAAAAATATCAAAAATAACAGATAAGTTTTAGTTTGTCATTTCAATCGCTTTTGTCATTTTTGTCATTTTTGTCATTTTTGTCATTTTTGTCATTTTTGTCATTTTTGTCATTTTTGTCATTTTTGTCATTTTTGTCATTTTTGTCATTTTTGTCATTTTTGTCATTTTTGTCATTTTTGTCATTTTTGTCATTTTTGTCATTTTTGTCATTTTTGTCATTTTTGTCATTTTTGTCATTTTTGTCATTTTTGTCATTTTTGTCATTTTTGTCAGCTTTGAGCAAACGAACGTATGCAAGAACGCATTCTAAACTTTGAACCCTAAATTTAAACTCAAATTCTGATTTTGCAATAACCGATCTTCCTGAAATTTCAAATTTGTTCCTTTTTCCTGTGAGTACACGAGTACACCTATTCAAAATATACATCTTTAGACATTTTGACTGATTGTGCTTGATACTAAGTACACATCCCGCACTTCCTTATTTCCTCTCAAATTTCCAGGCAACTGCAGCAAACATCAATAAGTGGGAAGGTACCTACTTTCTGTGTCCCGGCAGCATTTTGTTACAATCTATATACGTCTAACGAAAACAGAACCGACATCATGCTTCCGATATTGTTGAAAGGAATGTTTTATGAGCTTGTTCATACATGTTTCCATCCGCAATCGATGCAGCCAATAGAAAGTCTTACAGCGAAGCTTTTGCAATGGCGAATGATCCAATTGTTGATAGTTCACTTACGGTAGAACTTTTGTGTAGTCGATGCTAGTGAGTTAGTTCAACTTCCGGTGAACTCACTCTATTAAAGAAAGGAAAATCGGAACCAAACAAACCTTCTTGATTGTTGTGTCCCCCCGGTGAAAGATCAACAAACAGGGAAGGAGCAAAGCCCCATTAAATATAATCAATAGGTAAATTTGTATCCGGAAATAAATCTTGAGCTTTTAACAATTAGTTTACAAAAATTTTGTTTTGCTAAAATTTCGATTCTTCAGTAAGCATATCGATGGTCATACTTTGTTTTGGAATTTTCATTCTTTTGATTCATTGTCATGTACACGTGCACTGCATTCCACTGCAATGCATCATAAAAGCTATAGAAAAAGCACTCCGTACGTGCCATGAGTTGCGTATTGCTTATTTTTCTTCAAGCAGACAAACACTATCAATCATAACACAGAGCTAAAAAGTCCTCGGTCCTGGTTGGAAGGTTTCACAGAACAAGATTAAATTCAACTAGGACATAAACCAAAAGAACTATTAACATTTTATAAGAAAGTATAATAGTTTTAAAAATAATGAAAATTATAACCATTTGTATTGTCTTTGAGTTGATTCATGTGCAAAAATGTAAGATTCAGCAGGGATTTGGAAACAAAGTTGCCGTAATCTGAGGGTTTTCCTTGTTCCGAAGGCCGTCTTCTCGAGGTCGTTTACTCCGCTTGATGTTTGCTTCACAAAATTCGATTTAAGAATGACCCGATTAGCACAAGTGCCGTTCTATTTAAAGGTAAAAGTTACCGCGCCACAATGAACGCAATGAACATTTTTTCCAATCAAAGTAGCCAGATTTTCTCAGATTCCGCATGTTGTTCACTTGTCCGTCAATTATTAGTGCGTGTTGAGAAACTCTATGTGATTAAATTACGTTCATTTCTTCAAACATAAATTATTTGATTTTATATTTTCCATTATCTCATATCTATCCTACAAAAGTTTAAACTAAAAAATATTACACAAAGATTTTGTCAACACCCAGGGATTACTCAGCAAAATTCGAAAAAAAATTTCATCAAAGCTCATCAGTAGATTTTAAATCGTATTTTAGACTATTGAAAAGCTTTCATGATAAATTTTACAAAAATTGCTCAGAAAGATCAAAACGTCCTAAACGACGCATTATTGAAAAAAATCACTGCACATTTTGTTTTTTTTTAATTGGCATAGAAAGTAAATAAATACTGGCAAAATCCGGGCAACTGGGTCCCGGATTTTGTATTAAATATCCGGACCAACCCTGGCAATCGAAATCAAAGGATTAAAGTTCCATTGACTATTATGGGCTATATCAGTTCTCAATTCACAATTTATAAGTGTCAGAAAAAGATAATTCACAATTTTTAACTTTAACCCAATAGTCATTGCATACCTTAAGGCGCTATTCTCTTATCATTAATACAGAATCAGATTTTTGAGTCCAAAAACTTCAACGTTATAAACCTAATAAAATAGTTTAAGAGCATCTTTCGGTTACTCCGGATGCCCTGAATTGGGTTTTTTTTTTTCTTTTATTGACAAAACTTTAGATCATTACAACAAATTTTAAAATAAAGGTTCTTAATCAATTATCAACTTCCCCTAAGACCCCAAGTTATTTGCAAAAAAAGCGATAGAGGTTTTCATTTTGTTTGTTAGTTCCATTCTGTATCACTCGAGAATTCTAAAGAATTTTTATAAAAGTTTTAGACCAAACTGCATTTAAGATAATTTTTTAAAGCAAAAATAAAATCAAATGCAGTCTTCATCAAATTTGTTAAATAAAATTAAACTCTTTTTCAGTACGATCAGGAATACTTCTAACAATATCTTTCCGAATTTTGAAAAACTGGAGAGTTTATTTTTGTTAGATCATTAATCATTATCATCAAAATATGATTCCTATATTGAATATATACCGTAAACTGGGGGAACTTTGATCACCGGAGTAACTTTGATCAACATAAATTTTTTGCAGATTATCAACATTAACCTTCCAAAGTCGTTCGGGTCAATATGACCCGAAGCGCACATTCAAATCATCATAACTCTTCGAGAAAAAATCGCAAAAAATTAATTTTAAAAACCTCCCTGGGGAATCACGAAATACACAATCTGTAGTACCAGGCAACTTCCTGTGACCACCGGAAGTGCTCCCTCAAAAAAATCCGTAATTAGGCTGTTCGGGTCTATATGACCCGAGAGTTTGCGTAGGTTCCCCTGGCTGCAAATATTGACCGAATTCGATGTATTTTAATTCATTGTATAGATAATTTATTCTAGTTTCTCAATATAAAAAAAATTAGTCGAAATATTTCACGAGATCACCAGTAGCTGATTCCGAATGAAAAAAGTCCCGAAAAAAAGCTCTTTTTAGAATGCTTATAACTTGTGACAGATTGAAAATATTGCTATGATTTTATAATATTTGGAATTGTTAAGAATAAATCTATCCATGGATGTAAAAGTTTTTGGTGGTCCAAAGGAAGTTTTGGCCGCTATCCCGGAACTTTTGGTAGAAAAAATTCTTACTTCAAAAAAGTCACCCAATTTTGGCTTTGCATTGCTGTATCTCGCTTACCAATGAAGCGATTCTCTGAATTCAAATTTTAGTTTTTTTTCGTTAACTTTATTATTATTTTCGTAGAACACAGTTGGTTCCTCAAAAAACTCCGTTGTTCAGTATGTTGTAATGAAAATCACATCTTTTTTGTCATTTTTCAAACTCCCCCTCATGTCGGTGGGTTTACGGGATTTTGTTAGCGTGATTTTTCTAAAATTTGAACTCAAATTGGTCACTTTTTATATACCTAAAGATTCATTAGAATCTCCTCTTTCGATGGACATACTTTTTGTGTGGTGTTTTGAAAATTTGTAGCAACGTTTTTCGAATTTACTGAAAGCTGCCAGATTTCAACCAGTTTGGCCAACGTTTTCAGCAGGTTGGTGTACAAATCTCGCACCCCTCAAGTAGCCGCGGGAGAAACAAATCCTTTAGCTTTCTTTTTGTCGCTCACCAAATCTACCACCCAACCCAGCAGCAGGAGGAACTGCCGTCTCGTCGCGTGGTTTGTTGATTGATTGTACTGATGGTGATAACGAAATGAATGTTTTATTATGTAGGTATTGCTTGAATCTTTTTTAATATTTTATATTATAAATATTTTAATGGATGGGCAACATTTCTAAAGTTCACATCCATGATTCCAGATTCAGATTCAGATTTCAGATTTCAGATTTCAGATTCCAGATTTCAGATTTCAGATTTTAGATTTCAGATTTTAGATTTTAGATCCAGATTTCAGATTCAGATTCAGATTTCAGATTTCAGAATTCATATTCAGATTTCAGATTACGATTTCAGATTCAGATTTCAGATTCAGATTTCAGATTCAGATTTCAGATTCAGATTTCAGATTCAGATTTCAGATTCAGATTTCAGATTCAGATTTCAGATTCAGATTTCAGATTCAGATTTCAGATTCAGATTTCAGATTCAGATTTCAGATTCAGATTTCAGATTCAGATTTCAGATTCAGATTTCAGATTCAGATTTCAGATTCAGATTTCAGATTCAGACTTCAGATCCAGATTCTTATTTCTGATTAAAGTTTCTGAATAAAATTTCAGAATATTTGTTACTTAAATCATAGATTTTGTTTCTCTTGCAGTAGACACTGCTTGAAATAAAAGAAAAGAACCATGATAACATTCAAAACAAATGTGGGTATCACTGAAGAATTCTAATGATAAAATATCTAAAAAGATTCAAGAGGTTTATTTCAATTTGGAGAAATCATCTTTTTCTATTTTTAAATCAAAACATTTACTACGCAAAGAGGTATCAGCATGAGCACAATCAATCAACAAACAACGCGGCTGGCGAGTTGGGCAAATTTGCCCTAGCCATCAAAACCCGAAGAAAAAACACGCGACGAGACGGCAGTTCCTCCTGCTGCTGGGTTGGGTGGTAGATTTGGTGAGCGACAAAAAGAGAGCTAAAGGATTTGTTTCTTTTTTTTTTTTTGAGTTAAGGTGCTCAGCTCAAATCAGGCTATCTGCACCATATTTTATTCTTTAAATAAATATTACATATTACAGTAGTAAAGTAATTTAAATAAATCTATAGACACTAAACTAATCTATTGATTTTTTTTTAAATCCAAAATGAAGTCTTTTTCGCCAATTTGATAAAAACTATTTTTTTGTAATTTTTTTTTGTTTGTTCTTTTAGTACTCTAACAGTTAATTGATACCTAGTATTTTGTTTTCATAATTTACAAAATCAATTTTCAAATTCTTTTATTAATATTGAAGTTTTTAAAGCTTCAGCAACAGTCATCAAACTTTCACTAATGCTCATATCATCGTTCTTTCTTCGTTCGGTTTCCTGATCATTACTTGTTTGCTGTGAACTACCTTGATCTAAACGACTTGGTCCTGGTTCGGGAGATTCACTCATCATTTTGTTCTCGTCCTCTACGAAACTGGGTGGTATCAGAGCATTTCCAGCTCTGGGTGGGACATTCTCTCTGGGAGAATGGTATACTACCGGATGCTGACGTCCATCTTCGTTGGTTGAGTTACCTTTTATTCCATTGTGCGGTTGAGTTACTCGATCAATCACGTGTTGTTCTTTTGGTGTTTCCGGTCGACTTTGGCTCTCATCGATGTTCGTTCTCTCTTCTCGTCGTGGAGAGTTGCTTACTACTGCTGCGAAGCTTCGTTGGAACGGTGCTGTGAGTGCTGAGAGGGGAATCTGTTGGCGTCGCTTGTTTCTCGCTTCACGAATCGACACTCGATCAGTTACCCTGATAGTCTGTATCTCAACTTCATCTTGGTAAATCGGACATGTTCGAGAAAGAGCATTATGCTGTCCTCGGCAGTTAACGCACGTGGTGGGATGTTGGCATAGGGCTTTGTCATGGAAAAGATTTGCGCAAGTTGCGCAAATCCTGTTGCTCTTACAGTTATCTTTTTTGTGTCCAAAACGTAGACACACTGTACACCGCATGGGATTTGGTACATACATTCGAACTGCACAGTTGTAGAATCCACAGTCAATAGAACGGGAAAGATAACTTAGATCAAACGACAAGATAAATGACCCAGTTTCTTCTAATTCACCATTTTTGTTTTTACGTTGTATTCTTTTCACTTCTTTCACTTTGGATTCAGTCAGCCACTCTAAAATTTCTTCGTCCTTCATTTTCTTTAAGTCGGGACAGAAAATGGTTCCTTTGCTAATATTCATCGATTCATGCTCTGTTATTTTCACATTGACACCTTCACAAAACGCTGTTGTTTTGAGAACTTTCTCAGCTTGTTGTCGGTTAATAGTTTTCAGCAACAAAGTACCTTGCTTGAACCGCGAAATCTGGATGCCATTGGAAATGTTGTCTATGCACTTCTTTATCCAGAAAGGATTCAACTCTGCCATATCCTTGTTCTTATCCGTTCGGGTAACAATGAGAAATCGTCCGCCATTGTCTTTTGGGTCGAATTTCTGGTTCTTCATGAACACGTGTTCGCTTGCTATATCACGAGTTATAGGCCGTTTGTTTCCACGTTTTCTTTTCCACGCGACGTTGGAAAATTGCTCAGAGTCCGTATCGTCTACTAACGCCCAAAATCGGGAACCTGTCCCGAAGGATGGGCCCCCACCAGCAGGGTTCAACAAAACGCACTCTTTTAGACGCGCGCGGCACACGCAAACCATTCCTCTCGAGCGAAACACTTCTTCGTTTGCGTTCTGGCCGTTGACGCGCTCTCGCTCGAAACAAAAACACGCTCGCTCAATCTTTTCCCCTCGTTCTCGTCGACGAGATGCACTATCCGAAATCTGCGCGAGCGGCCGAGTCAAACAGGCACGGCTAGCTCTCGCGCGTCCTAATCGAGCGGCGGGTGAGGCCTCTCTTTTGGCTCAAAGAACAGGACGCAGCGGCTCACAATGCAGCGCGCGGCGGCTCTCCGAATGGTCCGAGGCGGCCCTCTTTTCGTCACCGGGCGGCGCGCACGGGCTCGAGTGAGGGGCTTGTGTTTCGTTCGTGTTTCTGTTTGCAGTGCCGATTGAGAAATCTGTGTGTATGATTTTATCAACAGGATAGTTAAAATATATGTAAGCGCGATGGGATTTGGCGGAGGGTTATAAGAATTAATTAAGGAGGTTAACGTTACCCATTAGTAACAGGTACCAGCACTAGTAACTATGAAAAATTTACCATTCAATAGTAAAATTTCGCGAAAAACGCCAAATCAAAGAGCTTTACACAAGGATTGTTAAAATGAATGTTAAAAATTTTTCTAGCCACTAGTCATAGTTACCAGCACTAGTAACTATGAAAAAATACCATGCAACAGTAAAATTTCGCAAAAAATGCCTAATGAAAGAGCTTTTCACAAGGATTGTTAAAATGAATGTTGAAAATATTCTAGCCGCTAGTAATAGTTACCAGCACTAGTAACTATGAAAAATTTACCATGCAATAGTAAAATTTCGCAAAAAATGCCTAATGAAAGAGCTTTTCGCAAGGATTGTTAAAGTGAATGTTAAAATTATTCTAGCCACTAGTCATAGTTACCAGCACTAGTAACTATGAAAAATTTACCATGAACTATAAAAATTTCGCGAAAAACGCCAAATCAAAGAGCTTTAAATCAGGATTGTTAAAATGAATGTTAAAAATGTTCTAGCCACTAGTAATAGTTACCAGCACTAGTAACTATGAAAAATTTACCATGCAATAGTGAAATTTCGCAAAAAACGCCAAATCAAAGAGCTTAACACAAGGATTGTTAAAATGAATGTTAAAAATGTTCTAGACACTAGTAATAGTTACCAGCACTAGTAACTATGAAATATTTACCATGCAATAGTAAAATTTCGCAAAAAATGCCTAATGAAAGAGCTTTTCACAAGGATTGTTAAAATGAATGTTGAAAATATTCTAGCCGCTAGTAATAGTTACCAGCACTAGTAACTATGAAAAATTTACCATGCAATAGTGAAATTTCGCAAAAAACGCCAAATCAAAGAGCTTAACACAAGGATTGTTAAAATGAATGTTAAAAATATTCTAGCCACTAGTAATAGTTACCAGCACTAGTAACTATGAAAAATTTACCGGGCAATATTAAAATTTCGCGAAAAACGCCAAATCAAAAAACTTCACACAAGGATTGTTAAAATGAATGTCAAAAATGTTCTAGACACTAGTAATAGTTACCAGCACTAGTAACTATGAAAAATTTACCATGCAATAGTAAAATTTCGCAAAAAAATGCCTAACGGAAGAGCTTTTCACAAGGATTGTTAAAATGAATGTTGAAAATATTCTAGCCGCTAGTAATAGTTACCAGCACTAGTAACTATGAAAAATTTACCATGCAATAGTAAAATTTCGCGAAAAACGCCAAATCAAAGAGGTTTACACAAGGATTGATAAAATGAATGTTAAAAATATTCTCGCAACTAGTAATAGTTACCATCACTAGTAACTATGAAAAATTTACCATGAAATAGTAAAATTTCGCGAAAAATGCCAAATCAAAGAGCCTTATGCGTAGAATGTCGAAATGAATGTTGGAATATCCTAGCAACTAGTTAAAATTATCAGCACTAGTAACTACGAAAAATTGCTAAATAAAATTTCGCAAAAAACGCGAAATTTTAATATTGTATGGTGAATTTTTCATAGTTACTAGTGCTGGTAACTATTACTAGTGGCTAGCATATATTCAATATTCGTTTTAAAAATCCTTGTGAAAGGCTCTTTCATTTGGCGTTTTTTGCGAAATTTTACTTTTGCATGGTATTTTTTCATAGTTACTAGTGCTGGTAACTATTACCTGTGGCTAGAATATTTTTAACATCCATTTAAACAATCCTTATGTTCAGCTTTTTGATTTGGCGAATTTGGCGATATTTTACTATTGTATGGTAAATTTTTCATAGTTACTAGTGCTGGTAACTATTACTAGTGGCTAGATTATTTTTAACATGCGTTTTAACAATTCTTATTTAAGGCTGCTTGATTTGGCGAATTTCACGAAATTTTACTATTGCATGGTAAATTGTTCATAGTTACTAGTGCTGGTAACTATTACTAGTGGCAAGAATATTTTCAACATTCATTTTAACAATCCTTGTGTAAAGCTCTTTGATTTGACGTTTTTCGCGAATTTTAATATTGCATGGTAAATTTTTCATAGTTACTAGTGCTGGTAACTATTTTTTGCGGCTAGAATATTTTTATTATTCATTTTAACAATCCTTGTGTAAAGCTCTTTTATTTGGCGTTTTTCGCGAAATTTTACTATTTCATGGTAAATTTTTCATAGTTACTAGTGCTGGTAACTATTACTAGTGGCGAGAATATTTTTAACATTCATTTTAACAATCCTTGTGTAAGGCTTTTTGATTTGGCGTTTTTCGCGAAATTTCACTATTTCATGGTAAATTTTTCATAGTTACTAGTGCTGGTAACTATTTGTTGCGGCTAGAATATTTTTAACATTCATTTTAACAATCCTTGTGTAAAGCTCTTTTATTTGGCGTTTTTCGCGAAATTTTACTATTGCATGGTAAATTTTTCATAGTTACTTGTGCTGGTAACTATTACTAGTGGCGAGAATATTTTTAACATTCATTTTAACAATCCTTGTGTAAGGCTTTTTGATTTGGCGTTTTTCGCGAAATTTTACTATTTCATGGTAAATTTTTCATAGTTACTAGTGCTGTTAACTATTTTTTGCGGCTAGAATATTTTTAACATTCATTTTAACAATCCTTGTGTAAAGCTCTTTTATTTGGCGTTTTTCGCGAAATTTTACTATTTCATGGTAAATTTTTCATAGTTACTAGTGCTGGTAACTATTTTTTGCGGCTAGAATATTTTTAACATTCATTTTAATAATCCTTGTGTAAAGCTCTTTTATTTGGCGTTTTTCGCGAAATTTTACTATTTCATGGTAAATTTTTCATAGTTACTAGTGCTGGTAACTATTTTTTGCGGCTAGAATATTTTTAACATTCATTTTAACAATCCTTGTGTAAAGCTCTTTGATTTGTCGTTTTTTGCGAAATTTTACTATTTCATGGTAAAGTTTTCATAGTTACTAGTGCTGGTAACTATTACTAGTGGCGAGAATATTTTTTACTTTCATTTTAACAATCCTTGTGTAAGGCTTTTTGATTTGGCGTTTTTCGCGAAATTTTACTATTTCATGGTAAATTTTTCATAGTTACTAGTGCTGGTAACTATTACTAGTGGCTAGAATATTTTTAACATGCATTTTAACAATCCTTATGTTATGCTGTTTGATTTGGCGAATTTTGCGAAATTTTACTAGTGCTAGTTACTATTACTAGTATGTATTTTAAAACTTCTAACATGGATTGTTATAACCCTCCTCCCAAGGCTATTGCTTGTTTCTATCTGTTTTACCATATCTATTGATTTAATTATTCGCACAGATTATTCCGTCGGCCCTTAATAACGAAAACACGGCGAACACACCGTGTGCTAAAGAGAGCCGCGCGCGCCGTCCGGTGAGCCGCCGTGTCCTCTCGGTAGATGCTCGGTGTTCCTACACGCACGCGGCAGAAAAACGCAAACGCAGTTTCCGAACCGCTCGCGCTCTCGAATAGGCGCGCGCGAATTCGCTCTGCTCAAAAATTTTCAATCTGCGTTTTGGTCGCAAATTTCTCGAGAGAATTTCGAGCAATCAAATGTGCCCGTGAACCGAGAACGAAAGAGCTGCGTTTTATTTGCTCTTTCTCATTGGACGCACTCCTGCGTGTTGAACCCTGCCCACCAGAATCATCTCCCATTTTTCTGACCACCTTTTAAAGTCCGTTTTTGAACTACCACTCAGCAAAACTATAGTTCACTCGCGAGACTAGAGTAAAAAAAGTTTAATACAACGGTTGCTCTGAAAACGTCTTTCTAGCTCGACGGTTGAAACCGAACTGAGGATTTGTTTCTCCCGCGGCTACTTGAGGGGTGCGAGATTTGTACACCAACCTGCTGAAAACGTTGGCCAAACTGGTTGAAATCTGGCAGCTTTCAGTAAATTCGAAAAACGTTGCTACAAATTTTCAAAACACCACACAAAAAGTATGTCCATCGAAAGAGGAGATTCTAATGAATCTTTAGGTATATAAAAAGTGACCAATTTGAGTTCAAATTTTAGAAAAATCACGCTAACAAAATCCCGTAAACCCACCGACATGAGGGGGAGTTTGAAAAATGACAAAAAAGATGTGATTTTCATTACAACATACTGAACAACGGAGTTTTTTGAGGAACCAACTGTGTTCTACGAAAATAATAATAAAGTTAACGAAAAAAAACTAAAATTTGAATTCAGAGAATCGCTTCATTGGTAAGCGAGATACAGCAATGCAAAGCCAAAATTGGGTGACTTTTTTGAAGTAAGAATTTTTTCTACCGGAAGTTCCGGGATAGCGGCCAAAACTTCCTTTGGACCACCAAAAACTTTTACATCCATGGATAGATTTATTCTTAACAATTCCAAATATTATAAAATCAGAGCAATATTTTCAATCTGTCACAAGTTATAAGCATTCTAAAAAGAGCTCTTTTTCGGGACTTTTTTCATTCGGAATCAGCTACTGGTGATCTCGTAAAATATTTCGACTAATTTTTTCGATATTACAAAACTAGAATAAATTATCTATACAATGAATTAAAATACATCGAAATCGGTCAATATTTACGGCCAGGAGAACGTACGTAAACGACAGGTCAAATTTATCTGAAATTGATTTGTACGGAAATTTTGCGAACGGCTTTGGAAGGTTAACTAAGTCTGGAGTCTGGAGAATATTTGAAAACTGTTTTCTATGTCTGGAAATCCATAAATTGAGTTTCAAATATACTTAATTCGGTTTGTAGTTGGAGATTACTTATATTACTAAAATGATGGAAATTAGAAGCAAATGGTTTGTTTTATGTGACAGTTTAACATTATTCCTCTGTATAGGTATAGCTTTAGTGTTAGAATGACCATAAATTCTATGATATTTTTTGATATTCAAAACAAACGGACATTATCTATGAGAATGCCTGTATCGAACAAATGGCTGAAAACCCTATCAAATGATTAAGTTTGAAGAACAAAAGAACATGGGAACAGTTGGAGGACCTAGGAAATTGCGTGAAGGTAAAATTTAATTTGTTTTTAAGGCCAAAAAATAATGAGAAATGTTTATAATTTTTGCCCCTAAATGTATACAGCAACATTCTCCATATTTTGAGTATAACTGTATTTGAAAGAAAACGTTGAAAAATCCAATTGAGTTTAAACAAAAGAATCCTGATATTGATGTTGTTAGCCTTCTGTGCTAAATGGCATCAAAACAATAATTTTGAAAATGTTGAGATACGTAAAAACCATAGTGATCAAAGTTTCCCCGAAACATGAAATCTGTTTGTAACTAACATTTAGCAATAGCCACTAATATCGTTTGAATATTCTGCTATGAATGATCATGCTTTAAACTCCTTACCTCAGTTAGTATTTCAAATCTTTTAAGTGTTACAACCTCTTAAAAAATGTTCGAAAATGAATTTAAAAAATGATCAATGTTCCCCCAGTATACGGTACTTCACTCAATTTAACAAATTCAGAATCAATCAAAACTGATTCATTTTTAAATTAAATTACATATCCACAAAACAGGAGTTGATAGACAAAATCTGACGAAAGATTGGAGTTCAGGAAGCCAAAATCCACCAAACCACTCACTAAAATACTGTTCTCTTAAGATGTCAATTAAATTCTACAATTTTTTTTAAATGATTCCGCGTTTTAATATTTAAAAAATTGTTATTAAATGTTAAAAAAAACTTTATTTTTTTATTCTGAATTTTTGTGATCAGAACACATAATCTTCCTCCAGCGTATGAATCCTAATTTTCAATAAGTAAAACATAGTTTCTACCTTTTGTCCTTTCCGGAACCTAATTATTCAACTGACTGCCTTTAAAACCTGCAAAAAATTATCAAGCTGATTTTCTTTTTTCAATATAGATTTTAACTTTAATTATCAATAATATGTATTTTGAAAAAAATCCGTTAACTTCAGAATGGATTTTTTTAATCGAGTGTTCATATTTCAAAATTGATTAAATATCTTTCTAAATTTTTGAAAAGAAATGTTTATTAAGATGATTAGAAAATTTTTAAATTGTTTAGTTTTGAGTAAAATTTATTAAAACGTCTGGTAAGCTCATGAACCTACATGAAAACTTAAAGCTGACTTGAGATCAATTTATTATCCATCATTGAATCAAGGATTCATATTTGATATTCTTGTTTCAGAGATGCAATGCTTTCAAAAATATAAATTCTCCAATTGAAAAAAAAAATATTAATTTATAGGAAAATAACTAGTGTATTTCATATAAAAAAATTTAACTCGTTTAACAACTTTTTTAAAGCCTCCAACACAATTTGACCCGGATCAGAAAGGCCCGATTTGCGTTTGCGAGTCTCCGAAACATCTGGCGGTCACGCCAGATCTCTCTACGAACAAAAATCCGAATCTTCAACTCAAACGTCAAATCCGTATTGCTGTACGGGTGCGAAACTTGGTGCACATATGCGGTGACGACGCGAAAACTGCAAGTATTTGTAAACCGCTGCCTGCGGAACATCATCCGCGCTTGGTGGCCTGGCAACTGGATCTCGAATGAGGAACTACATCGCCGGTGTCATCAAAGGGCGCTAGAAATCGAGATTCGGGAACGTAAGTGGAGATGGATTGGGCACACGCTGCGAAAAGATGAAAACGAGATTTGCAGAGAGGCGCTTGACTGGAATCCAGAAGGTCATCGAAGAAGAGGCAGGCCCAGAAACTCGTGGCGGCGAAGCCTAGCCGCTGAAATCCGAACTGTCGACGAGAATCTTGACTGGGGCCAGGTGAAGACGCTGGCTCCGGATCGTCAACAGTGGAGGTCTTTTACCACGGCCCTATGCACCGGTGGATCGGCGCGGGATCATTAAGTAAGTAAGTAAGTAACACAATTTGACTAATGCTTTAAGAAATATCTAAGCTTCAATTTAGTTTAAATCCATTTTGTCAAAATTCTGTTTTTTGCAGATTTGGGAAAAATTTAAAAAAAAAAAACTTCAATCACTTTTTCATAGAAGTCATGTTTACTCGCCGTCTCCGGAAAAGTTTAACATTGAGTTAACAATTTATGCTGCCATAAAATTTCCAATGTTCTACCGTTTTGCCAAAACAGTGTACAAATTAATTTAATTTTACCTATTTTCAAAAGATATCTCTAAAACTTAGACAAAACAATTCTGTGCACTACGAAAAAATTTGAATTTTGTTGCCTTGTGTTATTAAAATTTTGCTGAACAATTTTAACCTCAGTTATTTGCTGACCTCATCTGATATAGATTCGAATTATTTTTTTTTTAGTCTAGTGTTAAACTTTATGTGTTTTTTTTAAATGCACTCATTTTTAAACTCAACATTCCGGTTTGATTCGAAATTTTAAATCACATTCGTTTGGTGGTGTTTCGTAAATATTGTTTTCAAATTTGTAATCTAGATTGCCAGAGCTTGGTTCTGAATAAGGAACATAGTTTTGAATCATTTATCAATGACTTTCCACAAAAATGGTTCTAATAATTTTGATTTATATTATGTTTTGAGTTTGTGTGATGGCCAAGAGTAAGAAAATGCATTTTCTAATTTTTTGTGCATTCTTGGTATTGTTTTTATTTTTAGCCCTGAATAAAAAAAAGTAGGGGTTTAAACTTGCTTCTTTAAAGATCACACTTAAATTATATCAGATTAAAGTGCGTTTGCATACATTCTTTTCCCTATTCGAAACGCCAAATTTGTGTCAAAATACAGGAACGCTTTTTTTCGTCCTCCACAATCACACAGGCAGGTTATCACAAATGTACATAAAATGTATTCCACAAATAAGAATTTATGATTCCTAAAGAAAAGGGGCGCGACAAGCCAAATCAAGTGTGAAAAAACGTGTAGTTACCCCCTCTTTGTGGTGGGTGATTTTCCGCGCTTTTTACTCCAACCAGCAGTTCCAGAAAATTGCTCTTGAATCCGGATCAAGATTATTAGGGTGGTTCTTTCTGGAGGGAAAGAATTACCTGGTGTTGGAAAATTGATGAACCACCCTAAATTCGATTTTTCCATAAGGCCATACTCGATTGAAAATGTCGCTATCAAAACGTAAATGAAGAAACGCTTAACTTGTTGTACCGGTAGACTGTCAATGCATTTTTTTCCAGCTGGGTGAGTTGACTGGGCTATGCTTGGAACTACAATTACCATACCCTGGCTGATTGAATGTTACAATCAAAAATCATTTTCAGCATTCCTTCAGAGAGAATATTTACATTTCGAGTCGGAAAGCTGAAATATTTGACGACAAACCTTGGTAATGCTCAACTTTGCTGTTCGAAAATACTCCAGCGTTGTGTTGGTGTTCTGATTATAACTAATGCCTGATTAAAAATTAATGAGATTCTAACCCCAACACTCGTCGGGTAAATTGCTGGTAGGCTGTAAGTGTCTATCAGCAACAGGATTAACAAGTTGTATTAGGAAGGCTCAAAAGTTGACACTATCACAACAATAAAAAATTCAGTAAGAAAATATGAATATTGAAAAAAAAATTGTGATCAAGAAAGCTAAATTCTTTAGTGTGGACATTCGTAACTTTTAGCATAAGTATTCCATATTAAAAGTTTTTAATTTCCACTAGAAAAAACTTTGAATCAACCTTACGACAATGACTTGATCTGTGTAGGATGTTGTCGGACAGAAGCAGAAAAGGCATGTAGATTTTATCGATAGACAGACACAAAATGATCATTGAAATTGTTGCACATTTACAGGTGTTTCCGAGTGAGTGTCAGAAAGGCGAAGTTGAGCAAGCTGATACAAGTAGGTCGTCTATCAACCACACACGCAAACATGAACCAATTAATTATCCTCGATGGAGTGGAAGGGAGTAGTTTTGAGTGTAACCCCCATGTTCACACATTTAGCAAAAGCAATAATTGTTTGAAGTATAAGTATTCACATGTCATTTCCAAACAATGCTAATTGAAGTAAATGTTGAATTCAATTAGTCTAAAACAATTTTGATTAAATTTGTTTAAAAAAATGAGAAAAAAAAACAACCACCTAAAATGACCTTGCCTGGCAGCGGGTGACATCGTTGTGTGACTATTTTTCCCCGCCCACCAATTTCGGTTTAACGGTCGCCATGTGCGTAGTTCCTCTGGTGCGAGTTGATTGTGGCGTACCTGTGAATAGTTATCATGGGAAATGCAGCCGTCTGCCCTGGAAAAGGGGGGAAACACGAGGCGAAGACCTTGTCAGCGTCAACGGTGTATTAAGTTGACACATTATGTTAAATTGATTGAACGAGAACATACAGAACGAGCTCTCAGGTTGTTCGTCCGGGTTTATTGAATTATTTCAGATCGATAAACTTCGTCACACATTCGAATGATAATCGAAACAAAAAAGGAAGAGCTTGATTAACCTTTTATTGAACATAAAACAATTTTAAGAGAGTGAATTTCAGACTATTTGGATGCATAAAAGCACATTTTTTTCGATTACGCAGGTTAAAAGAAAGTAAAAATTGTCAAAATTGTCAAAATTGTCAAAATTGTCAAAATTGTCAAAATTGTCAAAATTGTCAAAATTGTCAAAATTGTCAAAATGTCAAAATTGTCAAAATTGTCAAAATTGTCAAAATTGTCAAAATTGTCAAAATTGTCAAAAATTGTCAAAATTGTCAAAATTGTCAAAATTGTCAAAATTGTCAAAATTGTCAAAATTGTCAAAATTGTCAAAATTGTCTAAAATTGTCAAAATTGTCAAAAATTGTCAAAATTGTCAAAATTGTCAAAAATTGTCAAAATTGTCAAAATTGTCAAAATTGTCAAAATTGTCAAAATTGTCAAAATTGTCAAAATTGTCAAAATTGTCAAAATTGTCAAAATTGTCAAAATTGTCAAAATTGTCAAAATTGTCAAAATTGTCAAAATTGTCAAAATTGTCAAAATTGTCAAAATTGTCAAAATTGTCAAAATTGTCAAAATTGTCAAAATTGTCAAAATTGTCAAAATTGTCAAAATTGTCAAAATTGTCAAAATTGTCAAAATTGTCAAAAGTGTCAAAATTGTCAAAATTGTCAAAATTGTCAAAAATTGTCAAAAAATGTCAAAATTGTCAAAAAATGTCAAAATTGTCAAAATTGTCAAAATTGTAAAAATTTTCAAAACTGTTAAAATTGTCAAAATTGTCAAAATTGTCAAAACTGTCCCCAATTGTCAAAATTGTCAAAATTGTCAAAACTGTCTCAATTGTCAAAATTGTCAAAATTGTCGAAACTGCCAAAATTGTCAAAAATGATATAAATGACAAAATGACAAAAATGACAAAAATGACAAAAATGACAAAAATGACAAAAATGACAAAAATGACAAAAATGACAAAAATGACAAAAATGACAAAAATGACAAAATGACAAAAATGACAAAAATGACAAAAATGACAAAAATGACAAAAATGACAAAAATGACAAAAATGACAAAAATGACAAAAATGACAAAAATGACAAAAATGACAAAAATGACAAAAATGACAAAAATGACAAAAATGACAAAAATGACAAAAATGACAAAATGACAAAAATGACAAAAATGACAAAAATGACAAAAATGACAAAAAATGACAAAAATGACAAAAATGACAAAAATGACAAAAATGACAAAAATGACAAAAATGACAAAAATGACAAAAATGACAAAAATGACAAAAATGACAAAAATGACAAAAATGACAAAAATGACAAAAATGGACAAAAATGACAAAAATGACAAAAATGACAAAAATGACAAAAATGACAAAAATGACAAAAATGACAAAAATGACAAAAATGAAAAAAATGACAAAAATGACAAAATGACAAAATGACAAAATGACAAAAATGACAAAAATGACAAAAATGACAAAAATGACAAAAATGACAAAAATGACAAAAATGACAAAAATGACAAAAATGACAAAAATGACAAAAATGACAAAAATGACAAAAATGACAAAAATGACAAAAATGACAAAAATGACAAAAATGACAAAATGACAAAAATGACAAAAATGACAAAAATGACAAAAATGACAAAAATGACAAAAATGACAAAAATGACAAAAATGACAAAAATGACAAAAATGACAAAAAATGACAAAAATGACAAAAATGACAAAATGACAAAAATGACAAAAATGACAAAAATGACAAAAATGACAAAAATGACAAAAATGACAAAAATGACAAAAATGACAAAAATGACAAAAATGACAAAAATGACAAAAAATGACAAAAATGACAAAAATGACAAAAATGACAAAAATGACAAAAATGACAAAAATGACAAAAATGACAAAAATGACAAAAATGACAAAAATGACAAAAATAGACAAAAATGACAAAAATGACAAAAATGACAAAAATGACAAAAATGACAAAAATGACAAAATGACAAAAATGACAAAAATGACAATGACAAAAATGACAAAAATGACAAAAATGACAAAAATGACAAAAATGACAAAAATGACAAAAATGACAAAAATGACAAAAATGACAAAAATGACAAAAATGACAAAAATGACAAAAATGACAAAAATGACAAAAATGACAAAAATGACAAAAATGACAAAAATGACAAAAATGACAAAAATGACAAAAATGACAAAAATGACAAAAATGACAAAAATGACAAAAATGACAAAAATGACAAAAATGACAAAAATGACAAAAATGACAAAAATGACAAAAATGACAAAAATGACAAAAATGACAAAAATGACAAAAATGACAAAAATGACAAAAATGACAAAAATGACAAAAATGACAAAAATGACAAAAATGACAAAAATGACAAAAATGACAAAAATGACAAAAATGACAAAAATGACAAAAATGACAAAAATGACAAAAATGACAAAAATGACAAAAATGACAAAAATGACAAAAATGACAAAAATGACAAAAATGACAAAAATGACAAAAATGACAAAAATGACAAAAATGACAAAAATGACAAAAATGACAAAAATGACAAAAATGACAAAAATGACAAAAATGACAAAAATGACAAAAATGACAAAAATGACAAAAATGACAAAAATGACAAAAATGACAAAAATGACAAAAATGACAAAAATGACAAAAATGACAAAAATGACAAAAATGACAAAAATGACAAAAATGACAAAAATGACAAAAATGACAAAAATGACAAAAATGACAAAAATGACAAAAATGACAAAAATGACAAAAATGACAAAAATGACAAAAATGACAAAAATGACAAAAATGACAAAAATGACAAAAATGACAAAAATGACAAAAATGACAAAAATGACAAAAATGACAAAAATGACAAAAATGACAAAAATGACAAAAATGACAAAAATGACAAAAATGACAAAAATGACAAAAATGACAAAAATGACAAAAATGACAAAAATGACAAAAATGACACAAATGACAAAAATGACAAAAATGACAAAAATGACAAAATGACAAAAATGACAAAAATGACAAAAATGACAAAAATGACAAAAATGACAAAAATGACAAAAATGACAAAAATGACAAAAATGACAAAAATGACAAAAATGACAAAAATGACAAAAATGACAAAAATGACAAAAATGACAAAAATGACAAAAATGACAAAAATGACAAAAATGACAAAAATGACAAAAATGACAAAAATGACAAAAATGACAAAAATGACAAAAATGACAAAAATGACAAAAATGACAAAAATGACAAAAATGACAAAAATGACAAAAATGACAAAAATGACAAAAATGACAAAAATGACAAAAATGACAAAAATGACAAAAATGACAAAAATGACAAAAATGACAAAAATGACAAAAATGACAAAAATGACAAAAATGACAAAAATGACAAAAATGACAAAAATGACAAAAATGACAAAAATGACAAAAATGACAAAAATGACAAAAATGACAAAAATGACAAAAATGACAAAAATGACAAAAATGACAAAAATGACAAAAATGACAAAAATGACAAAAATGACAAAAATGACAAAAATGACAAAAATGACAAAAATGACAAAAATGACAAAAATGACAAAAATGACAAAAATGACAAAAATGACAAAAATGACAAAAATGACAAAAATGACAAAAATGACAAAAATGACAAAAATGACAAAAATGACAAAAATGACAAAAATGACAAAAATGACAAAAATGACAAAAATGACAAAAATGACAAAAATGACAAAAATGACAAAAATGACAAAAATGACAAAAATGACAAAAATGACAAAAATGACAAAAATGACAAAAATGACAAAAATGACAAAAATGACAAAAATGACAAAAATGACAAAAATGACAAAAATGACAAAAATGACAAAAATGACAAAAATGACAAAAATGACAAAAATGACAAAAATGACAAAAATGACAAAAATGACAAAAATGACAAAAATGACAAAAATGACAAAAATGACAAAAATGACAAAAATGACAAAAATGACAAAAATGACAAAAATGACAAATATGACAAATATGACAAAAATGACAAAAATGACAAAAATGACAAAAATGACAAAAATGACAAAAATGACAAAAATGACAAAAATGACAAAAATGACAAAAATGACAAAAATGACAAAAATGACAAAAATGACAAAAATGACAAAAATGACAAAAATGACAAAAATGACAAAAATGACAAAAATGACAAAAATGACAAAAATGACAAAAATGACAAAAATGACAAAAATGACAAAAATGACAAAAATGACAAAAATGACAAAAATGACAAAAATGACAAAAATGACAAAAATGACAAAAATGACAAAAATGACAAAAATGACAAAAATGACAAAAATGACAAAAATGACAAAAATGACAAAAATGACAAAAATGACAAAAATGACAAAAATGACAAAAATGACAAAAATGACAAAAATGAACAATTTTACAAAATTGATACAAAACACAAAAATTCACAAAAAATGACACAAAAATGACAAAAATGACACGAAAATGACACAAAAAAGACGCAAAAATGACATTCAAATGATACAAAAGGGCTTGTGATATAGCTCAGTTGGCAAGTCTGTTGTCTCCTGAGCCGATGTCCGCGAGTTCGAGCCCAAGAGTAAACATCGAACACAGTTGTACCGGATGAGTTTTTCAATAACGATCCGCCAACTGCAACGTTGATAAAGTCGCGAATGCCATAAAAATGATAAAACGACTATAATCGAAACAAAAAAAAAAAAAAAAAAAAATGATACAAAAATGAAAAATGACACAGAAATAACATAGAAATGTACTAAAATGACACAAAAATGACAAAAATGACACAAAAATTGGCACAAAACTGGCCCAGAAATGGTACAAAAATGACACAAAAATGACATAAAAATGACACAAAAATTACACATAAATGATTTAAAAATGGCACAAAAAAGACACCAAAATGACACAGGAATGACACAAAAATGGCCCAAAAATGACAAAAATTTAAACAAAATTAAGAAAAGCGACACAAAAATGACAAACAAAATTGACACAAAATGACACAAAACTGTCAAATTACACAAAAAACGACGCAAATATGAGTGTAACCACACAAAATTATTCTAAATTGACACAACAATGACGCAAAAGACATAAAAAATACAATGAAGTGATACTAAAAAGACACACATAGCATTTGTGTGACTTTTTCAATTGCATTGATTTATTTATTTATTTATTTATTTATTAAGTCAAACTATGTAGACTACAATACTTAAAACTACTTAAAACTAATGTAAGCTATTTTGTTGTTCTATGAAGTTGTTTTTGAATGCCTTTTTTAATTGTGTTTTGTTCATCGCTACGTCTATAATTTCACTTTGTAAATTGTATTTGTACATCATTTGATTAATAGGTTGATGTTTTGCATAGTCTTTGTCGTAAAGTTTAATGTAGAACAAATGTTTATTTCTTAATGGACGGGAGGGTGCGTAAAAATTTAGTTTTGAAAGTAATTCAGGACTGTCTATTCTTTGTGTAACAACATCATTTACAAATGCAATTTGGGAAAATTCTCTGCGTTTACTGAGAGGTTCTATATCAATAAGCTTACAACGAGATTCATACGATGGCAGAGGAAAAGTGGTCCAATTTATTTTACGTAGCGCATATAACAAAAATTGTTTTTGAACTGATTCGAGACGTTGCTCGTGAATATTTGAATAAGGATTCCATATGATGCTACAATACTCCAGTATCGAACGAACATAGGATATATAAAGTGATTTTATGGTGTATGGGTCTTGAAAGTGTTTGCTGAAACGTTTTACAAATCCTAGCATGCAATTTGCTTTATTGATGATATTGTTCTGATGTTCTACAAACGTGAGTTTTGAATCCAGTATGACGCCAAGATCCCTTACAATTTTGCATTTTTGTACTGGTTGATTGCCTAATTTTGTTTCAATGATGGGGTAACTTTGCTTTCTGCTAAATGATATAGAGTTGCATTTTTTAACATTCAATTGAAGTAAACTTTTGTTGCACCATTCAAAGAAAACATTGATTTCGTTTTGAAATGTTTCAACATCTTCGGTTGTTTTTATTTTCAGAAATAGTTTAATATCGTCGGCGTATATTAGGTATTCAATCCGTTTTAGAATAAAGGAAATGTCGTTAACGAACAGTATGAAAAGGAGAGGTCCTAAATGAGACCCCTGAGGCACACCAGAGGTCACAGCTACAGATTTAGATAATTCGTTTTGGAAACGAACGATTTGTGTTCGATCAGTTAAATATGATTGTAACCAGGAGAGAAGATTTGGATGAAAGCCATTTTTTTTTAATTTGAAGATTAAAAGGGGTATGTCAATGCGATCAAAGGCTTTGCTAAAGTCGGTATAAATAGCCTCAACATGAAAGCCTTTGCTCATAGAATCGATAACGTATGTAACGAATTCGAGAAGATTTGATGCTGTAGAGCGCCCTTTGAAGAAACCATGTTGTTTACTCGTTATAATATTTTTTACTTGTTGATAAATTTTGTCATTTGTTATTGATTCAAAAAGTTTTGGGATGCAAGACAAAATAGCTATTCCTCTATAATTTCGTACATCTGATTTTTTTCCGGACTTGAAAATCGGAATTAAAAAAGATTTTTTCCAAAATTTGGGTACTTTTCTATAATTTAATGACATATTAAAAAGAATCAGAAGAGGCTCTGTCAATTCGGCCGCCAAGTTTTTAAGAAAACATGGGGGAAGTCCATCAGGCCCTGCTCCTTTGGAAGCATCAAGTTTTCTAAGTCCTTCGGAAACATTATTGTAATCAATTTCATTGACCTGAATGTCACACGCTAAATCTGGAATGATTGAAAAGTATTCCCTATCTCGGTCAGCCTCAGTGAAAGAAGTGTACACTTCTTGAAAAAATGTTGCAAATAAGTTAGAAATTTCCAGTGGATTATTTCCAATGCTTCCGTCAAGTGTCAATTGAGTAGGGAAGTTTGAATTCTTCATCTGCTTTTTAGTATAGCCAAAGAACGCTTTTGGGTTTTGTTTAATTTCTTTTTCAATTTTCTGATTGTATTTTTCAAAAGAACTTTTTATACATGAATTAAGCTGGTTGCATAAATTTATATAATTTTGATGATTTGTAACACTTCTATCACTTCTGTAGACTTTATGAGCTTTTTGCTTCCTATTTTGTAAGTTTTGTAAGATTCGCTTATGAATAATATGAAAATGTCTCACAAACTTTCGAAAATAAGAACAAAAAAGCCCCAAAAATATCGAACTAATTATATTATTGTCTTCTGATATCTTGCTTGACCTCATTAAGAAAATTGGTTCAAATCGCTATCTTAAAAGTTTGGAATCTCTGTCCTAAACTAATTCTTTCTCATGGACATTGCCTTTT
Source organism: Uranotaenia lowii (assembly GCF_029784155.1). Classification (NCBI taxonomy): domain Eukaryota; kingdom Metazoa; phylum Arthropoda; class Insecta; order Diptera; family Culicidae; genus Uranotaenia; species Uranotaenia lowii. The sequence goes on from NC_073693.1 coordinate 362,146,016, forward strand.
CCAATTTATTAAGACAAATATATCGAAGAGAACTTTTCAAACAATCAAGCAATGCTCAGCAGATTCCAATTTTCTGTCGCACAACGACTTCATTCTCCCAATTCGCTGGAAATAATTTTTCAACTCCCAGCTAGCATATGTTGAATTCTACCGGTTTTTTTCGCTGCTGCTGATGCGATTGCAAAGAATTACAAACCGCTTGTTCCGAAAATAGCACGGTCATCCATCAACTGTCGGCTGCAATTACTTCCGCCAATCTTAACTTCCGGAAGCTTGCTGTCGGTTGAATTTCCTCCTCAATCCGCAGCGACACCCGGACCGGCATTTCACCCCGGTGTGGTATCAAATACTATATTTCATGTCATCTAACGGTGACTTTTTTCTGCTTTCTCTCTTTCACTTGCAAATATTGAGGTGGGGGACGTTGTAAAATCGTTTTAATTCTTGAATGTTCTTCTAACGCGTTTTTCTTTTTGCTTTCTTTCTTCCTATTCGCCTTATTTCTCTCTCTTCATCCCAGTTCCGGCGTTTGGTAAACGATCTGTACATCGGGGGTTACACCATTTCATTGATCACGCTCATCGTGTCGCTGTCTGTCTTCTTTAGCTTTAGGTAAGTATGTAGGTACGTAAGAAAGAAGGTAGGGGAGCAAAAGCTAAGTAAAGCGGTTTGTTTTCCGCACTTCCGGTGGATGTGTTTTAAGAGATGGGATGGGCAGACACTTTCCAGTAACTCAACGGATAGGACACTGGTGTCTGCTGCTTGGTAGACGTAAGCTACCGAACTAATAAATTACGGATTATTAATGTAAACATGCTTCGAAAAATGTGGCCTCTAGGATTTAATTTATTTACAAACTTTTCAAATTCTCTAGGCTGAACATAGGGTCAAGGTAATTCACTTTCTGCAGTGAGAGTGGATGTTTCATTGGAATGGTGAAATTTTGAATTATGAAACCTACTAAAGGTTAACAGATAGATATATTAATTCAACAATTTTGCAATAACAAATGCGGCAAAAACTCTCAATGAGTTTTAGTGTCGTGAGCCATTTCCAAAACACTAGATATTTGCATGAGACCCTCAGTTCAAGGAATGAATGAGGATTCAAGATTTTGAACCCCTAAAAACTAAGGTACTCTCTCTTGGCTTTCGTATTCATTGAGGGGAGGGGGGGGGGGTGTAGGGTCGTTAAAAAAATCGTTTTTTTTTTATTTTTTTATATTCTTATTGTAAAACATTTCAAGAATGTTGTGTCAAATTTTCAAGTCAATTGAAGCAAAACTGTAGAAATTATAGGCCTTTATCTCCTCCTATCTAATACTGCAAGAAAGCAAGAGCAGAAACTTCAAACGCGTTTTTCTCGAAAGCACATTTTTAAAGTCCGTGGACATCATCATTTGAAAACTACTTATCCGATTCTTTTCAAATTTGGAACATATTTTCTACATATAAAATACCAGACCCCAACGTTTTTATTTTTTTTTTTATTTTTGGGAGATTTTACAGATAAAAAACGGCGGATTTTTTCGTGAAAAATCCGCTTTTTTTACTTCAAACAGCTACAAAAATTTCATAAAAAAAAATTTAATTTGAATAATCTATTTAAAAATATTTTGCTCTGATTTTTTGATTTCAGATGATTCTGTGCTGAGATACAGTGTCCACCGCAAATCCTGTTTTCTAAAAGGCATCCTCGAAAGTGCTCCGTCACCGGCTCATTTTTCAATATTTTTCTACGAAAAAATTACTAAATGTTCTTTTAACAATGCTTTGTATAATGCAAAAAATTTGAATACATTTGTTTGAACGATAGCTCTAGAAAAAAATCATGAAAATGGTGTTTTTTTTACCCGTTAGACCCTACCCCCCCTTAACTTGTTGATAATTGGACAGTTCAAAATAGTTGAGTCAGACGAAGATTTATCAAGCTCATCAGTCCTGCAATCCATGTCGCGTAGTGCAAAATTAACAGATGAATAAACCAAAATGGTTTAAAATCACTGAGAAAATATAAACTAAGTCTCTGAAGCCATAACCTAAAACCCATAATAAAACTAATAAATTGAGCGTATTGAAATGATTCGTCAGTGTAAGAGTCTCTGGAGCCACCAACTGGTTTGTGATAATTGTTTTCGAGTGAGTTTAATCCTCTTTCAGATATAAGCGGTAGCATGGTCGTCGGAACGGGGGTGGGGTTGGTTGGTGGTTAAACCTCCCTCGTAAGGGTCCACCAAAAACAAACGAAGTATACTATTCTACACACAAAATTTGTAATTCTTAATCATCCCAAGCAACCAAAAGTCTCATATCTACTTAAACTCGTTCCTCCAAAGTTCGAATTTCGCTGAACAAAGGTTTCAAAGGGAATTGGTACCGAATTTTCTCGAATTTGAGCATGAAAGTTACAAAAGGTTCCTCAAATAGCCTTCTATGGAATTGAAGTTCCAAAAAGTTCCTCAAATAGCTATTTTGTGACATGTCAACCGCATCCACACAGTATAAAAGTTACAAATTAGGTCTCAAATAGCCTTCTGTGGACTTCAAATTCCAAGAAGTTCCTCAAATAGCCTTCTGTGAACTTCAAGTTCCAAGAAGTTCTCAAATAGCTTTTCTGTGACATGTCAATCGGATCATTCAGAATAAAAGTTACAAATTGGGTCTCCAGAAGCCTTCTATGGACTCGAAGTTCCAAAAAGTTCCTCAAATAGCCTTTTTTGAGACATGTTCGCCATTTCATGAATATGTAATGTGAACGAACATCACAAAAGGGCATATAATAAATAAATCATTTTTTGGAGCTTGGAAATTGTTGAAATGTATAATTTATATTGAAACTTCAACTCAGAACAACTTTAAGCTAACTCGCAAATGATTGTTTTTGAAAAGAGTAAATACTTGACTATATAAAATTTCGTCCAACTGTATTTACTTACCACGCATTTATCACACATTGAAAGCCCCTTGAAGCAATTCATTAATTAAATATCAAGATTAACTCAAGAATTTGTATAATTTTATGGTTAAAAGTTATAAGCATGGAATTCCATTTTTTTAAACGCGATATTATTTTAACGGATGATTTATACGCCGTTTCGTAATGTTTCTTAATAATAATCAACATGCGTCTTTGCTGCTGGCCGCTGGCTGCCCTTGCGGGTATTCTAGGAAGCTTATCCCGAGCAGACTTTTATGGCAAAATTATAGCAAATTTTGCTATCACGCCCTGAGAGCCAAATTTGCTCTCATTTTGCTTGACATAAGGTGGTACACAGCAAAAATGAGAGCACAAATTTTCATACTTGGTTAGCAAAGGGATACCAAATTTTGCTAAAACTGAGACCTTAACTACACCTCATTTTCCGAGAGCTTGGAGAGCAAAATGATGCTTATTCAATGCATCAATAGTATTTCTTTGACAGCAAAATTTGGCACCAATATGCTCTCAAAGAATAAAAAAACGAGGTATCGAAAAAGCAAAATTATGCATATCACTTTGCTAAGAATGAAGACCTTTGCTCTCATTTTTGCTGTGTACCACATTATGTCAAGCAAAATAAGAGCAAATTTGACTTTCCAGGCGTGATAGTTGTCATAGTTTAGCAATAAAAATTATAATTCAAGTTAGTATCGTTAATTCACAAGAAAAATTTCTTTTGTTGACTAACCGCCTGAACGTATAAATAATAATCTTAAATTTTGGTATAAAAAACAGAATTTGCCAACAATAATGCGCCTTTGTGCAGACAACGCGTGAGAAACAGATTATCTAAGCAAAAACCACCAAGTTTATTAAATGCATGTGTGTCTACATACAGGCGTTTAAATCAACACGATAGGTTCTTGAGTTTGCAATGTTATGAAGAGTTGTGATGGCATAATGATAGCACTTTCTGGTATCCATTAATGCCAAAATTTGGCATCTTTGGGCTTTCAAATTTTGCTTCTTAATGCATGCCAAACGAGACATCATTATGCTTACTTTGAACAAAAATTGACATTATTGTGGTACTCGTGTATGCCTTAACGGAGAACAAATTTTTTTAATGTACCACCTTTATTTGGGCAAAATTATATTATACCAAACATTGCTAGCAAAGCATGATAGCAAAATTTGAAGCCTGAAGATTTTATAACCCGAATTCTAAAAATTTAATCAAAAAACATTAAGAGCTTAGTTGTTAGAACGTGAGGTACCGATCTATAATGAAAATCGCCTTAATGTATGCAAGTGTTACCGAATTCAATATTTATATGCGTATATTTTCCGTTGTTCATATTTATTGCCTTTTTATACAAACTAAAATGAAAGGAATATTGCCTAAACATTGTCTTATACTGTAACGTCTTTGTGTATATAATCATTGAATCAAAAGAGCAACTATGAAAATCTTTTTTTCTAAAATAATATTGATCTTATTTGCAGTTTCAAAAATAAAAATGAAAAAAAGAAAACCAATCTCAGATCAGATATCTTCATTGAAATTGAATTCAAGAAGCAGAGTCGAAACGCAGAGTTTTCAACCGAACTTTTCGAATTATGTAAAAAAATTGAAGGGAAACCATATAAGAATTATTTAAATGTTTGATAATTTAATGTAGTAAAGTCAAATAAAAAAAAATTCTCAGTACAATAAACCGTTAACCGTTGAAAATTTAACTTCAAATTTGTCAATGGAATAAATTTAATAAGAACATCTCAATGAAAATAAAAAGTTTCTATTTGTGAATTATCAATTTTAACCAAAATCATTATTACAATTTATTTGCATACATAAAGGCGTTTATCAATGAGGTATGAACGACAATGCATAAGGAAAATCGCCTTTTTATACATTATTTTATGTTTATGATGAATGTATGAACTCATCGTTGGTTTGTTTTAACGGTTTTGAGGAAATCTTTTTAAACTATTGAAATTACTTCAATTAATTTTAACTATTGAATAGTTAATGCATGGTTTAAATTAAAAAAATTATCTGAACAGGCCATCGAGTACAAAATATTGATTGCTGCGAGTAGGCCTCTCACTTTGTTCGGGATACTTGAGATATGTCTAGAGAAGAGTCTTGGTTGACGTTTACAACCACTCACTAGGACGTTTCATATTACTTCTGGATCGAAAAATAGAAGAGAAAAAAAAGCTGTACTTACATTGCTCAACTCTGGATTGTGTCTATTGAAATGAACCATTATATTAAAAGTTGATGCATTGATGTACTTGTCACTTGTGTGATTCGTTATTTCTCCCGGAAGCAAGAACAGGGCGACCGTCGTAATCTCCCAAGCCGCAATCGTTAACCGCTTTTGAATTGAATAAGCCGGGAGTTTTCGTCGGACAGTCAACTTGAAGATATCGTTCACTCTCATGATTTCCAGCGACTTCGACGAGAATCCAGTACCAATTAGATGGCGCAGCTTCTACATAACCCCTACAAACAAGATTCGGACATCTTCTAGGTGTTGGATTCCGTAGAACGGTCTTCACTAGAGACTACGGAGGATGTTTTAAGTTTATCTGTGTGGACCCATCTTCCGCTGGTGGTTTGTGCTTCAGCATTGGGTGCAGCCCAAACCATTGCTCCGTTCTTATTCGTTGGAAGCTGCTACAGCTACTGGAGCACATACACACTAATGCTTCTGGTGATCACGTCCACCGTACAGAATCGTCCCGTCTTCGTTACGCCCCGAGTTCCATCTGAACATAATCAATGGAAAGCAATGCGTATAGAGACCCATCTAGAACGATAAGTTGGAAGAAGAAAGTTTTGAGAATGGGATTGTTTTGAAGGATTAGGGAAAGTGAGCCTTAACTTGGCATGCTCCTTATCTTGGCATGCCAAAATGCATTTTGGAAATTTATATGTCAAACATATACCTAAAAATATAAAATAAATCAAACATAAAAGAAAATCGCATTTGTCTACATTCTGCATAACATTTGTCCGCAATTGAATCCAAATTACTGCGTAATAATTTTTTTTCACATGACGAACTGGAAGTAAAATTACGATTTTCGGAAAAAATCTGAAATGAACCTACCTTGCTAGTGCATCTGCCACCTTCGGATCGATTTTAAAAACACACTTCCCTATGAAAAATCACTAAAAAATACCGTTGGTTACAGCAAAACGTGGCAAAAAATATAAAATTATAACCTACTCCAAACAACGTACATATTTGATCTAAAATTGAAGAAAATATAAACATTTTTTTCGCCTAATCTTGGCATGAAATTCCACTAATTGAGGTTTGTATGTATGTGTGAGAACGAAATCAGCAGGCAGATGGTAGCCGGCAGCCGGCAGCCGAATCGTCGGCCGTTAGTGCACAGTGGTCTGGAAATTTAAAACCGGTCGAAAGTAAAAAGAATGATTGAAATAACTTAAAAATACCATAAATGTATTTTGGACTATAATCAATTCATTTATCTCTCAAGCGTATTTGGCATCTTACTTGGAATTATAATACTAAAAGTTTAGCTGCCTTTTTTTTGGTAAATTTCTTTTCCTCTCAACTTCTGAGCACGAAATCAACAGGATTCGGATCCGAATCGATATCTTGGATCTCAACGTTGAAGTAACTTTATCCATACCCAAAAAAACATCTACAATTGGAAATAAGGTTCAACGTATTTTGATTTCATTTTATTTGTGCTGGAGATAAACATTTGCTGTATATGTGTCGCTTTGAAAGGAATGGTTACAAAGTTCAAATTATGACATTCTAAATATTATGTTGATTAAAAAAAGTAATTGCATTACAATGTTGAAAAATTATGCTAATAAGAGCTAAATTTTATTGTTTTCAATTTCATGTGAATCAAAAGTAATATTTTGACCAAGTTTGTTTTATATTATGGATCACTGTGCATCAGCAGAGGTGACGACGTTTGTTTTCCTTAGGAAAGGAATATGCGAAGGAAGCGCTGCCGAGTTTGGATGATGATTTTGCATGAGTGCGAGTGGGATGCAGCTTGAATTTCACCCAGCTTGTAAATTTGTTGTTCGGTTCCATTGGCTATAGTCCCCAAACGAACGAGTGAGATGCAATCTATTTCTATCAGGCTGGCTGGAGTGAGCGATAGTTTGTCTTGTTTTGCTATCCGGGTGTACTCAAACGATTGCTAGAAAATTCCTAAGGGCGACATTTTAAATATGTAGGTATGATTCAAAGAATCGTTCGCTTACTTGAGTTTTAGCTTAAGCTTGCTCCTTGCCTCGGTCATAATGGTTTTTAAAATGTCTCTCCTCCTTTTATGGGAATGGAATAAAAAAAAACATGAACATTCACTATCGTATGTTAACTTCAATGGGAACAGATCCATCATGATTTCATTTTAAAAAATTGAACAAACGATTTGTTTGCTTGGTTAATTTATGTTAACCAATGCAATATTGTGGAACCTATTTGTTCTAGATCAGTGGTTTTCAAACTTTTTTCACTCACCGCCCCCTTTTGCAAATTTTTTGAGCTCAACGCCCCCCAGGGCCAATTTTCAGTAAATCTATTTAAAAAAAATTAAAATCTGGATCGTTGAACAACCATTTTGGCTTGGCTTTTGGCTTGATTTTGTTGTAAGGTTTAACTCAAAACTCATTCAAATTTATGTGAGGCCCTCAGAACCAAAGGAATAGGGGGTATTATAAGTGTAAAAATGGTCGATTTTGATTTAATAATGTCAAACGAGTTTTTATATTTCAAACTATATTTCTTCATATTTTGAGAATATCATTTACATTTTGTTCGAAAGAATAATGCAATTTTTTGAAAAAGTAGGGGAGAATGAGGATACTTGATCCCTGGGGATACTTGATTCCTTAGCTATATCTCGAAACTGGAATGTCTTACAAAGATCAAATGTTCTAGAAAAATGTGCCAAAATGAGCAAAATAACAATGCTTGTAGTTTAGAAAATTTTAACAAAATAATTGTTTGAGTAGTTGAACTTTGTTTGAAAAATTTCACAAAATGTAACTTGAAGATCTTTTTTCATCACTTTAAAATGTTCCTTACATGGGAAAATCATGAAAAACATATTTGTTCCAATGTATCAATCGTTCGAGCGTAAAACGAACTTCATAATGCCATATTTTCAAAGCAATGGAAAACTCTCAACTTTTTTCAGAAAAAGTTTTCTAAAATGTTGATTATGGGTACAATTGATCCCCTAGAGTTGGGTACAATTGATCCCCCTTCCAAACGGCATATTCTTCTTCCGAATTGATCGTTATGATTCCTGATTACGAAATTACTAATATTTATCCAAAAACTAATATTTATCAAACAATTGTCTGAAGAAAAGAGCAAAAATAATTAATTTTCTCTTAATTATAAAAAATAGCGCCTTTAAGTATGCAATGTTATGAGCGTTGAAACAAAGTTATAGAATTTTCTTCTTATGTCTGCTATAAATTGTGAAATGAGAACAAACATGACCAAAATAGTCAATTAACATTCTATCTTGGGGTTTTGTTTGATTTTTATACAAGGATTAGGGCTTCCTGAATAAAAAATCAAGTCTCCTTCAATAGGGGATCAAGTCTCCCCTAACTTCAGAAAAATCGCAATTTTTTTACTCCCACGAAAATGCTTCTAGCTCATCAACGGGTTCAAGTATCGTTCTAATTTTTGGAGCATAGAAACTTGAAGTTACAAGCTGTCAGAAAATGTCAAAGACGGCGAGTTGCTAAATTTTTCCAGAATGATATGGTGAAAATAAGAAAAGGGGATCAAGTATCCCCACTCTCCCCTATATGGAAAATGACCAAATATAACAACTTTAAAGTGTGTTTTTTTTTTAAATAAACTTTTATGCACTTATACCCTTTTGGCTCCAAAGGCCTCATATTGCTTCAAACCTCCAGTAAAAACTTAATTCTATGTAAAGATTCCAGGACACTTACTTAAACTGATTTATTAGTTTGTTTTGATATCAAATCATATACCTTTCTTAAATTTTGGTAAATAAAATTTTCTATTTACCATTAATTTGCATTAATGTTGAAGACTAAATTGCATTCTTGAATACAAATTAAATACTGACAAGGTAAAATAACGTAAGAATAGTATTACTTCTTGATCTTAATCTGAATTTGAATCCTGTTAATAGTTATGCAGCATTCACGGGTCTTCCCAGCAAACATTTAAGAGGGTATATCGCAGGAACAACAGAATTAATCAAACGAATATACCAGATGAAAAGATTGTATTAAACTTACCAAAATAGCATATAGCTATAAAAGTGGAGGCGATATATCTACAATGACAAAGATTTTAACGATTCGATTTCCCCACAAAATGCAGAATATACGATTTGAAGTAATTGAGTAAAACGAAAAAAAATATTTCCCGGACCGAGATTTGAACTCCAGCCTCCGAGATGTCTGTCCGGTATCTTACCACTATGCCAACTCATTAGTTGAAAAGATTCGCGCCATAGCTCTATATGTGAGATTTTCTGTTCACGAACCGGTCAAAGGGAGAAAGAAGGAAGGACCGCCCATTTATCGTAAATCAGTTTACTCAAATCGTAAATGTCGAATTAGCGTATTCTCAACTTTTTGGAGACATATTTACGAATTGACTAAACTGCTATCCGATTCAACTTTTTTTGGGCAAAGCTTCTCGTAAATGAATGATAGAAAATCACTCAATACCAGCTTGTTTACGATGGTTATTGAAAATGTCTTAATATTCGATTTGGATTATCATTTCTATTACGATTTTATGTTAGCTGGGTTAAAGCTTCAATTATATTCTAATAACGAAATCCAGGCAATGTGAGTGTTAACCGAGCAGATTCAAAGTTTATCGATGGCGAATGGCACAATTGATTTTTTAAATCGATTGAAACAGATATGAACAAATAAGAACTTAAAATAAAAATTCTCTAATCTTAAATAATTCTTACATATTTTCTTTTAAAAAAAATCTATCACTAAACCACAGATGACGCCTTTTTATACAGATTTTTTCGAAGGTATTTTCTGTTTAGCAGGTTTTTTGAGACAATACAGTTTAAAGATTATCAAGCATTGCCATCTAAAATTATTCTTGTTTTAGTATCTTAAACACAAGATCAACATGAAGAGCGTAAACATAATCAGGGATAATTAAAAAAATAAATATTAGTTACATTTAAAAATAATTAATGGGATACTGGAACATAAATTTGCTTGCAGCTCTGTGAAATCATAGATACTTAGGTCTTCAACCTGATGTATAGTTTTGTAACGTAATTTCATTTTTTGCATCGTAATTTCATTTTTTGTGATTTCTGAAAATGTGAGTTACGACTTCACCGCCCCCCTGAGCCCTTCCAACGCCCCCCAAATTTCAACATTGAGCTCACCGCCCCCCTGGAGGCTCTCAACGCCCCCAAGGGGGCGGTAGGGACCACTTTGAAAACCACTGTTCTAGATTGTCATTCTGATAATAGAAATTTTAAACACACCAAAAAGTGAAACAAACAAGTGAAACTTTTTTACGTAAGATTATAATTCTGCACGCAAATATCAATTCTAAAAATTGGTTGACATTTCGTACTTTCGACTTTTTGAAAACAACAATGAACATTGTTGTGCTTCCTTCCAGGATATTATCAACGAATTCGTGGGGGCTGTTGTTGTATTAGTGAGGCAAATTTCTTCTAGAGGCGGCTAATTTAAGGAACTCATAAAGGGCCACAATTCGGAACGGGGGCCACAATAAGGAGCATTTCAATCAAAAGTTTGATCAGGTTTATCTCAAATTATCCACCGCTTTAAAGCTAGGATACATTTTTACTACATTTCAGGCTAGTAAGCAATCATATTTGTCTAAGGACTTTTGAAGGTACATATTACAGGAAGACTACAATCATGGGAAATATAGTCAACCATGCCTTAGGGGCCAAGTTCGGGTACATTTACCCTACCTGATTTTGATCAATTTGTTCTTAACAACAGGCTCATAAACTATACTCACTTCTTAAGGGACACTGATAGTTAACCGATAAGTTGCAAATTGGAACCGATTAAGCGAATACACGCTAGAACTTCTTGAACCATTTAAGAATCAAAAATAACCATTTTTGACCTTTTCCCGGGAAATGCCATTTTATGAGTTCTCCATGAGAACCCATAAAATGACTTTTCGGGGAGAAGTAGAAATATGGTTATTTTTCAACCTTAACCAGAAAGAGCGGAGAAGTAAAAAATGGTTATTTTTAAGCAAATTTGAACTTTGGAAACCAAGCTGCAAAAATGTTTTTTTGTTTTTCTTGCATCTGAGATTAAAAAACACGATATTCAAGGATCCTGGAATATATATTTTCACCAGATACAAATTCTGATTTAATGCAAACATGGTTTTAATACATAATTTTGACTGTATGTTCTAATATATGAGATCACTTGCTAGCTGTTATGAAGTCGATCGTCACCGGAAACGGGATCTAACGAAGAATCGGGGCAGTACCGGAACTGGACGGATGTAGAATTCTCTTAGTAACATTTGTTCATCATTATAGGCCATAGCCCTATCTGAATGTAAGTACCAATTACACTAGCCCGCAGCTTATTTTTCCAATTCCGGAATCTTTTTAACGTTGGAATTCCGAATGGCTAAAATGAAATCAAATAGGTATATTAAAAGAAATACAAAAAAACGTCAGAAAAGAATTACCAATTCCTTTGCTGAAGCAGCTGGCGCTCAGACCCTATATATCGACCGCAATTCCAGCCCGGCTGGTGGGTAATGTTCCCCAGGCAATCAGACCGGCTTCAACCACATCCATAGTAGCAACAGTCAGCAGCTCCTTCTGTATCAACAGAGGCTGAACATTCTTTGATCATCTCGATCCTTTTGATCGGGATTAGAAGGTGAGCTTGTTCCGGTAGTGATTCCTCCATCTGAGCTTGATGCCATTGGAACCGGAGCGGATTCGGTGCACTGAAATTTAATGTTTATTTTGTTTGGTTGGGATTTTTAACGGAACCAAATTTAAGATAAGCTAATTACCTTTTAATATCTACGCGTTCCCGATTCACAAGCACAAATTAATTTTATTAAACTTCTTGCATGAAAAAAAGAAACTCGGAATGTCTTCGGCTTGCGCCATTGAATCTTATTTCAAAATGGCGATGAAAAAACTTCAATTTTTTCAACCGTTTTTTGGTTAATGCTCTAGAACTTCTAAAATGGTTAAAATTCCTCTTCGAAAAATTGTTGAAAAATAACCATATTGGCGGTTTCCAGGCAAAAGCCATAAAATGGTTATTTAAGAACCATAAATGGTTAAACAAAATCGAGCGTGTACTAAAATGTAAACAACACGGCAACTTTCAATAAATTTTCTTCGACCGACGTTCCTCTTCTTCTATAGTAAATATTTTCTTTACACTTGGATCGGTAACTTCAAATACATGTCTAATGGTTCATTCGTTTAATGTTTTTTTTTTCAAATGTTTTAATGATAACTCGCTATTGCTTGACAATGCTAACAAAAAAATAATAATTTCGATGAAATATTTATTTTTCTAAGTAATGTGAAGGATGAAAAACAAAATATAATACTTTTTTTTTCAAACACACACTGTTCAAGTTATGTGTAAATCGGGTCATATTTGGAATTATTGATTATGTTCAAGCTTGGCTAAAGTTTTTAGTTGGGATGTAAAGATTTTAAATTGAAGAATAAAGAAAAGTGAAATTTGTCAAAGCGTTTTAAAAATAAATTGTTCGTTATTTCAATAAAAAAAAAACAAAGCCAAAGCAAAAAATCATTACATTTTATTTTTTCAACACAACTGCATAAATTTTGAACCGATGTAAACCGCCGTAAATTGTAAATCAGAAAAAAAAATTTAACTTTTCTACATCATATTGAAAATCTTGGTTTCAATGTACATAAATGTTTTACCAAGTTACACGAGCAATACCTTGAGTTAAGTTACGATATTTTCAGACAACAATCTTCACTTTGAACTCCTCATTTGAGTCTCAGTTAAGAACTCTTATTTTACTAAAGTTCATTATTTATTAAAAATTAGGATCCTACTTAATTTTTTTATTTTTATTCGGTATACTTCGAAAAGGAAAATACATAACATAACGTAAGATACGTTAACATTAATACGTTTTTTTATTTAGTGGTAGTTTCGAATAAGTTTTTTTTTGTTTTACAAGTTTTTTGTGCCGAGTGGGGAGAGGGCCTTCTTGGCCTCACTAAAAAATTTACACTTAGAATGCGCGCAATGTGCCGGTAACGAAAAAATTTGCTATTTGAGTTCAGTTCGATATAATTTTAAAAACCTATATACATCTGATTTTTCATCACAGAAAATCGAATACCAAATCATGCAACATTTTGATTCCACTTTTCTGCTCTATCGTAATAAATGAGACCTTAATGGTACCTCGTTTTCTTATCTTGGAGAAAACAAAACCTAATAGTGCTTTCATTTTTGTCTCAATACCGTTTTGGCATCATATTTCTACAATGAAACCTAATTTTGCCAACGGGCAAAATGCGGTACTTCATTATGCTATCGTTTTGGCATTGGTAGCACATATTAGTTGCTGTTTGCTATCGATTCAGGCATCAAGTATGCTCGGGAATTGATTCATATTAACATTATTTAAACAAATATGGACAGCTCATCGATGCCTACTTTTGCTATCAATTTTTGTTTTTAATGAGGAGTAAATTAATATATTCTTACAAAGTTATGCTTTAATTTTGATTAAAATTTTTATTTGGTCAAAATTAGGGATGTCCCAATGATGCCTAACTTTGCCATTGGTTTAGTTTAACAGCAACATTCAAAGCATATTCAAAGTTTGGTCTCGGGTTTGCATTTTATAAGAAAAAAAAAGGACACCTCCATGATGCCTAGTTTTGCTCTCAAGTTAAAGTCTATACCAAATTTTGCTCGCTATTTGCTCTTGATACTTAAATGTGGTCTTATCTTGCTGTAAAATCAAAATAAATGAGACCTCAATTATGCCTTATTTTGCTCTCGTATAAAATTTAATAGCAAAAGATACTATCAATTTGCTATTGACATCATATGATGCTTTCAATTTGCTATCAATTTGGGCATCAAAGTCTGCTCGGGATAACCACTTCGAATTTTAGCTGCCGGTAAGGCAACATCTAGGCATGGCGTCGTGGCAGCGTGTTCGGCTATCACCTCGGAGGATCGGGTTCGAATCTAGTACCAGGACTAATTTTTTCCATTAGGTTGTGATTGCTTGGGTAAGCGAATCAAATAATTGTGCAGCAGAACTGGCGTGCGTGCTGGCATGTATCGAACAAAGTTAAAAATAAAGCAATTAAGTATTGAGGGAGGTGATGGGAGGAATAAAGATGGATGTCGAGAAACCGGCAGCACCTCCACATGGGCTGGTGGTGACCAAAGGAGAGGAAAATTATTTTTTTGTTTTCGCTGATTAAACGTTTACTTATGGGCTGAATAGAAGGCCGTTCAAATCTGTAATGGAACTTCAAAGTTTCAATAAGAACTTAAATTTTGGGCTGAATAAAAGGAACTTCAGCACATTGATTATGCTGATTAAGCTGTGTTCGACCTTTTTAATGAGACTTTTGGTTGCTTGGGATATTTTGATGATGGATCAAGTATTTTCGGTGGTTACAGTCTTGACTCAGAACTGATGCCAAAACCTCGAAAACCAATCCCGGGTTCAGAATTAATCTACAGTTTTTCAAAATTTTCTCACTTATTGATAGTAATTCGTTTTTGAATACTAAATTTTAAATGAGATTTAACTCATTTCAGAGATTTTCAGATTTCAGATATGAAAAATGAAAAAAATATGAAATGAAGATTTTCCAGTCTAATTAGAAATACATTATTGAAATAATGAATAGTAATCGAAATCCAAAACATCCGAATTATAATTATGGATTCATGGTTGAGGGCTCTGAGACTGATTTCAAATACTGGCTAAATTTCCTAAATTTAGAAACCGTTTTAATGTACAATTCAGAAAAAAAGTATTGAAATTCCGAAACACATAAAAATTTGAATTTTGAATTCCAGTTCAAAATTTAGATTCAAAAGCATGTATTGTTCAAAATTCAGATTCAGTTCTTAAAGGAGTATTGCAAGAGACCGCAGGCTTATAATTCTGATTATTAGATAGGTTTTAAAATTTAACCAAAGTCAGTTCGTTTGCACAGTCCAGCTGAAAAAGACAAAAATTAAGTAATATTTGAGTTCATTTTGAAAGTTTTGTCTTTGTAAAACTTATTTATAAAAAACCATCCACAGGAATTGATTTTTAATGAAAAGTAATAGCATGTATTTTCTTATATAGAAACTGCAGAGAATTCCATATGTTTTGGCGTATTGTTCAACATTATTAATATTACAGTTTGGCAGTTAAATCTTTAACTAGGATCGAGTTTGCATAAATCTTATTTGATTCGCAAAATTTTAATCTTTCACTTTTACTTTGGAAATTGGATTAATCTTAGTTTTTTTTCGAAATTAAAGGCTTTTTTAAAAAAAAACTCATTGTAAATTCAAATCATACAAGCCAGATCACCTTGTTTTACCCGGATATTTAAATTTAAAAAAAAGTTGCAAAAGAATCTCTTCAATTCTGGATCAAAACGTCTTTTCAATCACATAATTTTATGTAACTAGAATTAGAATAAAAAAAAAACACATTAACATCTAGAGCACGGGTGGCCAAGATTTTCACCAAAATTGCTTTGATATGAAGCTACGAACAGCAGAAACTGAATTTATTATTCTAATTATAATTTTGTTTTATGTATGTAACGTAAGGTTAAAATCTATTAAAATGTTACAATGTGGTGAATGTTAGTTTGTTTTTTTTTACCAAATATTCAATTTGTTCCATTTTAGCAATTCTGATATAAATCGTGTCGTTTTACTCCATATATTCTTCTAGCGAACTTCTTTTAAACTCTGATTTCTTGTTGATTAGTTTTAAATTAGTAGGGAGAGTATTCATATTTTCAATGCCTCTTACAAAAAAAAGATCTGCAATATTTAACAAGAGGAGCTATGCGGAGGGATGAATATGTTTCCAGTTCGAGAATTTTTTAGCGGAGTGAGCAAAGAATTCAAATAATCTGGCTTTCCAGTGCTGAGAATTCGATGCATCACCATGCATGATCAGTATTTATAGAACTTTGTCGAGTAATCAACCAATGAGAACTTTTTGAAGATGGGAAACTCGAAAATAACGTGACATTTTGAAGATAAATCACACACAAGAGTTGAGGGCTTCGTTCAACAAAGAATAAACATAAATCTTGAAAAGTTTTAATTTCGTAGCTGAATCTAAATGTTTAGTTGTTAGGTTTAATATTTTTATTGCACCAGAAATCTTGCCGCCTTTAGCATTAACATGTCGATGCCAGGTTAGATCTCTATTAAAAATAACACCAAGGTTTTCGGCGTAATCTACAAACTAAATAACGCTTTTATTATGGATAAGTTGCGGGTAAACTGAAGTAGATAATTGCTTACCAAAAAACAAGGCTTTAGATTTTGATGTATTGATTGGGAGAACGTTTGCATAAGACGATTGAATCAGCTTTGCAAGGTCGTAATTTATTTTATCAAAGAAATCATTCATATTTGAATTGCGTTTAGAGCAAAGACAAATTTGCACATCATCTGCAAAATGATGAATAGAGAAATGTTCTAAGACGGAAAGGAGATCGTTAATGAAGAGCTAAAAGAACAATGGCCCTAGGATAGATCCATGAGGAACACCCGATTCGATTGATACAAACTCAGAGTTGCACCCATTGAAGAAAACAGATTGAGATTGTCTTTTTAAGTAAGATTGCACCACTTTTACAGCTGAACTGTAAAAATTATATTTGGAAATCAATTTTTAAATAAATACAGTTTGTAAAACACGATCAAACGCTTTTGCCAAAATCTATCATCAAAAGTAAAGCAATTCCTTTTTTGTCTAAGCTATACGCAATATCGTTATGCACTTTCATGAGTGATTCCAAAAAAAAAAAAGAAAAGAAAGTTCTCTCAGATCCAATTCTATTGGTGAGAGAAGAGCCTCGAAAAAAAGATGATGCTTTGGTCGAATCCCGACCATATATTCTATTTTTGGAAATAATATGATTATTAAATATGTACCTATAACTGTGAGAAATACACCAGACTCGGTAAGCTTTGACAGGCGATGGCGGAGGTGTTTTCTATTTCTGCGGAGAAAAATTAAATTGCTCTCAAACCCTTATTTCACAAGTTTATTTTATTTATGAAATCCATCAATTATGAAGAAGTTATTGGAAGTTCGCGACGTGTTCCAAGAGGTTGTAGCTCATCAAATCTGAAAACCTGATCCATTTCCTTTCTTTCTGGAATGCTGTCCGCCAATCATACTGATCGGAGATGAACCTTCGGAGCCATCCATTCATGTTCTTTAGTCTTCGAAAAACGTAACAGCTAAGTATTCTCGAGATTTTTCTATAATCAGTGAATCAAAACTTCTGTGTAGGGAATTGAACATAAATACTACAATGTTTTCAATGCGAAAAATTTTGCATAAATATGTGTGCCACGCAAAAAAAAACATTTCTTAATTTTGATAGAATGATTTGGAATGTTTTAAACCCATCGATATTTCATAAATTCGAATTGTAAATTCTAAATATTATGCATTAACAATTGTGTATAAAATAAATCCCTTTTCAATTTTCCATTATGTAGTAAAGAAAGATGAAAAAAATGTATAAAATGGGAAATATAGATGTTATGTAAATGATTAAATATATCTGAAAATTAATATCAGTGTAAATCGACTATCGATACACAAGTTACGAAAAGAGAACAATAGGTACATATCAATAAAATGATTGAGAGAGAGAGAGAGAAGAATATACAATTGTTAAATGAGCGAAACAGAGAAAAACAATAAAATTTGGTCTGCAGCAGCTCTCGTTGGTCTGGGACCTCAGTTTGAAAAAGATTGTACTTACAAGGTTATGGTCGTTCAAAGCACTCCGTGAAAGTTGGATTCAAAATAAAAGTTATAAAACCATAGATCGGAAATGTGTGACCTTCGGTTACGACACCTTATTCAAATGTTCAAAACTTTAAAGTAATCAATATTCATTTATGTACAGTACCGTTCATAATTGTATAGAAATAGGAAGCACGCACACTATTACTTCGACTATGAACTTCCGTAACTTTTTACTCTGATGATATTTATTTCACAAAATTTGAGCTGTCTTAAGTATGTGTGGGCTTAGGTACAGTAATTCTTCAAAAATCGGGCTTTTTGAACTTTTGCAATTCAAACTGAAATATCTCAGAAACTAACTTACGCCTTTCATTTAAATTTTACATAGTGATAGTTGAAGTCAAAAAATTTTGAGAAGTTCTATCGACGGAATCGAAATTAACGCGAGGTACAATATTTCAGGCATTAACCTAAAATACTATTTCTAAAGAACTTTGGACGGTTCTTGAGAACAATATCCTTTCCATCAACAAATCAGTCAACAAATGTCTAACAAAAGCAATAACAAAGCAAAAATGGATTGGATTGAATAACTCAGTTGTGTTTTGAAATCAGATTTTCACGATATTATTCTGAGTTTTTAACTTGAACAGATATAACGGTTGTTGAATATAAAATATAATTTGTAGATTTAATTTATCGGCCGAGCGGTGAAAAGTGATATCCTTTTTTTTAGTAGGGACATCTAAAGATTATGAAGTTTTTATATAGGTGGATAGAAGGTTAGACGAAAATGAAAGATGTTGAAAATGAGCGAGTAGAATTTATTTAGAAGCATATCATCACATATCAAATTTTTGTTCCTCACGGGCCTACTACTATGAAGCGGTAGATACAGATAGAGTTGCATCTACCACCACACATTAGTAGGCCAAGCGTGGTCCGCCCTACAAGGGAAAACTTGCAGTGCGCTTCATAGTAGTAGGCCCGTGAGGAACAAAAATTTGATATGTGATGATATCCTTCTAAATAAGTTCTACCCACTCATTTTCAACATCTTTCATTTCATCTAACCTTCTATCCACCTATATAAAAAAAATTTCCATAATCTTTTGATGTCCCTACTAAAAAGGATATCACTTTTCACCGCTAGGCCGATAAATTAAATCTACAAATACAAATTACGGTGATTAATCCTTCATAAAATAAAATATAATTTTAATTTGGAAACATTCGTCCAAAATTATAAGAAATTGTATTTTTAGATTCGTCTCTGAAAAATTGTACCTCGTGTAACTTTTGACTCCTTTAATAGAACTTTACAAAAACTTTAGATATGTTAGCATTATATTTCCACAATTACTCCGCAAATTTTCAATAAAAGGCGTTGCATAGTTTTTGAGATATTTCAGTTTGAATGGCTTAAGTCTAAAAAGGCCGATTTTCGACACAATCTTTAAAAAACGCAAATTTGTGATAGTTTATGTAGATAAATTGAAAAAAAAAATATAACTAGAGTATAAAAATACGGAAGTTTAAAGTCGAAATGACAGTGCGTTGCTTCCAATTTCTATACAATTATAAACGGTACTGGGTATTATGATTAAATCATAAACAGTGCACAAGTTGAATCTTAATGTTTCAGATCAAATGCGGGAAGTTGTTTCATAAATTTTTTAATCATACATGTTGAAAACAATAACATAGTTTTTATATGTGATAACAGTCTCTACATTTCTGTTGAAAAATAAAATAAATAAATCGTTCTATTTGGACTAGTTTTCTACAATGGTTCAATTCATTTTTTTTATTTCAACTTTTTCAGGATAAGTAGGCGTTGGTTGAACGTGACAGACGTGTTTTTTCGTAACTGAAAATTTTATATTATCAAATTTTAAACAAATTATTATGGGTATATTTTATATCAATTGTCAAATTTAGACATGGGGGCCCGAACATTCGGCCGAAGGCCGATAGGCCGAAAGATGTTAGGCCGAAGGTCGCTAGGCCGAATGGGTTAAAAGGCCGACAGATTTTCGGCCGAATAGGACAATAGGCCGAATGGGACATTAGGCCGAAGTATATTTGGCCAAATGTTTTTTAATCGAATGGATGTTTGGCCGAATGGTCATCAGGCCGAATGGACGATAGGCTGAATGGTCATTAGGTTTAATGCTCATTAGGCCGAATGGTTGTTCGGCCAAATGGTCATTAGGCCGAATGGTCACTAGGTCGAATGGTCGTAAGGCCGAATGGTCGTCGGGTCAAATGGTCGTAAGGGCGAATGGACGTAAGGCCGAACGGATGCTAAAAGATTGTTAGGCCGAATAGCCACTAGGCCGAATGGTTGTTAGGTTGAATGGTCATTGGGCCGAATTTATGCTAAGCCTATAAGACATATTATCGCTTCCTTGCATGTTAGGCCGATCAGTAGTTAGGCCGAATGGTCGTTAGGATGAATAGTAATCAGGCCGAATGGTCATCAGGCCGAACGGATGCAATGCCGGATTCGACCATTCGTCTTTGCGACCATTCGGCCTATCGTCCATTCGGCTTTACGACCATTCAGTCTAATAACCATTTGACCAAAAGACCATTCGGCCTTATAAACATACAGCCTATCGTCCATTCTGTTACCAACTCGGTAACATTGTTTTTGTTTTACAATATAATTTTTTTTGATGGGTTGGAGCTAGGGTAGGAAATTGTTAAGCTTAGAAAGATCAACGTTCGGTTTGAATTCAAATACGTGGTGGTCAGCGAAAAGTAGGCGAAACCGAAAAAGCACATGCGTTGTACTGATGCAACGACCACAACCACGCGTTCTGGAAGAACGCAAATCAGCAGCGCAACGTCGAGACGCCGAATCAACTTGGCGAGTCAAAACGCTGAACCAAGCCTCTTGGTTTCCGGCGGCGAAAGTGAACGGACGTATCCAGCAAGCGCTCTGCAAACTGTATGGACGATCATTCAAAACGGTCCAAACGATAAACCGTGCAGTGAGTGGTACCGTGGTGAATCGCAACCGAAATCCGAGGTTTGCCAGCCCAAGCAACACCGACCAAACGAAAATCCAATCAGCGTATTTGTTGGTGGGATTTATCATCTTTTGTGTGCCAGCCGCCAACGCGATTGAGCCGCGTCCATTCTTGTGTGCGTGACTCAATAAATTTGGTGGTGCGAGGTGTGCGCCAACCAGCAGCGCGAACCAGACCAACGACGACCAGCCTTGTGTGGGTGGGACTTGGTCAGTCTGGTCCCATCCCAGCCGAGAGAGACAGAACCTAGGCAGCCGAAGATCGAGGTAAGCGCTTTGCCATAAGCACTTGGTTGGTCTGCATAACCATGGACAGAGATCGAAGCGACCAACCGTGCCGTGAGTGTGGTTCGTGATCCCGCACCGCTCCCATCCCATCCAGGCATCGCCCGGCCCGTGGCGATTCCAACGTTCGACCGAGTAGGCCGATTGCCCCGCTACCAGCCCGAGCCCTGTGTGCTTTACTTCCGACATCGTGAATTCGAAACACCATAAACACCAAACAAAAAGTAACTCTTGTTGTTAGGAATCCACCCATCCGAAAACTCCCCCAGCCTAACAAACGCTCTGAGACCCAGGAACAGAGGCCTTGAGCGCCCAAACCCAATAGTCCCCGTGGCTTTAGACCAGGGACTGGGTGTTGTTGGGCAGCCCCTTCTGGGATGACCCGTTCCTGGGAAAAAAAACAAAATTTCAATTCGGCCTAACAGCCATTCGGTCTAAGGATCATTCGGCCTAGCATGCAGACAAGTGTAAAAGATTTCTTATTGACCTAGCAACCATTCATGATGAGCATTCAGCCTTATGGCCATTCGGCCCAACGACCATTCGGCCTTACGACGTTTCGGCCTAGCATCTATTCGGCCTTACGTACATTCTGCTTTACGTACATTCGGCCTTACGACCATTCGGCCTAGCGATATTTCGGTCTTACGACCATTCGGCCAAATGACCATTCGGCCTTATGACCTTTCGGCATAATGACCATTCGGCCGAACATCCTTTCGGCCTAACAGCATTCGGCTGGATAATCGTCGGCCAAATAACGCATTCGGCCTCATGACTTTCGGCCGAATGACCCATCCTCGATTCGCAGAGTACAGAGTACAAAACTTATAATTTCTTCATCCAGTCATCTTTCATATCGGGCCCGATGATTCAAGATGGATGTGAGTAGTCGATCTAGCTAAGCTAAGCTAATATAAATAAAAGTGAAAAATATACCATCATTATAAAAACTCTGGGAAACGTATTCGAAAAATATTCGATTAAATGTTCAATGATCTGTTCTTCAGATTCAAGTCAGAAAAAGTTAAACTATTTTTAAGCTTAAACGTTGCTGACCATCTGAGATGGACGAAGCTCAATAAATGATTCCTTCTCGGGATGAGAATACATAACAAAATGTCATGTTTCTTGGATGCCGTCAAAGAGATCCTTTTCTTGCCCCTTTACACGAAAGATGAACACATTTACAAGCTCCATACATCATAATATTTATGCAGAAAGGTTGTCTGGACAGGACACTTTTGCATAATAAAAACATTCGCAGCCGTAGGTACATCAAAACTACTTGAGCCTCTCGAAGCAGACGTCCATTGTGGGGGAACACTGTTTTGGGAAATAACATCGAGACTGTTGCTCTTAAGAGGAATAAAAACCTTCAAGAGGATGCATTCTATTCGTCGATATTGTTGGAATTCCTAAGCAATTTAGGAAGCTTTAATTCGAAAGTTTGCTTCTTAAAATAACTTATATTCAATCCTTGGATCTCAAATTACCACAAATAGTAGTGAGTGTGTGGGGTTTTAGGTCTGCTGATGTGTCTTGGTTTTCCTCCATCCTTAAACGAAGTTTTCAAATTTGTGCAACGTTGTTGTGTTTGGTTTCCTCGTTCGTTCGTTTGTTTGCTTACATTCTGCAGGAAAGATATGGAACAAAACGGTTTCACATCCATACATAGTTTCCGAGCTCAATTTCACGTGTAGTGCATTTGCATTTATACTTCCACCCATGGCTATTGAGAGTGATTCATTATTTTTTGTTTTGCAAACATTTTACGAAGCGATTCCAAGTATTTTTTTTACCCAAAAAATATATCATGAAAAGTTCACTTTTTCGAAGAAAAAAAATCTCACTGAACCGTTCTAGTAACGCAAATACTCGTCACGAAATGTGCAACAACACGCCCGTTGCGAATTATTTGCCATAGCTTGAACCAATATTTGTTGTTTTGTGGGGGCGTTGTTGCAGCCTTTTTAACACTTGCCTGTTTTTTTATCCCTCCATCTCTGTTCTCGTTGTTTGCTGCTAATTTCCTGCGTTGCCGCAATCTGGGGGAAACCGTGGAATTTTCCCCATGTCAAAAGGACCCTGAAATGCACTCGCATCCGCATCCACATCAACCTGTTCATCTCGCTGGCCCTGAGCTGCATCTGCTGGCTCTGTTGGTACAAGCTTGTCATCGAAGATCCGGATGTGACCAACCGAAACGAGGTGAGTGCTTTACTGTAGTTTGTGGTTTTGTTGTTTTTCCGTTGGGACCAGGCCAAATTACCCCTCTTGCTGGTCGCACTGGGTCAGTTTCGGGGATCGAACTAGCTTCGGTAAATTTGTGTGTTGATTTTAGGCTTCAAATGACCTGTAATGATACATTGTGAGGCCATCAAGTCAAGGTATATGTGCAACATTCTAAACGTGAGGTTAATTTTTAGATTGACTGTTACAATCAATAAAAAAAGTTAAATCAGTTTTCAACATGTTTGAGCAACATATTCACAGTGATTGACCGGAAAAAAAATACCTGATACCGTTTAAAGTTTCACTTCAAAATGAAGGATTTTCCATGAGTAGCTCTCAGCTGTTTTAGTTTTTTGCGTCTTTGTTGTTCTTCCTGACGGAAGTGCAACCGGTTAATCAATTCTACTGTTGCAGTGCAGCCTATCGAGCTTGAAGGAAGGCATGCGAAGTCGATGGATTGTGGTGAGCCTCTGGAGAACGACATTCAACTTTTGATTGGATTGGTGTTCATTAGAAAGATTTCTAGAGCTAGTATATATGCAAACGTTGGCAGTGCGTGCTTATAAAAGTAATCAATTCTCGTCACCGGAGATTTTTTAATTAACCGCAAGACTGCATTGCTCAGATTTGCTTCCACAGTTAAGTCATGCACAACTTCTTAAATTTATTATTTTTCACGTCTGATTGTTTTCACGTTTGAATCATTTTTGAAAAAAAACCTCGAAGAAAATTTTTAAACTGCATCAAAAAGTCAAAATTTCATCCAATGAGGAACCAGTATGATTGTTGTGTTTGTGTTCGTACAATCAACCATAAGGCTGATGTCATACTGAAGCAACTAGCAACGCAACACAACGCAACGTTCCAATAAGAAAGCGTTGCATCGCATTGGTATGTCATGCTGGCGCGACCTGTCGCTTTGAAATTCCCTACAAATCATCACTTCTCTACATCTGATAATGCTTTGAATCGTTTCCTTTCTTTCGGGAGCCATCAAAAACTCATCAAATCACGACCCGGATTGCAAGAATGCCGAAATTTGAACCGACAAAATTCCTTGTTTTTTTGCCGGAACTAAGAATTCATGAAAATTTTCTCACCGATTAAGATATTTTTTAGTTTATTATCACAAGTTCGGACAGATCTTCGTACTATTGTGCTTAAAACTCGGAATCACTGCTTCAAATCGAGAAAAAACAATATTCCCATTGGATTTCCTACCAGTCGCGCTACAAAACACACTGGCATCAGATTTGTCGCGCTTTACAAAGCGACCAGTATGACAGGTATGCGCTTTTTCCATGGAGATCAAATGAGAGCTGGTTTGTCGCGTGATTGCGTTGCGTCGCTAGTTGCTTCAGCATGACATCAGCCTAACTCTCTAGAATTTGACATTTCTAGCGTAACATTTAAAAAGGGCGAAACTAGCAGTTAGCTCGAAACGAGAAAAACGCGTTTGAAAATTCGGAACACCTATTCAAATCCTATTTATAAAATCTACCACTTTTTGTTCAACAAAATCAAAAAATGTGCATTATATTCTCTTATTATTCGATGGTTATCAAGAATTTTAACTTTTTTCACGTTATTTCAGAGATTTTCGAGTTTCGCCCTATTATTGTTTTCGATTTCAGTTACGCCTGCAAGTTTCGCCCAATTGATCGGTCGTTTTTGTTTTGGTTTTGAAGTTGCGCCCATTCGTCCTACACGCAAAAACTAATTAGGCCGTTTTGTCACACACGGTCAACTCAGTTATGCCTTTTGGCTCTACACGAATAGAAAAATTCACTCCATTTTGAATAGGCGTAACTTCACGTTCTAACGAAAATGCATCAACAGGAAGTTTCGCCCAATTGAATTTTATCAATTTTTTGAAAGTTTTAAGTAATTTTAAGATAAAACCGCGTTTGATAGGTAAAGTGCAACCGCGTGCATCCGGAATGACCGTCAACTCGATTTGTTTACATTTGGCAGTTTCGCCCTTTTGAAATGTTACGCTAGATTTAGTCCAGTTCCTTGACAGCCAAATGTCAGGTGTGTTATGGGCCCACAAAATTGTGGGCTCGTAATTTTGATGGTTGTCAAATTCAATGACAAAGAATAAGGATGCCATCCCCCTGGGATTTACAGCTTCAATCATTCTCATCTGGAAAAAAAGTAGTTTTTTTCGCTTTTGGGACTTTAGGGACAAGAGTACTAGCCTGTCAAACACCGATCTATACCTTTAAAAACATCCCATGTAATCCATCTTGTAGGCAAAACTCTCAACTTCAAGATGAGTTACCAGAGATATATGTATGTATGTTGGTTATCCACCATGGCTGCCCGGATTCACCGCAGTTTCTGCCTAAGTATGTGCTCAAATGCATTCTTTAGATTATTAGGTTCGAAAAATGAACAACCCGAGCTACTAAAAGTCTCGTTAAAAAGGTCAAACACAGCTTAATCAGCAAAATCAATGTGCTGAAATTCGTTTTTTTCAGCCCAAAATTTAAGTTCTTATTGAAACTTTGAAGTTTTATTAAAGTTTTGATCAGCCTTCTGTTCAGCTCACAAGTAATCGTTTAATCAGCAAAAACAAAAAAAAACTCTCTTCTCCTCTCTTACTTTGGTCACCACCAGACCATATGGCTCTGCAGATTTCTCGGCATCCATCTTTATTTCTCTCTTCACCTCAATTCAATTAATTTGTTTTTAACTATGTTCGATACATGCCGGCATGCACGCCACTTCTGCTTAACATCTGTTTTATTAGCTTACTCAAGCAATCAAACAATCTTATGAAAAAAATTAGTCCAGTGATACCAGATTTGAACCGCGACCCTTCGACATGATAGCCAAAAACACTGTAACGAGGCTCCGAATAGATGTTGCCTTATCAGCAGCTAAAATTCGAAGAGGTAATAAACTTTCCTAGAATGCCTGCACGGGCAGTCAGCAGCCAGCAGCAAAAACTTACACGCTCCTTTATTTTAACTCAAAATTAAGTACGACCGAGGTTCAAAACATAGTTCGATTCTATGAACTTAAAGTTAAGTACCCTTTTTTCCTCCTTGCGATGGATCAAAACGGAGTTCGAACTGCGAACTCAAAATTGATCCCTTTTTATTTTCCTTCGGCGAGGGATCAAATCTGAGTTCCACCTTATGAACTAAAACTGTTGGACTGAAAACACTTAGCGAGTTCACTTCGACCCGGAACAGCAACCAACGAACACGACGAAAAGTTTTGTCGTTCCTGAACATTTACCGGGAGATTATGAAGGATCTTCATAATGGAATGTCCATCCGTGTCACCGTAAAATTCACCAGGAAGCCGCCTTTAACCGGCCTTGACCCGAGCAGTCAGGTCGTTGCTCTCTTCGCGCTCGTATTTGCGTCGGGCGTCGCTGTCGTTCGGCTTGGTTACCAATAGCCTCGGCTACTACGGTTGGCCCTCTGATTGTGGAGTGCTGAAGCTTGATGTGTGCGGAGGCTTGTGGCGCTGTCGGCGCAATGAAGGCTTTTTTTAGGGACAAACTTTGCACATAGTCACAGTCACTGCGATATAGTTTCAACCTACTTCTACTCGCGACAAATCTCGGAAACCTCGAAGGAAGTGTTACCTGACGCTTACAAGTGGCAATGAACTATTGCTGGATTGGTCGAGAGGCTGGTGAGTTTCATTGCAACCTAGAGAGCAGCGGTTCAATTCTCTAGGCGTAAGCAGCTTTTGTAATTTGTAAACCAATGAGATAGACCATGATAGACCGGCAACCTAGCAATCTGACATCTGGTTATCAGAGCAATCTGTCAATCGGATTTTTTTTGGCGCGTAGAAGTTTCTTGACATTCTCTTAGAAGCTGAATAGCGTTCTCTACAGCCACCTAAAAGAACTTGAAAGTAGCTTTAAGAACTTAAATTTTTGGCTGATTAGCATTCTCTTCAGACACCAACGAGAGATGATTAAGCTTCTATGGAACCTTTTTAAGGGACTTCTGGTTGCTTGGGGTGTGCAAAAAGGCTATTTGAGGAATGTTTTGTAACTTTTATGCTCGCATTCGAGAAAATTCGGTACCAATTCTCTTTGGAACCTTTGTTCAGCAAAATTCGAACTTTTCAGGCACACGTTTGGGAATGCAGCGCATACCCGGAACCCATGGCTTTGTATGAACTTTTATGGAGTGAATGTGTTGCGTGTGTTGATGTAGGTATATTTTGGAAGAAAGAATCAATCAGTTGAGCTAGTTTACTTACAGGTATTCCGGCATGCGTGTATATACCTGGCCAGCTGGCAACTGATTGAACATTCTTATTATATAGTCAGTTATATGAGGAAACACATCTTACCTATCGGCCACTTATGGGATCCGAACCCGAAAGTTTTATTGCCGGGAATCGAACCAAGTACGCCGGGCATACCGAAACCAGACTCACGCCAGCCTATCCGCTAAATCACATTGGCGCTTAGCTTCAAGATGAGTCGAAGGCATGTGCAACTGACTAAAGGAATGTATTGAGGTCGTATTTTTTTATGTTGTTGCCTAGGTTCCATAGAATGTCTAGGTATAGTTGTTCAGGTTGTTCGGTTTGATTAAAAAGTAAGCAGGGTAACCGTTTAGGAGTATTTTTAAAAAAGTGCGGAAACTTTATTTTCACCCTGTAGTTGAATTATGAAAAATCGTTAGGCATCTTTTACTCAAAATTGATCATTTTGTATCGCGATCGTCAACCAAAAAATTAATACACAGAAATGCTAGGATGGCTAGGATTACGAGAAAAAAAGATTATGGAGTGGTATGCCGTCAACAACGTCCAGGAGATATCCACAGAGATGAGCCATCCCTCTTTAAAACGCTTGTGTTTCATCCTATTGATAGATATATAAGGCGATTCTCATTTACTAAGAATGAAGTTTAAATATTTACTTATTTAGCATCTTTTCTTTCTGTATGAGTACACAGCAAATTTTTTTGCTGGAAATTAGCATAATTTTGCTGGTATTTGTCCCGCTGACTTTCCAACAAAATTTCCAACAATTAAAATTGCTGGAAAAAACAGCAAACGTTAATGCTGGTTTCCAGCAATTCAAATTGCTGGAAAATCAGCAATCCAGATTGCTGGAAACCAGCTATTTCTTTCAACCGGCTGTATTTAGTATCAAATTTATTTTTCAATCCAAAATTAAATTTTGAATACTGCATATAATAAGCAATAAAAACAATTATTTTCTCCCATTTTTCAATAAGGGATATATTTATTCAGAGAAACACGATATTTTTTTTCGATATTCCAACACCGGCACTGGAAAGGCAGCTCTGTGCCAAGTGTTGATCATCCGCCACCTGTAAAAATCTGGATATCTGGTAGCTAGAATATAGAGGAAAATAAAATAATTATATTAATCTAACCAAAATTCGTAAAATAGAGTCTCACCTTGCTTCAACGTACGGAAACAAACAGACTCCAATTTGACAACTCGATTGCTGATTTCCCAGCATACTAGATCAAGTGCTGGAAGGTCCAGCAATTTGAAAAACGATTGCTGATTTTTAAGCAAAAATGACAAGAACACAACCGAATGCTGAAAAATCCAGCAATTCGAAACCCGATTACTGGTTTCCAGCAAAAAATTTGGATTGCTGTACGTTCTAGCAGTTTTTTTTTGCTGGAAATCGAGTCAAAAATTTACAGTGTAGGTATTAGAGTGCCCCAAATGACCCAACTCTTGAAAAAGTTATGAACTGCAGGCTAGGCCTAGTACAAGATCTCATGCCAAATTTGGGCCAGATTGGATCACGGGAAGAGGTGGGGTTAGCTGCGGGCCTTGCGAGCCCGTGACTACAAAAAAACATAAACAAAAAACAACGAACAACAAATTTCGGATGGAAATGAAAAACCAGTTTTTCATCAATAGCTTTGGTTGAATACGGCCGATTTCTTTTGAATACGGTTTTTCATAAATCCTAAACTATGACAAATACTTCATCCCAACACTGTATTTTGATTCGAGTTAACAAAAATAAGTTATAAGGGTTGAAGCCTTGAAATAGACTCACTATTTTAAGGGTGGTATTCATCACTGTGATGGGTCGGGGCGATCGAACATAATGACGCCTAATTAACATTGATGAATACCACTCTTAAAAAAGTTAGTCTATTTTTCAAGCCAAATAATTTTTTTTACCTTAACTCTTATAGAAATGCAGTCTTGGGATGAAATATTTGTCATAGTTTAGGCTTTAATAATAACCGTTTTTAAAAGAAATCGGCCGAAGATGACCAAAGTTATTCATGAATAACTGGATTTTCATGTTCCTCCCGAACAAAATGTCTCAAAATCCCATACAAACTCCAGGCTCGTTGAGTGACCCTTTCCCGTGATCCGATCTGGCCCAAATTTGGCATGAGATCTTTTACTAGGCCTAGAATCAATTTTAGCCTGCAGCGCATAACATTTTACAGGTTTTAAATTTTCCATACAAATTTGGGGCTGTCTTGTAGGTATATTATATATTTTACGTTTAAATTTATTCTATGTAAAGTAGCTCTTAGAAGATTAGTGAATAAGACATAAAACATATTTCCTTTTCAAACTAGGTTCAACGGGTTCGAAGATTCATTCTCGTTTGTTACTTCAAGATCACGATTTATCGTAGAAGAATCCCCTTACGCCTTCATTCATTTGGAAATTTTTGATGGATGATAATTGTCTTCAAATTTGATTCATTCTCCACCGTTATTGCTCGTCCATGTCCGATGGGAAGCGTAACTGTTGCTGTCATCGATTTTCTGTCGACAGAAACCTGACGTGATAGCTTCCGTCAAATCGACTGGAAACGCAAGCCTTTCGTACCGGAACATTCGTCCTATCAGCAAACAACACAACGCATTCCATTGCCTGTGAAACTGGTAGAGAGCAAACCACGACAAAACCTGACCAAACCATTTTCATCACCCATTTCTTTAAGGTGTGACGGTGCGGTGGCTAGGAAAGCTAACATTAATTATTCAATGATTATTCCGACAAAAAGTATGTTTTCCCTTGACTGAGCTTCTTGTCGGTCTATTCTTTGAACTTGTGCTCTCTATCTTAGCCCAGGTAGACCTTCTTTTCCTACATAATTTAAATATTCAACGGCAGGCAAAAACACTTTCATAACCAAAAATTCTAAAATTCTCTAGTAGGTATTTGTATTTTTTCACTTTCTTAAAGTTACTTTTTCTGCTACCATTAAGTTACATTCCGGTGGGACCCGTTCCCACTGAAGATTTATTCTCGCCTCGTGGGACAGAGACTTGGAACGAGCTCGGTGTGCCAGGGAAGGCCTTCACGTTTGCTATTACTGTTTCATAAATTTCTCCAGGGAAATATGAGTAACCACCTAACGCTCTCTCTTAGTTTGCAAATAGTTCAGGTCCTATGCATTTGCAAAAGGTGTCAAGTGAACAAATTGCTCGTTTTGTTCAAGCCAGCACTTCCAAAAGCTCACCTCTGCCGGTTTATTCAGGCAGAAAAAGAACAGACAACAGATAGCAACAAACAAAGAGAGAAAACGCATAAACCAACTGTAGTGGCTTGAACTTTGTAGTTGAACTAGATAATTTTTTTATGCTTTGGTTTTTCTTTGCGTTAACATGGGATGAATTTTAAATATCTTCCAATTTGAGCATGAACTTAATTACCTACAGACCAAAAACGAGCTCTAGAAAATTTTCGTGTGAAATCACGATGCCAGATGCTACCAAAAACTGTTTAACAAATAAAATAAAATAAATTAAATTTTGGATTATTAAGTTGTTATTTGTCCCAACCGTTTGTTAAACCCCACATCTATATTATTTATAGCTTAATAACCACTCAACAAATTGTCATCAAATGGGGATACTAAAAAGATCCTCAAAAATTATGATGGAAATAAGAAAAGGGGATCACTAGACTGCCACAAATGACCCGACTTTTGAAAAAGTTATACGCTGCAGGCTTAAATTGATGCTAGGGCTAGTACAAGAGTAGAAGAGGTCGCTTAACGAGCCTGAAGTTTGTATGGGATTTTGAGACATTTTGTTCGAGAGGAACATGAAAAACCAATTTTTCGTCAATAACTTTTGTCTCCTTCGACCGGTTTCTTTCAAAAACGAGTTTTCTTAAAGCCTAAATTATGACAAATATTTCTTTCGAAAATTTTATTTCAATTAAAGTTAAGATAAAAAAGTTATTAAGCTTCAAAAATTGGCTAACTTTTATCAGGGTGATATTCATCACTGTTTTAATGAGGCGACTAAATTTCCGACAAGGACACTCAATGTGAAATGCATGCCGTTTCATCAAATAAAGACCGATTTGAACCATTGTTGTTGTGCTCGATTGCAATTTTTGATGTTTTTCTAATGATTGAGTTTGGATGATATTCACTTGATAGTTCGGAAAGAAGTAAGGGCGGAAAAATGCTTGACAATTTAAAATAAATTGCATAACCACGGGGGCTTAGGAACATGACTGGACTATTTGTGATGCCAATAAAAAGATTCACCCTCATTCTCTATAAAAAGAAAGCTACAGGTAATATAATAAAAACGTGAGAAAAATGTAAAAGGACCTCTTTTCGAAAAATTGGCATCATAAAGCGTTTGTCCATGTGTTTTTCGATCTAAAAAAATTGTTGGCGGTTGAGTCTGAGAGTAACAACCATTCTGAATAGATTTTTTGAGAAAAAAAAAATTATCATGAGTTAGATAGAAAAGATGAAACATAAACCCCGCCCAAAGGCGGAAATATGTACAATAGACTGCCACAAATGTGTATGCAAATTAAAAAACTGTGAAATGTTATGCGCTGCAGTCTAAAATTGATTCTAGTCTTAGTACAAGATCTCATGCCAAATTTGGGCCAGATCGGATCACGGGAAGGGGTCGCTCAACTAGCTTGAAGTTTGTATGGGATTTCGAGACATTTTGCTCGGAAGAAACATGAAAAACCTGTTTTTCATCAATTACTTTGGTTCCCGTTGGCCGGATTCTTTCAAAAACGGGTTTTCATAAAGTATGATATTCATCACTGTCAATGAGTCGGGGCAATCGAACATATTGACGCCTCATTAACAGTAATGAATACCACCGTAAAAAAGTTAGCCCAGGTATCAAAAATCGTCCAGTCATGTTCCTAAGCCCCCGTGGTTATGCAATTTTTCTTTTAAATTGTCAAGCATATTTTCAGCCCATACTTCTTTCCGAACTATCAAGTGAATATCATCCAAACTCAATCATTAGAAAAACATCAAAACTTGCAATCGAGCACAACAACAATGGTTCAAATCGGTCTTTATTTGACGAAACGGCATGCATTTCACATTGAGTGTCTTGGTCGGAAATTTAGTCGCCTCATTAAAACAGTGATGAATATCACCCTTATAAAAGTTAGCCAATTTTTTAAGCTTAATAACTTTTTTATCTTAACTTTAATTGAAATAAAATTCTCAAATGAAATATTTGTCATAATTTAGGCTTTAAGCAAACTCGTTTTTGAAAGAAATCGGTTGAAGGAGACAAAAGTTATTGACGAAAAACTGGTTTTTCATGTTCCTCTCGAACAAAATGTCTCAAAATCCCATACAAACTTCAGGCTCGTTGAGCGACCTCTTCCCGTGGTCCAATCTAGTCCAAATTTGGCATGAGATCTTGTACTAGGCCCAGAATCAATTTTAGCCAGCAGCGTATAACATTTCACAGATTTTATATTTCCCATACAAATTTGGGGCACTCTAGGGATCGACCTTTTCTTATTTGCATCATATTTTTTTAGGAAAATTTTGCAACTCGTCGTCTTTCACGTTTTCTGACATAGTGTAATTTGAATTTTATATGCTCCAACAGTTAGAACGATACATGAACCCGTAGGTGAACTAGAAGCATTTTCGTGAGACGAAAAAAATTGTGATATTTTTTAAGTTAAAGAGACTTGATCCTTTATTCAGGGTGCCCCGACCCTGAGCAAAAATCTAGCAAAATTCAAAGATAAAAGGTCCGTTGACTTTTTGCAATATTAGTTCTTATTCAACAGTTTGTATTTATCAGACAAAGAGAATTCTCAATGTTTTTCCACTACCCTTGTGTCATTGCATAGTTTAAGGCGCATTTTTTTTGTTTCAAGATTTAACACTAGAAAGACCGCACCAGTCAAAATGACTGGTTGGACACTTTGTTTGTTGAATATCTTTTGTATACTTTGCTTTAAAAATTCGCAAAAAATACGACTTTTCATGAATTTTGAATCTCTACAAAACTGTGTATTTATTATTTCACTAGCTCTTTTAGTAAGCGAGAAAAATTTCGCCATGGACACTCAAAATGACTGGTAAAATTCACAACCCTATAACTCAAACAAGATAAAATTTTTTCGCTTGCTTTTGGTTTCATTTGCAAGCTACATTCAAGACAATGAGTCCTAGTTAATTTATGGTGGGCAGAAGTGTGTGATTCGTTAGGAAATTATTGATTTTCGATGCGAAGTCGTGAAGATTTGATGAAAAAGTTATCGGATTGGCCGCTGTGTGGCGCTTCAAGCACTTGACTCCCAATTTTTTTGGTCTGTTTTGTTGCTCAACTATAATCGAACTTTCTGTCAAAATTTGGCGAAATTTCATCAAGATTTGTAAAAGTTATGTTAGATTTAATACATGTTCATTCGAGTAATCGAGTAGTTTTAGGTGATAAATATGTTTTATACTAAACTAGAATGAGTAAAATTATTATGAATTGAGTACTTATTTATTCAAATTTGAAGAC
Organism: Uranotaenia lowii; assembly: GCF_029784155.1. Taxonomy (NCBI): domain Eukaryota; kingdom Metazoa; phylum Arthropoda; class Insecta; order Diptera; family Culicidae; genus Uranotaenia; species Uranotaenia lowii. The sequence continues at coordinate 362,180,315 of NC_073693.1, forward strand.
GTCAGCTATGAAACTAAATAATTAAAATGATATTTCAACATATATTCTTATATGTTGGTTATCCACCATGGGTGCACGGATTCACCGCAGTTTCTGCCCAAGTCTGTATTCACTAGCATTCTTAGATTATTAGGCTCGACAAATTTCCAATGCAAGTTCATTTACAGGTATTCCTGCACCCGTGTATATACCTGGCCAGCTGGCAACTGATTAAACATTCTTATTATAAGAGGAAACACATCTTACCTGTCGGCAACTTATGGGGTTTGAACCCAAGAATTTTCTTGCCGATACAAGGAATCGAACCCAGTACGCCTGGCATACCTAGACCAGACTCGCGCCAGCCTATCTGATAGACCACATCGGATGCGGATATTTGAAAATGGGTGCACGGAATGGCTGCAAATTCACCGTTGTAAATTATATAGAGTGAAATAGTTTTCAACTTTCTTCAGAACACAGAATATTTTTGATTTAGACATGATAGGTATTTTAAATTCAATATTTGTCAATTTAAAAGCTTTTAAGGAAAAACAAATCAACGTGTACATTTGACAATATTGATTCATTATTTTCATTTTCACTGTTTTCCGTCGCACGACATAACTTGATGCATATAATCCCTAAAACTCACTCGGTCCATGGTAACCGTTTTCCAATTTCTTGGATGTTGATCAGATCTTATCAGATAAATGTACGATTGCAAAAACCTGTTTTGTAATAAAAAATAAATAAATATATTATTTCAAGTTAAAATTGAAATAATTCTTTTCCAGGAATGAAAAAACGGAACTTTAAATAAAAATCGTTATTTAAATCATTATGTCTGAACATGAAAGACATGGTTTCGACTTTAGTTTAGTTAAGATTTAAAAAAATGCTTTTTAAAAATTTGCAAAAAGTCCAATATTTGATTAAAACGCGGTGAATCCGTGCACTCATAGTGCAAAACCATGTAAATAACACAAATTTTTATTTGAATCTCTAAAAGTCTTTATTCTTTACCTTTAGCATGCAAAAAAAATGATTTTGGATGAATAGCGGTGAATCCGTGCACCCATGGTAAATTGCTCTACTTATAGAAAAAATATGCTTCAAAACCTACAATATCAGGTATAATTTATAGGCAATGTGTTGAAAAACTTCAGAGCGATGGATGCTAGAAAATATGTACTAAAACAAAATTAAAGTGAAACCGTGCACCCATGGTCAATATCAATAGCCGTCCAACATGATTTTATAATTAGATTAATAATGTGTTTTAATTTTTTGGTAATTTTTTGAAATATTCATTTTATGACATACACGCATTCGTCAACTATGCCAAAATGAGGTGATTCCGTGCACCCATGGTGAAAAAATATTTCCATTTTATAACAAAAATGATATCAAATAAATAACAAAATAATTTCAAAAGAAAAAAGTTAAAAATATTATGATAGAAAAAATTTCCCCTTTACCAGTCATATTGACTGGTCACGGTCCGAATAGGTATATTCAATTTGCCGGTCCTTCTAGTGTTAAACAGTATTTTGAGTCCTTTTTAACAGATTATTATTGGATAAACATAAGTTATTAAAGAAATAGAAGTAATTTTATGATAATCAATTATCACGATCAATTCAGACAAAAATAACTGTTTGGACTCTAGGGTTCAATTAAACCCATAACATACATTTTGGAAAACTTTTTCTTAAATAAATGTGTGTTTACTATTGCTTTTAAAATATGGCATCACTAAGTTCATGTTATACTCTAACAATTGACAGATTGAAATCAATATTTTTATCATAATTTATTCATGTGGGAAACATTTTAAAATGATAGTAAGAGATCCTCAAATCACATTTTGATAAATTTTTCAAACAAAGTTCAATAACTCAAAAAAATAAATTTTTAAAACTTGCTGAGATAACAGCATTTTTGTTTTATTCTATTTGTCACATTTTTCTAGAACATTACAAATATGTAAGACAATTCGATTTCGAGATATAGCTAAAGAATCAAGTATCCTCAGGGATCAAGTATCCTCATTCTCCCCTATCTAGCTGGAATGAAAATCTGTTTTCATCTAAGTAATCTAAAGTAATTCATAAAAGAAAATGTTGCATTTATTTAGAACAGTCCGTGTCCAGTGCTTTTATTATTCAACTTAAAAATGGTATCTTCAACATGTTCACTATATACATATTTATGAAGAAAAAAAGAATTATAATTTTTTGGTGTCTGAAAATTGAGCCGTAAAGATGGCGTTTTTGAACAAAAACCGTGACCATCCTTGATGAAATAATGAAATTTCACTATGCCAGCTAAATTTTGGCAGGTTTTTGGCTTCCGATGTCATATTTCATGAATGAAAATACAACAAAAACTGGAATATCTTGATTTTTTTTCTTGAAATTCACTTTTTTCTTACTGAATAATGATTTTATATTTATAAAACTGGGCTGATGAATTATTTAATCTATAAAAACGCGAAAACCAATTGAAACTAACTGAATTTTTTTTTGTGATAATTTTATCACACTAAATGCCACGAAAAACATACAACGAGTGATTTCAGAAATTCGCTGAACTGTATTCTAACATAAAATGGATTGAATGTGTAGATTTCAAATTCGTGAACTAATTATAGGGTCGTTTTATCTGATTTCTAATGATATTATTTAAAAATTAAATTTAACATTACACAGTAGTTGTGCTCAGGGTAACAAAAAGCGTCAAGTAAAAGTCGATATACCTCAGATTTGGCCCTCAATATGTTGAAATTCTATGATTCAGTACTAGAATTGATCTCCCTATCAGCCTCTTCAGAATACATTTATTACTTTTGATTAGAAATGAAAGTAATTGAAAAGAACGTAATTTTTTCCATCAAAATTCCTTGATCCTCATAAAAATATAGTTATACAATCATTAAACGAATTAATGAACTTTTCGAATCACCAGCTGTGATCTCTGAAACCAAGCACTTTTATTTTTTCAAATATAAACTCTCAATCTATCTGAATTCATATAAATCTAAAGTTTTTGAATATGTCTTCAACAAAATGAGTTGACTCTTAAGCAAAACATTTTTAAGAACTTTTTGGCTTTAAAGTTGTTTTCTGAAGACCATAAAAATCAAAATTCAATTTATTGGAACCATCTGATGATAAAAATGGTATAATTTATGAAAATTGGTTCAGTAGTTTTGATTTTATAATCGATAGCACTTTTAATAGGTTTATTTAAAAAAAATACTTTTTAAAAATCAGTATAATGTAATCAATATAGCTTTTCTTAGAGAAGCTTCGAGTATTCCATTGTTTTTAAAAGATGTCGATATTGATAAAACACATAGCTTTCCTGAATATTGAATGATATTGTTCAAGTTTCATTTTAGTTTTGATCATTGTTTCTTATGTAAAGAACCCATTTCATGAATATATCGTTTGTTGTGGACGGTTTCGTACGTTTTTCATGGACCTTCCACTCGAGAAACCATTTCTCCTGTCTTATTTATCACAGCTCACTTGTCATGTCTCATTTCAAACTTCTCACGTCTCATTTCTTACGTCACACTTTTCACTTCTCACGAAATAAGACGTGAGAAGTGAAGTCTCATGTCTCATGTCTCATGTCTCATGTCTCATGTCTCATGTCTCATGTCTCATGTCTCATGTCTCATGTCTCATGTCTCATGTCTCATGTCTCATGTCTCATGTCTCATGTCTCATGTCTCATGTCTCATGTCTCATGTCTCATGTCTCATGTCTCATGTCTCATGTCTCATGTCTCATGTCTCATGTCTCATGTCTCATGTCTCATGGCTCATGTCTCATGTCTCATGTCTCAGGTCTCATGTCTCATGTCTCATGCCTCATGTCTCATGTCTCATGTCTCATGTCTCATGTCTCGTGTCTCATGTCTCATGTCTCATGTCTCATGTCTCATGTCTCATGTCTCATGTCTCATGTCTCATGTCTCAAGTCTCATGTCTCATGTCTCATGTCTCATGTCTCATGTCTCATGTCTCATGTCTCATGTCTCATGTCTCATGTCTCATGTCTCATGTCTCATGTCTCATGTCTCATGTCTCATGTCTCATGTCTCATGTCTCATGTCTCATGTCTCATGTCTCATGTCTCATGTCTCATGTCTCATGTCTCAGGTCTCAGGTCTCAGGTCTCATGTCTCAAGTCTCAGGTCTCAAGTGTCAGGTCTTTTGTCCAGAGTCGAAAGTCCTATTTTTCATGTCTCATTTCTCAGTTCTGCAATCTCATGACTCAAGCCTCTGGTCTAATGCTTTATGCCTCAAATTTCATGTTTAAGGTTTCAGGTCTCACGAGTCAAGTCTCATGTCTTATGTCTCAAATCTCATGCCTTAAGGGGGGGGGGTAGGGTCTAACGGGTATAAAAAAAACACCATTTTCACGATTTTTTTCTAGAGCTATCGTTCAAACAAATGTATTCAAATTTTTTGCATTATACAAAGCATTGTTAAAAGAAAATTTAGTAATTTTTTCGTAGAAAAATATTGAAAAATGAGCCGGTGATGGAGCACTTTCGAGGATGCCTTTTAGAAAACAGGATTTGCGGTGGACACTGTATCTCAGCACAGAATCTTCTGAAGTAAAAAAATCAGAGCAAAATATTTTTAATAGATCTTTTTCTGGACCCCAACGTTTTTATTTAACTTTAAAAATATTTTATGAAATTTTTGTGGCTGTTTGAAGTAAAAACTACGATTTTTCACAAAAAAATCCGCCATTTTTTATCTGTAACATCTCCCCAAAGTAAAAAAAAGAAAAAAGAAAAACGTTGAGGTCTGGTATTTTATATGTAGAAAACATGTTCCAAATTTGAAAAGAATCGGATAAGTAGTTTTCAAATGACGATGTCCACGGACTTTAGAAATGTGCTTTCGAGAAAAACGCGTTTGAAGTTTCTGCTCTTGCTTTCTTGCAGAACTAGATAGGAGGAGATAAAGGCCCATAATTTCTACAGTTTTGCTTCAATTGACTTGAAAATTTGACACAACATTCTTGAAATGTTTTACAATAAGAAAATAAAAAAATAAAAAAATCGATTTTTTCAAAGTGTTAGACCCTACCCCCCCCTTAAGTCTCAGGTCCATTATCTCAGATCTCAGGTCTCACATTCCAAACCTCCTAAGGTAGGTACCTTGCGAAAACGAAATCATCAAAGTAGGTAGCGATTTGGGAATAAGGACGTGTGACAGATGGTTCCAAAATTTTACGATTTTTTTGTGTTGTGACAGTGAAAAAGCTAAAAATGTTTTCAAGCTTCAATATATGCATTGGACGACACATTATCAAATGGTTTAAAATTTAGCAGAAAATGTCCGGAGAAGAAAGATCACACAGGAACGAAAACCGGAACTGAACATCTCGCAGCCCGACGGAAGTTGCAACTATGGAAAAGTTTTTAGACAAGATTGTCGAGGTTCGTCGCTTAAATATTAAAGTCAAGGAAGTGCTGGCGATCGAGAATAAAGTGTAGCGGACCTGGCTTTAACCCTTAAAAAGCCTCGAAATGGCAGATGGCAGCACCTGACACGCCTAAGGAGTCCCATGATGGCTGGTATGGCTCAGTATCAACAATCTCACATCGCCAATGGTTGCTAGCCTATGATTGACCGCGGCAATCAATTTTGTTCAGAAGGGAGCCTGGGGATTGGCAACACATTAACAATGCTCAAAACTTTTTCTTTGAATATCAATAACTGTGCCGGCTAAATCCTTGTAGTTGATTGATAGGTTGGAAAAGGTAGAAAGGGATTAAATAACAATTTTGAGCCTTGAGGCCGAGGCCACCTCTGTATCCTAGCAAATAATATTGTTAGAGAAGTGGGGGGAGAGGTGAGATGAGGAGACACTTTTGACTAGTGAAAAACCTTATGGTTCAATCATGCTTTCCTGTTGCCTCTGTTTTCTAAGCAATTAAAAAAGAGTCAAAATGTTTTAGAGCCCATGTAAAAAAATCTATATAATAAAAATGAAATCTAAAAATATGTAAGTTAATATTTTAAACTTAACTATTAGAAGAATATTGTAAACTTACTTACTCACCTACTTACTCACAACAGTCTCATAATCAAAGTTTTTTTAAACGAAACGAAAATTAAAAAATATTCATAAAATTTCATCATACTGTTATCAATCATTTGTTTGGAAAATATTTTGATGAAATGTTTTATTGCTTTTAATTCTCACAGATACGAAAGCAATAACTCTATTTTTCAATGAGATAAATCACTTTAAAATAATCAATGTGAAATAAGAAATGTATATCAGCTAGGTATTGTGGTATCCTGAATGAGCGTGTAAGGCAACTTGGTACCTGAGTAATAGAGTGAACGTACTGAAAGTGAGTCGACAACATAGAACCTGTGTGTTATGCGGTTTATTGAAGGCAAAATACGACATTGGCGATCCTAGCCAGTTAATTTGAACTAGCTGGAAGGCAAAAAGTAAGAAATTTAGTGATATGCATATCAATTTTTGGTGAGCGCAATTTAATTTCCTACAAGAAGAATGCTTAGCATTTTTTTTTTCTTGTGTGTGTTGGTGAGTATTTAGAGAGAGCCAGTGCAACCAGAAATAGTATTTTCTTTCACGGCTAAGCGGTACAGAAACACAGGAGGATAAAAAAAAATCCAGTACAGTCTGGTTCGGCCAATGACGTATCTAGGATAAGACAGTCTTTTAGCCGAGTCAAGCTCAAGGCAAAAGCAATTAACAGTCTGGGTAAGGCCCATGGCGTGATAAAAAAAGAAATCTTTCAGTCGAGTTAGGCTCATGGCGAAAGAGAAGTACAGTCGGGTTAAGCCCATGGCGTACTGAAAAGAACAGAAAAAGAAGAAAATAACTTTCAGTCGTATTCAGCTTATGGCGAAAGTTCTGTACAGTCGAGTTAAGCCCATGGCGTACTATATGGAATCAAACTGTATTGATGAATGAAAAACAAAATGTATTGTAAATTGTGAACTGTGAAGATTCAATAAGAGTCATTAATAATCAAAATAATTAAATGAATTTATAGAGAAAAAACTGAAAGTGAAGGTAAACAAAAGAAATTGATAATAAATAGATCGAAAAATATTAAAGCCGGCAACCTTGCCTTCCATACTACGACGGTGTTGGATGCAGACAGTTTCATTGCGTGAGTGACTTCTGTTGAACGTTTGGCAATATCAAAATCCACCTCCAACCGACAAATCGACACTGAAATAAATGTATATGCATGAAAATGGAAGCACCATGATCTATCGGAAGTTGTATAAAATTCTTTTTTTTTTGTAAATGTTATTTTTTTACAGATATTTTCAAAATACTTTCATGTTTAAATGTATCTAGAAAAAGATATTATAACTGCAATATGTATGACGACAATTTAGCAGTTATGTTGAGAAAAAAGGTGATGGTTGATGATGAGATAAGGTGATGGTTCATCAAATAAAAATCATCGTTTCATAGAAACTAAGATAGTTGAGCATGTTAAAAAAATCGTTTCATTTCGAAGAATTCAAAAAGTGATTATGCAAAAAGTTCGAATTAAAAAAATAATAATCAAGAGCGATGTTCTCAATTTTCAAACAAACAAAATTTGATCGATACCAAAATTTATAAGCTCCGATCTGAAAATTTTTGTTAAGACTTTAAAGAAGGATTTATTATGGTACGCGTTATTACGGCTACCAGAATCTATAAACTGTGTAATTCTTGGTACAGTTGAAATAAAAACAAAACGAAGAGTGTTTTCTTTTCCGACCTATAAGCTGCAAGCAATGTTTTATTTAGAGTGGCCTAAAATATGAAGAAAGTTCGAGTACGAGTACGAGAAAAGGAAATAAAAAATTCATGGTTTTGAGATGAAGAATCCGTTCTATTAAGTCGCTAGTTATCATGATTTTGAGACGAAGGTCAATTTTTTATTTTACAGACTTTGAAATCAAGTTGTTTTATAAATATGTTGTTGTTTCAAATTTTGACTTAAAGTGTTATGCATATATCAACACTGATGTATACATATGAAAAACTAGAATATCGTAAAACGGTCTGAACATTTGCATGACAACTAAAATAGTTAAATCTGTTTATCATTTCTCGAGGATACATGATCTTTAAATTGAATTGAAAAAGCTTAGTTAAAATGATGCATGAGATTGTTGGACACCGATTACATAAACCCATCATAGGGAAAAATCTTCAAAGCGAATCTTGTTTTCGTTTTTAGCAAAGGGAGGACTGCAGGATAATAAATATTATTGAAGTTCGCTAAGTAATTCAATGAATGTTAGAGATTCAAGAAGTATAGGAATGTCCCGTTCAGCTGCTAATAAGATTTGTGTTTTCGATCAGTAAAAAAATAAGTAATTGGAAATGCCACAGATGAGACTTTGGATGGTTTATAGGTTTAAGGATTCGAGTTATACCATACTGATTAATATTAGGAGACATTCATCAGACAAGCCATTTTCACAAAAGTTAATGTTATGATAATAAATCATCCGGAATATCGTGGAATAAACAAATAGTTAAGCTCAAAACCAATCGTTGCAAGGGGAGGATGTGGTATCCTGAATGAGCGTGTAAGGCAACTTGGTACCAAGGTTGCCGATATCACAGAAAAATCTATAATATTACAGAATTTTGAGCAAATTTTCATCACAGAATCTGTGTCACAGAACACAGAATTTAAAAAAATTCACAGATTTCACAGAATTTTTGAGTTTTGAAAGGATTTCCAAAATTATATTTTTTTTGGCCAATACAAAATTTAGATTTTTACTTTGTCATTCAGTAAAGTTTGATAAGATTGGTAATTTTAATTGATTTTACTCAACTTTAATGTAAAAAAGACAAAATTTATCATGACATTTCAATGAAATCAAAGGAAATAGCATCACAGAACACCATCACAGAATTTTTGGGTAAAATCACAGAAAGTCAGAATTTTTTTTCTTAAAAACACAGAATTTTTTTCGGCAACCTTGCTTGGTACACGCTAACTTTTGGCTACCCCTTAACGAATACTTTTGACCCGTTATTCAATAAGACTGGGAGAACTCCTTTTTCGGGATTAAGTCCCTTTACCCTTTAAAGGGTACTCAGCATGATAACGCTTGTAGCGGGTCAAAACTACCCCTTATTTGGAAAGAGCTCGATTGAGGGATGTGAGCAGTTTCAAGTGACAGAGCCAATCATGTTTCGTGCGAGAAAATCAAAACAAAATATACAATTAGATGATAAAATTATTTATTTTCCAATTAAGTAAATTTTAAAAAATCTTTTGCGTATTTTTCATTGTCCAAATTTGGCTGCTTGTGGGGACACACAAAGTTGGACCTTCATCGTGACGACGGAATCGAATTCTGAAATTCATATGAATTTTATATTATTTGGTTTTACTATTAATTTAATTGTTTTAAATGAACTCACCTTACAACCAGCCAAAGATTGGAAGAGACTTTTAATCTTCCACATGTCCGCAGCTCCCACATAGTTTCCGTAGTTTTCCTTGAACTGGCTCCGGGACAATCTGTTGGAAAACATTTTTATATTTATTATTATTTAATGATTGAGAACAAATTCGTTGAAAAAAAAACTTACCGAATCCTCCTCATCCAGTTCAGTTCCCCTTGCAGAGGTAAATTTTCACCAGAGCAAATTAAATTCAAAAGCTCAAAAAGTTCCAAGACTACCCTTAATGGCTGGACTCAAGCTTTTCAAAATAAAGGGTAATTTTGATCCGATATATTGACCCGTTATTTGACAGATCACGAAGGTTCTCAATAACGGGTCAATTTTACGCCTTTAAGGGGTAGCCAAAAGTTAGCGTGTACCTGAGTAATAGAGTGAACGTACTGAAAGTGAGTCGACAACATAGAACCTGTGTTATGCGGTTTATTGAAGGCAAAATACGACAGGTATGAATGTCTGGAAACGTAATTTTCAGTTCCTTAACTCAGGGGGATACTATTGACAGCAGAAATTGATCCATTTTTTAAGGAATTTGTATAATTTAAAAATTTGGTACATGACAAGAATGCCCGCAGAATTGGTTGGCAAAATAATTCAAACCTACAGAACAACATGAATAACAAAAAAAGGGGTAGGAGGGCCTTATATAACAACAGTTACATCAAAAGCATTTAAGAAGAGAAAACAACGATCTTAATACATTGCAATTCCCTTAACTAAACAGGCTGAGCAGCCTTGCCAGACTTAATATCATTTAACCACTCAGGGAAATTATAATGTTTGCAAGGGCTTACCCTCATCAACACAGATCGATCGAACGATGGATGCGACTTAAGCGATTCCGAGCGAATCGAGGAAGCAGCATTTAGTCTATCTTGTATTATACCTTCAACCTAACCATTTCCAAACAATTTTGCTGTTGTCGATTGATTGTGTGCATGCAAAACTTTCCAATTAGCCGATACTCTGTTTACAATACGTTCTCTTCTTGTTCTTGTGCTCTTCGGTTTCTTCTTGCAGGACTGGTGCATTGGATTGCACATCCTGCTCCATTACCTGATGCTGGTCAACTATTTCTGGATGTTTTGCGAAGGGCTCCACCTACATCTGGTGCTGGTAATTGTAAGTATTCCTATGGTGATGACTAACTAATACCGTTTGCCTTTACTGCGCTTTGGATACTATCCCATGTTAAGTAGGAACGATAAGGCGATAAGAATTTTAAACTAATTGCCGGGAAATATAATTTCACCGATTGAGGATTTCCGATAAATATTGCAGCTGACTGTTAAACTAAATACAATTTATAGAAGAAAAAATCCCCAAGCTGACCGGATGTGGTTTTTTTGCTATAAAATGTATACACAGGCAAATTTTTCCCTGCACCATTATTTCAGCACTGTGGGTGGTTTGGTTATTTGATGAAAAAAAAGAGGTCACTTCCTTATCAGCTGCACACCACAACATATACACACGGACAAACTGACGGACGACAGATATCCGCCAACATACCTACTTGGGTCGACATTGAAAACCGGAAAGTCGTCGTCGTCGTCGCAAGGCTCAGCTCTGCTGGTTAACCTACCGTGTCGTCGTTTGTCACCTGTTGCAACTTCTTGATAACGAAATTTAGATGTGCCAGCCAGCCACCAAACCCAAGTACGGAGCCAAGCCAAAAGCCGGATGGGAGAGGCCACTAGCCGAGTTTAGATTTCCGCCTACAATCGACGACGGCAAGAATGGTTATGGATTGTGGTGATAGATGGAAATGAATTTTCCTTTCTGCGAAGGAAATATGTGGGCTGTGCAGTAGACTGAGTCGATTTGGGGTCATTTTTGAATTTCTCAAACCCTGGGGTCTAAAAAGCTTCGTTTCGGTCCAAAACTCATCCATGATTTTTTGTAGAATTTTCGAGTTACGTTTGCATGAGTAAATTTGAACTTTTAGGTTTGTATGGGAAAATTTAATATTTTGTACTGAAAAATCAACATCATTTTTGTTTCTTCTGTGGAACCGAACCAGCTGATGGTTTTTGTGCCAATTTATCAAATTCCCTGAGGAAATTTTACGCTGAACAACTTTGTCGAAGACCGTAACTTCGTATTTCATTAGACAAAAAAGTTATTAGGTGTTGAATGGGGATATATCTTTTCGCATTGATAAACGATAAATTCAATTGACATCACTGTAGGGTGCCTAGCGAAGTATTGCATGACTTCTTCATCAGCTGGTTCGGTTCCACAGACGAAACAAAAATGATGTTGATTTTTCAGTACAAAATATTCAATTTTCCCATACAAACCTAAAAGTTCAAATTTACTCATGTAAACGTAACTTAAAAATTCTACAAAAAATCATGGATGAGTTTTGGACCAAAACAAAACATTTAAGACCCCAGGGTTTGAGAAATTAAAAAATGACCCCAAATCGACTCAGTCTACTGTGCAGGCTCTCACTCAGTCATTGCACACACGCAATGCAAGGAACTTTGAACTCATTATCGAGATTTTAGAACCCACACAAATGCACATATTTTTAAATAGAACTAAAACATTGATATTAAGGAAATTGGCTTGATCAAAAATTTCTAATTCATACATGAAAGGTTGCATTTTGAGTCTCTTACACGTTGCGGGCCAAATAAAGATATCTGTGGTGTACTACCAAATCGATGCCTTTTGAGTCATCAAGCATCACTAATCACCAGGGCCGTAGGAAGAATCGCCTCCAGGGGGGGGGGGGGGGGGGGGGGGTGTTTGATAACAATTTTTTTCCTATAACATTTTTGCTTGAACATTGCATACACACGTGAAAATAGTATATGTTGTGAGTGACTCAAGTTAAAGTTATTTTTCATGAAAAGTTATTTAATTTTTAGAATAAGTCCTAGGAGATGCCATTTTTTCATGAAGCTTTAAAAAATATAGGTACTTGTGATTTAGCTCAGTTGGTAAATCAGTTGCCTTCTGAGCTGATGTCAGTGAGTTTGAGCCAAAGAGTAAACATCGTACACAGTTGTTCCAGATAAGTGATTGGTGTGCCAACTGCATTGTTGAGGAAAGTCGCGAATAGCGCAATGATGTAAGAACTACTATCATAATCGAAAGAAAAAAAAAGGATTTTGAACGCTCCATTAAGAAAAAAAAACTTTTTTACTCATTACATGAGGGAGACAATTCTTTTGAACCACAAGAATAACAATTTTAAGCATGGGTGAGAATGTATCAGATATTCAGCAATAAAAGTAAAAAAATAGGTTAACTGTTAAAATAAGGTTTATTTTTTACTTTTGTAAACTCGATTAGAAATAAAGATTTAATTTAAAACCATTGATTTCGAAGATTGAAGAATCTGCAATATATGTAAATAATCTATCTATATATATAAAAATGAATTTCTGTCTGTCTGTTCCCTATAGACTCGGAAACTACTGAACCGGTTTGCGTGAAACTTGGCGGGTGGGGGTATTGGAGGCAGGGGAAGGTTCCTATTATGGTTTGAGACCCCTCCCTCTCTCAATAAGGGAGGGAGGGGCCTCTCAAACATTAGACAATTTTTTGCATAACTCGAGCACTAATCAAGCAAACGGAATCAAAATTGGCATGGGGTGGTATTTGGGTTCGAGGAATATTTCTATGAATATTATGTACCCCTCCCTCCTCTCAGTGGGGTGACAGGAAGGGGGGAGGGGGGCTACCTTACAATTTTTCATATAACTCGAAAACTAATCAAGATATTGGAACCAAATTTGGCACGGGAAGGAATTTGGATACGAAAACTATTTCAATGATTATTTAAGACCCCTCCGTATTTCCAGTAGAAAGGGGGAGGGGGCCTTTTTCATATTTTTTTGACATAACTCAAAAACTAATAAAGCAAATGGAACCAAATTTGGCATGGGCTGGTATTTGGGAACGTGCCATGTTTTAATGATTGTTTGAGAGGGAGAGGAATTTCATACAATTTTTACAGCATAACTCAAAGACTACAACAGCAAATGGAATCAAATTTGGCATGGAACGATATTTGGGTACGCGAAATGCTTCTATGAATATTTTCTCTCACTCTTTCAAAGAGGTGGTTGAAAAGGGGGAGGAAATGTCTCTCTTACAATTTTCAGCATAACTGGAGAGTTGATTGAGCAAATTGAACCATATTTGGCATATGAGGGTATTTGGATACGAGAAATGTTTCTATCATAAATTGAAGCCCCACCTTTTTTCAGCGGAAAGATATAAAGAGGGAAAGGGGAGCTTCCATATATTTTTTTTTGCATAGCTCGAGAATTTATCGAGCAAATGAAACCAAATTTTGCATCAAAAAGTATTTGAGTACGAAAAATACTTTTTTCGGTGTGAAACAATTCCTTTCGAGAAATAGGATGATAGAATTGGGAATATAGGAAGGGAAGAGGAGGCTTACATTTAACTTTTTTTTTACAAAATCCGAGAAATGCACAAAACTTAACATGGAAAATCATTTTGGTATGTATCTATGATTATTTGGCCCACCATCCTCCTTTCAGTGAGTAGTTACATAGGAGGAGGGAGGTGAGCCCAATACAATAGTGTTAGCATAAGTTCTCAATTTATGCTAACGAAGCCAACAAATGGAAACAAATATGGCATGGAAAGGTATTTGGTTACGAGATATGTTTCTACGATTGTTATAGATCATTACGCTTTACCGTGTAGAGAGGGGAATAAAGGAGGAGGCTCCATATAAATTTTGTTGTAAAGCTTAAAAACTTATCAACCAATGGAACTATATTTGATATAAGAGGATTTTTGGGAACGAAAAAAATAGGTATGACTATTAAAAATCACGACCTCCATTCAGCAAGGGGTGAAGGTAAGGACAGGGGAGGGGCTCCCTTATCAGTTTTTCAGCATAAATCCAGAACATATCAAGAAAAATCTAAGCAACCGTTTTTTACAAGTTAGACTGTTTGCGTACGATTAATTGGAGACCCTCCAGACAGATTCAAATTATCAGATCTTTAACACAAATTTATAGAGCAAGATTTAGAATATTTGTTTAAGTTATCTTTTTGTTGCAATTCGAAACTCCAGCTGCAGCTCTCATTTTATAGCGGTTGTTTAAAAATTATGTTATAATTTGATTTAAGATAATGCCAACAAAACAATAAAAATTTGAATAATTTTTGAAAATATCATTTGATTTTGAAAGGTGTAGCAAAGCACACCGGGTCAGCTAGTCTATATATATAAAAATGAATTTCTGTCTGTCTGTCTGTCTGTCTGTCTGTCTGTTCCCTATAGACTCGGAACCTACTGAACCGATTCACGTGAAACTTGGATGGTGGGGGTATTGGAGGCAGGGGAAGGTTCCTATTGTGGTCTGAGACCCCTCCCTCTCTCATGAAGGGGGGGAGGGGCCTCCCAAACAAAAGACAATTTTTTGCATAACTCGAGAACCAATCAAGCAAATGGTATCCAATTTGGCATGGGGTGGTATTCGGGAACGAGGAATATTTCTATGAATATTTGGTACCCCTCCCTCCTTTAAGTGGCGTGATAGAAAGGGGGGAGGGGGGCTACCTAACAATTTTTCATATAACTCGAAAACTAATCAAGATATTGGATCCAAATTTGGCATGGGAAGGTATTTGGACACAAAAAATATTTCAATGATTATTTGAGACCCCTCCCTCTTTCCAGTAGAAAGGGGGAGGGGCCTCTTTCATATTTTTTTACATAGTTCAAAAACTAATAAAGCAAATGGAACCAAATTTGGCATGGGAGGGTATTTGGATACAAAAAATATTTATATGATCATTTGAGATCCCTCCCTCTTTCCAGTAGAAGAGAAGAGGGGCCTCTTTCATGTTTTTTTACATAGTTCAAAAACTAATAAAACAAATGGAACCAAATTTGGCATGGGAGGGTATTTGGATACGAAAAATATTTCAATGATTATTTGAGACCCCTCTCTGTTTCCAGTAGGGAGTTATAAAGGGGGGGGGCCTCTTTTAATTTTTTTAACATAACTAAAAAAGTAATTAAACAAATGGAACCAAACTTGGCATGGGCGGGTATTTAGGAACGTGAGATGTTCTAATGATTGTTTAAGACCCCTTCCTTCTTCCAGCGGGGAGAAAGGAAAGAGGGAGGGAAGTTTCATACCATTTTTATTGCATAACTCAAGAACTACAACAGCAAATGGAACCAAATTTGGCACGGAACGATATTTGGGTTCGAGAAATGCTTCTATGAATATTTCGTATCCCTCAATCCTTCAAAGAGGGTGATGAAAAGGGGGAGGAAAGGTCTCCCTTACAATTTTAGTATAACTGGAGAGCTGATCGAGCAAATTGAACCGTATTTGACATGTGAGTGTATTTGGATACAAGAAATGTTTCTATTATAAATTGAAGCTCCATCTTTTTAACGGAAAATATAAAGGGAGAAAGGGGGGTTTCCATTTTTTTGCATAACTCGAGAATTAATCGAGCAAATGAAACCAAATTTGGCATCAAAAAGTATTTGAGTACGAAAAATACTTTTATAAATATTAAGTTATCACCCCTCAATTGAAAGGAGAGAACGGAATTGGGAATATAGGAAGGAAAGAATGAAGCTTACATTTAACCTTTATTTTACGAAATCCGGGAAATGAACAAAACTTAACATGGAAAATCATTTGGGTATGACTCTATGATTATTTGACATATCATCCTCCTTTCAGTGAGAAGGTACATGGGAGGAGGGAGGCTAGCCCAATACAGTTTTGTTAGCATATGTTCTCAATTAATGCTTACGAAGCCAACAAATGGAAACAAATATGGCATGGAAAGGTACTTGGTTACGAGATATGTTTCAACGATTGTTATAGACCCTTATGCTTTACAGTGTTGAGAGGGGAAGAAAGGGGGAGGCTCCATATAAATTTTGTTGTAAAGCTTAAAAACTTATCAACCAATGGAACTATATTTGATATGAGAGGATTTTTGGGAACGAAAAAAAAAAAAATGGGTATGATTATTAAAGATCACGAACTCCATTCAGCAGTGGGTCAAGAGAAGGACAGGGAGGGGCTCTCTAATCAGTTTTTTTGCATAAATCCAGAGCATATCAAGCAAAAACAACCATATTTTATAAGTTAGATTGTTTGCGAACGATTAATTTGGGACCCTTCTTTTTTAGGGCGAATCTTAAGAAAACAGATGAAAATTATCAGATCTTTAAAACAAATTTATAGATCAAGATTCAGAATATAATTTATGGTAATCTTTGTGTTGCATTTTGAAACTCCAGCTGCAGCTCTCATTTTATAGTGGTTGCTTATTAATAATGTCATAATTTAATTTAAAATAATCCCAAAAAAAAAACAATAATTTTTTTATAATTTCTGAAAATATCATTTGATTTTGAAAGGTGTAGCAAAGCACACCGGGTCAGCTTGTGTTAAATAAAATTACCAGCTGAAATTTTACCTAAGAATAAAAAACAAGTTCAAAAATCATCATTAATTTTTTTTATATTTCATAATTATCATCCTGTGATCTTGTGAAAATTTAAATCTAGATTTTTGAAAATACACATTCTTTGAAATGAATCTACATCTTATTTTTTATGTGTGATTTTCATCCGGTTTGTGTTTCCTAACTAACTTTGATTGAATTTTTATTATTTTTAAACCAAGATTCAAAGTTATGAAACTGCGATCTCCTCCAGTTTGAATAGGTACTTAATGTAATTTATACATTGATATTTTGATATTGATAAAAAACTTAAATTTGAGCTAAATCTGGGTACAAACCTGGGATTTATTTCCTAGTCTGAATTCTGCATTTTGAACCCAAAATCAAATCCTTAATCGAAATTCCAGATAAGAAATCCTAAGAATTTGAAACCAAAAGGCGAAATTTGTATCAGAACTCTTAACCAGAAATCTTTCATTTGATTCTAAATTTATGGTTTTCACAATGATTTTTTTTTCAATTATTTATTCGTAATTGAACTTGTAAATTTAAACAACATTTTGAATGATGAAATTGTTTCACATTTTTCAAATCTGAACTTTCTTATGTTTCGACTTTGCATAAAAATTAAGGAAAAAAAAATTCAGATCCAAATCTAAAAAATGTTTTGAAATTTATTATATTTTCTTTTCATATTCCGAAATTATGAGTTTCGAATCTTAAAAATTCATCATATTTTAGATTGAAATGCATCACCAAGGTTCGAAGCAGGATTCTTTAACAAAGATGATGCAAACTGAAAATCAAGAACAATAGCTTACTAAATATTTTTCCGCATGCATCTGGTCTGGGAAAATCCAGGCAATTTTATTTCAAACCCTTGCGAAATGAGGACATATTGTTTCAGAATTGTCCCAAAAATCTGGCCAATATGAATGCGAATTACAGAATTATTCCATTGAAATAAAAAAAAATACGTGGAAAACTGTTTTTGTTTAATAGAAACACACCAGTCGTTTCAGAATCATATTTTCAAAAAAATCGTTTATGTTTGTTTTGGCAAAATTTGTTTAAAACAAATTATTTGGACGCAAGATACATAATTTTAATTTTCGTTTGATTTTGCAAATTGAGTGAGAAATTCTGGTCAGAATCCGGACAATCTGGTAAGCTTAGTCTAACTTCATTGGGATTCAATATTTGGGACTGAATTACTACATATCAACAAGTGAGAAATTTTTTGAAAAACTGATGTAGAATTGTGGTCCTGGAATGAGATTTTGTGGTTTTGGAGTCGAGATTATTACACTAATGTTACTCATTAATCATTTAAGTTGTTCATCAAAAAAATGATAAGAAATTTCAAATATAATGTTCAGACAAAAAACTTCTCTTGGCATTTTTGGACCTTCATGGGGGAGGTTTAACCCCCAAACCCCCCCCCCCCCCCCGTTCCTACGGCCATGCTAATCACTAATCACTAATCGTACTTCCACAGCCAGAACTTAAGTATGAATCCCGAAGAATAACAAAACGAAGGGCCATGTGTTGGAAGCACGCTAAAAAGTGCTTCTTGATGATAGTGGGAGTATCATCCTTCTTTCAGCGGCTGGAAATGAGTTATTTTGTACCCAGAAATCGTAAAACAAGACATAGAATCAGTGTGTATTATTTAAATACTAATAATTTCAATCCTTTATAGTCAGTCTTTTTAATCCTTTATATACTCTACTGTTTTAGAATTCTGTGTTCCATTATTTCTATTCGTCGGCCAAGGATAAAGCGCCTTTAATCGCTCTTGAAAATTAAAAAGAACAAAAAACATGAATAAATAGAGCAACAAAAAATGATCGCCGAAAAAAATCCCAGCATGCCATGAGCTCCCGTTGGCAACCGATAAACAAACGCGGGCAAACACAACATTAAATCACTTTTCATCAACCGTACTTTATATTTTGTTTCCCAAAAACTATTTTTACAGAAGCACATCACTTTAGAACCCCAATATCACAGCAGCAATTTCCAGCACAATATGCACAACAAATGGAAGCCACTTCCGATAATATGATGATAGAATTTTCCGATTGAAATCTCAATGATTGACAGCACTTTACACCACTTTAAACAGATACACCGTGAGGGAACATTTTATTTTCCCGCAATCCTGGTTTTTAGATCAAGTTTGAAAACTTACCAATTACTTGTAATTCTTCTTCTCCACACTATAGCAAACAATAACCAAGTACTGATTTGAATCATTTTTATCACATTTTCTTCGGAGCCGTTAATTTTTCCAAAACTTTAGATTATCTTCAACTGTGAATATGCTATGTTTTCGAAGCTTATATTGAATTTTCGCATGAAATAATTAAAATTTTTAACAAATTTCACGATGGCAGGAAAAAAACACGTGCGTTACGAATTTATCAACGCCTACTTCTGCCTTTTGAGTCACCAAGCATCAGTGTAAAATTTGAGATGAATTATTTGATTCTTGAATTTTATATGGAAAATTGTATGGAAGAAGATTTTTTTGCATATTAAATCTTCCAGGAATTTCAAATAGGCTTCAAATAAAGCTGTTTTTCATTTTTTTGCCTAATAAATACTTGAGAAGAAGCTATTCGTGAATACATTGATAACCATTTTAAAATAAAAAATATAATTTTATAAATTTGCAACGGTCTATTATACAGTTTGGTTCAGTAAATTCTTAAACATAGAATGCCGAACTTCGGTGTTTCCTTACGTTGATTTTTTCGTGGTCCTAAATATGTGTGTACATCTCTGTGGCCGAGCGGGCAGCGTGGTATAACGGTAATCGCTAGTCCACTGATGGCATGGGTTCGATCCCCATTTCGGTACTGGGTGTTAAATGTTAATCTTAAGTTATCAACGTTTTTACAGATTGTAAAGCCTAAAATCGGCCGAGATGGTGTGAAAGATTCTAGAGTATCAATGTGAAACGCTGTGTAAAATTTAAAATTCGCCCTATTAGGATATATTGAGAGTTCTACACGAACACCACTTTAGCAAGAGGCCTCTGCCCTAACCTTAACCCATTGGAGAACAGAATCGATTTTTGAGAAGGGCGCACGACAAACGCTATTTTCCGGTACTAATATCGACAAATTCGCCCTGTGAAAAAGATACACAGAAAGAGACGATGTACTGGTTGATTGATGGCTGTGGAACTGTGTAGAAAATCTTCCTTGATTGACAACCGATTCTTATTCGGACTGAACAATTACCAGTTCTCAGTTTTGTGATCAGCTATACGGAAAAAAGCGATATTAGGGGGATAAGATCAAACAAAATATAATTAGGAAAATACAAGTTTTTTAAACAGCAGTATTAAACTTTAAATTCAACTTGACCTTCAAGATATTCTGATTTCTAAGCAAATTGAAATGGAATATGGCGAAGACGAATGGAAATTTTCCTCTTTTAGTAAAATTTGCCAGAAAATGATTTTTTAATTAAAACTCTAAAGTATTCGAAAACAGACGATAACTGATTAAAGAATTTGTGATAGTTTCTAGTCAACAAATTTGGAACTCATAATATAATTCGATTTTAAATTCTTTAAAGTAGAGCTCACTGCTCTAAAAAATGTGTTCGTTTCTCTTAAAATTCTTCGAAAGCCAGTTAAAGTTAACAGTTTCTGTTGTCGTTTCAAACATTCCCCTGAAATGCTGGAGAAAATTTCTTCGAACCGATCTCCGGCAAATGAGCCTGATTCGTCAAAACCACGATAAAATTAGCATTTTCCCATGTAAACCTATGGCTTGGCTTGGCTGGGCTGTACTGTGGAGAAGAAAAATATGCTGCTGGAAGTACGAAGACTGTCAATCAATTTGCCTCCCGTGAGCTCACAGCGATGACGATGAATGATATTTTAACAACACCAAGGATGGAAGGAATGAGCTAAGATGTACACGAACAAGAAATTTCAATTATTGTCTAAAACATGAAATTGTGAAGAAATAATGGTTTATTACATCATTGTTTATTATTTTTTTCCCAAGAAGGGAATCACCCAAATGAACAATTTATTTAAATATGATTGGCAGTTTATTTCAGCAGCATTTGAGATAAAATGCATCAAGAAAAAAAAACTGCAGGATAAATTGTGTCTATCCTTCTG
Organism: Uranotaenia lowii; assembly: GCF_029784155.1. Lineage (NCBI taxonomy): Eukaryota > Metazoa > Arthropoda > Insecta > Diptera > Culicidae > Uranotaenia > Uranotaenia lowii. Next base: position 362,201,395 of record NC_073693.1, read on the forward strand.
CTTTGTTCAATGATAAACAGGGGAGGGTGGGTTTTATATTCTGTCAATTCTTTTGTCACTTACATTCGTTCAGTCATTCATTCAATATAGTTGATGTTTCTTTGCTACCAAATGCCCGACATTTATTCGTCCGTTTTCGTTTTGTATCGTTCTGTTATTCCCAATCGTAGGTCTTCATCAAGGATGCCATTGCGATGCGATGGTTTGTCACCATCGGTTGGATACTTCCGGTTCTGTTCGTCGCAACCTATGCAGCGATCCGGAGCAACTACACCAACGATGTGGAGCAGTAAGTTTTTTTTCTTATTCCTGCTGTCCTGTCCATTTACAACATTGTGTCGTGTCTAGCCTTAAGCCAATTGAAATTGTAAACCGAATTCCGGGCAAAAAATGTCGTGAAAGAAAAGAAATTATTGAAGACATTTTTAAAATTTTCTTATCTTGCAATTCCGGTGAATTTAAAGAAGACATTTTTTGACGTTAAAAAAAGAAAATACTATTTTCAATTTCTTCGTATTTTTTTCGTTGCAAAATTTTCTTAGATTGACATTCCGGTCAATTCAAAGAAGACATTTTTTGACGTTTGAAATAGAAAACGAGATTTTTAATTTCTTCGGCATTTTTGCTTCGGAAATTTGAAAAGACATTTCTTTTCAGTGAGGATTTTATTGAATCAAACGTTAATACCTATTAAAACTTGAAAATAATGGACAAGACAACCTACTGGTAGTTTCACAACCGACATGTCATCGTATTTTGAAGAATGCTGGGAGAAATTTGTCGTTTTTTCCAACAAAAGATGCAGAACTAGCTCTTATTAAGCAAAAGTTCTTCCAGCTATTTAATATCCCCGGAGTGATTGCAGCTCTTGACTGTACACATGTAACTATTTTGAGCCCTCCGAAAGATTTGATTGTTTACAAACACGTAACTTTCTATCTTCATTTTCAAAATGTCCAATTATACCTTCAACACTCAACGATATGTTTTTTTTATATTTATTTGCATGCACGGTTGCGAGCAAGATTTGAAGTATTTTATCTAGCAATATTTAATATTGCTGTTATAAATAGTTTTCAGTACTAAAAATATAATTTTTATCAAATTACCATGCTCAATATCGGGCAACAAACTAACATGGGAGAAAGACGGTGCCAACAATAAGTCATTTTGAAAAGTCTCATCGACAACAAACGTCAAAGACGTCTAGCGGTGAATAGGTGAACTATACTTTTTTCTTCTCTTACATTTGTTTTTTTTTTTTCTTTCTCTTTACTTTTTCGGAATCAGCCAAGAAGAAAAGACATTTTTATGAAGAGAACGACAATTTTAGAATTTCTTTTCTAGAAGAGATTTTTCGTGATTTTCTTCAAGTACCGGAATTCGGCTGCAGATGTATTGAACTAGGTTTCCAAAGTATCACTTCTTACCGAGTAGGCCCTGCATCTTAAATGCATCAATCAATAAAAGAAAATTTATCGATTATTGACTAGGTTTGATGTGTTTTCATAAGCTTGCTACGATCCATCTCCTTAAAAAAGATTTTTCAAAGGTTTGCTGCAAATTTACAGCCTGTGCCTAAAAAATGACAAAAATACAATAAAAAGATAATCTGTCAAAATTCGAAAAATATATTACAAATATTTCCAAAACTTATGAAAAGTGTAAACAATGAAAATATTCAAGAGAATAAGAGAACATTTCGAAAATTAGGAAGCAAATAATGAGCAACAAATTAAAATGTCACAAACAAAAAAATTAATAAATATAAAATGAAACAAAAAAAGCCGAAAAAATCAACACTAAGAAATTAAGGATTTTGTAAAAAAAGGCAAATCACAAAAACGACAAAAATGACAAAAATGACAAAAATGACAAAAATGACAAAAATGACAAAAATGACAAAAATGACAAAAATGACAAAAATGACAAAAATGACAAAAATGACAAAAATGACAAAAATGACAAAAATGACAAAAATGACAAAAATGACAAAAATGACAAAAATGACAAAAATGACAAAAATGACAGAAATGACAAAAATGACAAAAATGACAAAAATGACAAAAATGACAAAAATGACAAAAATGACAAAAATGACAAAAATGACAAAAATGACAAAAATGACAAAAATGACAAAAATGACAAAAATGACAAAAATGACAAAAATGACAAAAATGACAAAAATGACAAAAATGACAAAAATGACAAAAATGACAAAAATGACAAAAATGACAAAAATGACAAAAATGACAAAAATGACAAAAATGACAAAAATGACAAAAATGACAAAAATGACAAAAATGACAAAAATGACCAAAATGACAAAAATGACAAAAATGACAAAAATGACAAAAATGACAAAAATGACAAAAATGACAAAAATGACAAAAATGACAAAAATGACAAAAATGACAAAAATGACAAAAATGACAAAAATGACAAAAATGACAAAAATGACAAAAATGACAAAAATGACAAAAATGACAAAAATGACAAAAATGACAAAAATGACAAAAATGACAAAAATGACAAAAATGACAAAAATGACAAAAATGACAAAAATGACAAAAATGACAAAAATGACAAAAATGACAAAAATGACAAAAATGACAAAAATGACAAAAATGACAAAAATGACAAAAATGACAAAAATGACAAAAATGACAAAAATGACAAAAAATAACAAAAATTCCAAAAAATAACAAAAATTCCAAAAATTACAAAAATTACAAAAATTACAAAAATTACAAAAATTACAAAAATGACAAAAATTACAAAAGTTACAAAAATTACAAAAATTACAAAAATTACAAAAATTACAAAAATTACAAAAATTACAAAAATTACAAAAATTACAAAAATTACAAAAATTACAAAAATTACAAAAATTACAAAAATTACAAAAATTACAAAAAAGACAAAAATGACAAAAATAACAAAAATGACAAAAATGACAAAAATGACAAAAATGACAAAAATGACAAAAATGACAAAAATGACAAAAATGACAAAAATGACAAAAATGACAAAAATGACAAAAATGACAAAAATGACAAAAATGACAAAAATGACAAAAATGACAAAAATGACAAAATTGACAAAAATTACAAAAATGACAAAAATGACAAAAATGAAAAAAATGACAAAAATGACAAAAATGACAAAAATGACAAAAATGACAAAAATGACAAAAATGACAAAAATGACAAAAATGACAAAAATGACAAAAATGACAAAAATGACAAAAATGACAAAAATGACAAAAATGACAAAAATGACAAAAATGACAAAAATGACAAAAATGACAAAAATGACAAAAATGACAAAAATGACAAAAATGACAAAAATGACAAAAATGACAAAAATGACAAAAATGACAAAAATGACAAAAATGACAAAAATGACAAAAATGACAAAAATGACAAAAATGACAAAAATGACAAAAATGACAAAAATGACAAAAATGACAAAAATGACAAAAATGACAAAAATGACAAAAATGACAAAAATGACAAAAATGACAAAAATGACAAAAATGACAAAAATGACAAAAATGACAAAAATGACAAAAATGACAAAAATGACAAAAATGACAAAAATGACAAAAATGACAAAAATGACAAAAATGACAAAAATGACAAAAATGACAAAAATGACAAAAATGACAAAAATGACAAAAATGACAAAAATGACAAAAATGACAAAAATGACAAAAATGACAAAAATGACAAAAATGACAAAAATGACAAAAAATGACAAAAATGACAAAAATGACAAAAAATGACAAAAATGACAAAAATGACAAAAATGACAAAAATGTCAAAAATGACAAAAATGACAAAAATGACAAAAATGACAAAAATGACAAAAATGACAAAAATGACAAAAATGACAAAAATGACAAAAATGATAAAAATGACAAAAATGACAAAAATGATAAAAATGACAAAAATGACAAAAATGAAAAAAGCGACAAAAATGACCAAAATGACAAAAATGACAAAAATGACAAAAATGACAAAAATTACAAAAATGACAAAAATTACAAAAATTACAAAAATTACAAAAATGACAAAAATGACAAAAATGACAAAAATGACAAAAATGACAAAAATGACAAAAATGACAAAAATGACAAAAATGACAAAAATGACAAAAATGACAGAAATGACAAAAATGACAAAAATGACAAAAATGACAAAAATGACAAAAATGACAAAAATGACAAAAATGACAAAAATGACAAAAATGACAAAAATGACAAAAATGACAAAAATGACAAAAATGACAAAAATGACAAAAATGACAAAAATGACAAAAATGACAAAAATGACAAAAATGACAAAAATGACAAAAATGACAAAAATGACAAAAATGACAAAAATGACAAAAATGACAAAAATGACAAAAATGACAAAAATGACAAAAATGACAAAAATGACAAAAATGACAAAAATGACAAAAATGACAAAAATGACCAAAATGACAAAAATGACAAAAATGACAAAAATGACAAAAATGACAAAAATGACAAAAATGACAAAAATGACAAAAATGACAAAAATGACAAAAATGACAAAAATGACAAAAATGACAAAAATGACAAAAATGACAAAAATGACAAAAATGACAAAAATGACAAAAATGACAAAAATGACAAAAATGACAAAAATGACAAAAATGACAAAAATGACAAAAATGACAAAAATGACAAAAATGACAAAAATGACAAAAATGACAAAAATGACAAAAATGACAAAAATGACAAAAATGACAAAAAATAACAAAAATTCCAAAAAATAACAAAAATTCCAAAAATTACAAAAATTACAAAAATTACAAAAATTACAAAAATTACAAAAATGACAAAAATTACAAAAGTTACAAAAATTACAAAAATTACAAAAATTACAAAAATTACAAAAATTACAAAAATTACAAAAATTACAAAAATTACAAAAATTACAAAAATTACAAAAATTACAAAAATTACAAAAATTACAAAAATTACAAAAAAGACAAAAATGACAAAAATAACAAAAATGACAAAAATGACAAAAATGACAAAAATGACAAAAATGACAAAAATGACAAAAATGACAAAAATGACAAAAATGACAAAAATGACAAAAATGACAAAAATGACAAAAATGACAAAAATGACAAAAATGACAAAAATGACAAAAATGACAAAATTGACAAAAATTACAAAAATGACAAAAATGACAAAAATGAAAAAAATGACAAAAATGACAAAAATGACAAAAATGACAAAAATGACAAAAATGACAAAAATGACAAAAATGACAAAAATGACAAAAATGACAAAAATGACAAAAATGACAAAAATGACAAAAATGACAAAAATGACAAAAATGACAAAAATGACAAAAATGACAAAAATGACAAAAATGACAAAAATGACAAAAATGACAAAAATGACAAAAATGACAAAAATGACAAAAATGACAAAAATGACAAAAATGACAAAAATGACAAAAATGACAAAAATGACAAAAATGACAAAAATGACAAAAATGACAAAAATGACAAAAATGACAAAAATGACAAAAATGACAAAAATGACAAAAATGACAAAAATGACAAAAATGACAAAAATGACAAAAATGACAAAAATGACAAAAATGACAAAAATGACAAAAATGACAAAAATGACAAAAATGACAAAAATGACAAAAATGACAAAAATGACAAAAATGACAAAAATGACAAAAATGACAAAAATGACAAAAATGACAAAAATGACAAAAATGACAAAAATGACAAAAATGACAAAAATGACAAAAATGACAAAAATGACAAAAATGACAAAAATGACAAAAATGACAAAAATGACAAAAATGACAAAAATGACAAAAATGACAAAAAATGACAAAAATGACAAAAATGACAAAAAATGACAAAAATGACAAAAATGACAAAAATGACAAAAATGTCAAAAATGACAAAAATGACAAAAATGACAAAAATGACAAAAATGACAAAAATGACAAAAATGACAAAAATGACAAAAATGACAAAAATGATAAAAATGACAAAAATGACAAAAATGATAAAAATGACAAAAATGACAAAAATGAAAAAAGCGACAAAAATTACCAAAATGACAAAAATGACAAAAATGACAAAAATTACAAAAATGACAAAAATTACAAAAATTACAAAAATTACAAAAATGACAAAAATGACAAAAATGACAAAAATGACAAAAATGACAAAAATGACAAAAATGACAAAAATGACAAAAATGACAAAAATGACAAAAATGACAAAAATGACAAAAATGACAAAAATGACAAAAATGACAAAAATGACAAAAATGACAAAAATGACAAAAATGACAAAAATGACAAAAATGACAAAAATGACAAAAATGACAAAAATGATAAAAATGACAAAAATGACAAAAATGACAAAAATGACAAAATGACAAAAATGACAAAAATGACAAAAATGACAAAAATGACAAAAATGACAAAAATGACAAAAATGACAAAAATGACAAAAATGACAAAAATGACAAAAATGACAAAAATGACAAAAATGACAAAAATGACAAAAATGACAAAAATGACAAAAATGACAAAAATGACAAAAATGACAAAAATGACAAAAATGACAAAAATGACAAAAATGACAAAAATGACAAAAATGACAAAAATGACAAAAATGACAAAAATGACAAAAATGACAAAAATGACAAAAATGACAAAAATGACAAAAATGACAAAAATGACAAAAATGACAAAAATGACAAAAATGACAAAAATGACAAAAATGACAAAAATGACAAAAATGACAAAAATGACAAAAATGACAAAAATGACAAAAATGACAAAAATGACAAAAATGACAAAAATGACAAAAATGACAAAAATGACAAAAATGACAAAAATGACAAAAATGACAAAAATGACAAAAATGACAAAAATGACAAAAATGACAAAAATGACAAAAATGACAAAAATGACAAAAATGACAAAAATGACAAAAATGACAAAAATGACAAAAATGACAAAAATGACAAAAATGACAAAAATGACAAAAATGACAAAAATGACAAAAATGACAAAAATGACAAAAATGACAAAAATGACAAAAATGACAAAAATGACAAAAATGACAAAAATGACAAAAATGACAAAAATGACAAAAATGACAAAAATGACAAAAATGACAAAAATGACAAAAATGACAAAAATGACAAAAATGACAAAAATGACAAAAATGACAAAAATGACAAAAATGACAAAAATGACAAAAATGACAAAAATGACAAAAATGACAAAAATGACAAAAATGACAAAAATGACAAAAATGACAAAAATGACAAAAATGACAAAAATGACAAAAATGACAAAAATGACAAAAATGACAAAAATGACAAAAATGACAAAAATGACAAAAATGACAAAAATGACAAAAATGACAAAAATGACAAAAATGACAAAAATGACAAAAATGACAAAAATGACAAAAATGACAAAAATGACAAAAATGACAAAAATGACAAAAATGACAAAAATGACAAAAATGACAAAAATGACAAAAATGACAAAAATGACAAAAATGACAAAAATGACAAAAATGACAAAAATGACAAAAATGACAAAAATGACAAAAATGACAAAAATGACAAAAATGACAAAAATGACAAAAATGACAAAAATGACAAAAATGACAAAAAATGACAAAAAATGACAAAAATGACAAAAATGACAAAAATGTTAAAAATGACAAAAATTACAAAAGGGACAAAAATGATAAAAATGACAAAAATGATAAAAATGACAAAAATGACAAAAATGATAAAAATGACAAAAATGACAAAAATGAAAAAAGCGACAAAAATGACAAAAATGACAAAAATGACAAAAATGACAAAAATGACAAAAATGACAAAAATGACAAAAATGACAAAAATGACAAAAATGACAAAAATGACAAAAATGACAAAAATGACAAAAATGACAAAAATGACAAAAATGACAAAAATGACAAAAATGACAAAAATGACAAAAATTACAAAAATGACAAAAATGACAAAAATGACAAAAATGACAAAAATGACAAAAATGACAAAAATGACAAAAATGACAAAAATGACAAAAATGACAAAAATGACAAAAATGACAAAAATGACAAAAATGACAAAAATGACAAAAATGACAAAAATGACAAAAATGACAAAAATGACAAAAATGACAAAAATGACAAAAATGACAAAAATGACAAAAATGACAAAAATGACAAAAATGACAAAAATGACAAAAATGACAAAAATGACAAAAATGACAAAAATGACAAAAATGACAAAAATGACAAAAATGACAAAAATGACAAAAATGACAAAAATGACAAAAATGACAAAAATGACAAAAATGACAAAAATGACAAAAATGACAAAAATGACAAAAATGACAAAAATGACAAAATTATCAAATTGATCAAATTGATCAAAATCACCAAATTTACCAAAATTGCCAAAATTTTCGTTTTTGTGATTTTTGTCATGAAAATTTCATGACAAAAAAAAAAATCATTTTTGAATTTTGTCAATTTTGAGGTTTTTGAGATTTTTGTCGTTTTTGTCATTTTTGTCATTTTTGTCATTTTTGTCATTCTTGTCATTTTTGTCATTTTTGTCATTTTTGTCATTTTTGTCATTTTTGTCATTTTTGTCATTTTTGTCATTTTTGTCATTTTTGTCATTTTTGTCATTTTTGTCATTTTTGTCATTTTTGTCATTTTTGTCATTTTTGTCATTTTTGTCATTTTTGTCATTTTTGTCATTTTTGTCATTTTTGTCATTTTTGTCATTTTTGTCATTTTTGTCATTTTTGTCATTTTTGTCATTTTTGTCATTTTTGTCATTTTTGTCATTTTTGTCATTTTTGTCATTTTTGTCATTTTTGTCATTTTTGTCATTTTTGTCATTTTTGTCATTTTTGTCATTTTTGTCATTTTTGTCATTTTTGTCATTTTTGTCATTTTTGTCATTTTTGTCATTTTTGTCATTTTTGTCATTTTTGTCATTTTTGTCATTTTTGTCATTTTTGTCATTTTTGTCATTTTGTCATTTTTGTCATTTTTGTCATTTTTGTCATTTTTGTCATTTTTGTCATTTTTGTCATTTTTGTCATTTTTGTCATTTTTGTCATTTTTGTCATTTTTGTCATTTTTGTCATTTTTGTCATTTTTGTCATTTTTGTCATTTTTGTCATTTTTGTCATTTTTGTCATTTTTGTCATTTTTGTCATTTTTGTCATTTTTGTCATTTTTGTCATTTTTGTCATTTTTGTCATTTTTGTCATTTTTGTCATTTTTGTCATTTTTGTCATTTTTGTCATTTTTGTCATTTTTGTCATTTTTGTCATTTTTGTCATTTTTGTCATTTGTGTCATTTTTGTCATTTGTGTCATGTTTGTCACATTTGTCATTTTTGTCATTTTTGTCATTTTTGTCATTTTTGTCATTTTTGTCATTTTTGTCATTTTTGTCATTTTTGTCATTTTTGTCATTTTTGTCATTTTTGTCATTTTTGTCATTTTTGTCATTTTTGTCATTTTTGTCATTTTTGTCATTTTTGTCATTTTTGTCATTTTTGTCATTTTTGTCATTTTTGTCATTTTTGTCATTTTTGTCATTTTTGTCATTTTTGTCATTTTTGTCATTTTTGTCATTTTTGTCATTTTTGTCATTTTTGTCATTTTTGTCATTTTTGTCATTTTTGTCATTTTTGTCATTTTTGTCATTTTTGTCATTTTTGTCATTTTTGTCATTTTTGTCATTTTTGTCATTTTTGTCATTTTTGTCATTTTTGTCATTTTTGTCATTTTTGTCATTTTTGTCATTTTTGTCTTTTTTGTCATTTTTGTCATTTTTGTCATTTTTGTCATTTTTTGTCATTTTTTGTCATTTTTGTCATTTTTGTCATTTTTGTCATTTTTGTCATTTTTGTCATTTTTGTCATTTTTGTCATTTTTGTCATTTTTGTCATTTTTGTCATTTTTGTCATTTTTGTCATTTTTGTCATTTTTGTCATTTTTGTCATTTTTGTCATTTTTGTCATTTTTGTCATTTTTGTCATTTTTGTCATTTTTGTCATTTTTGTCATTTTTGTCATTTTTGTCATTTTTGTCATTTTTGTCATTTTTGTCATTTTTGTCATTTTTGTCATTTTTGTCATTTTTGTCATTTTTGTCATTTTTGTCATTTTTGTCATTTTTGTCATTTTTGTCATTTTTGTCATTTTTGTCATTTTTGTCATTTTTGTCATTTTTGTCATTTTTGTCATTTTTGTCATTTTTGTCATTTTTGTCATTTTTGTCATTTTTGTCATTTTTGTCATTTTTGTCATTTTTGTCATTTTTGTCATTTTTGTCATTTTTGTCATTTTTGTCATTTTTGTCATTTTTGTCATTTTTGTCATTTTTGTCATTTTTGTCATTTTTGTCATTTTTGTCATTTTTGTCATTTTTTTTTTCATTTTTTTCATTTTTGTTTTTTTTTGTTTGGAATAAATGTTTACTGTTTAAAATTTAACTGTAAACTTTTTCGAAAATTTCAAAACCTAAAAGTAATACAAATTTCAAAATGCGAAATTTTAGCGGAAAGAAATAATAAAGCATTTACAAAATTCAGAACAATTTACAAATTTCATTTGAATATTTTGAGGTCTTTAGAAAATAACTCAAAAATTGTTTGAAATACAATAATTTTCATTAAAAAGAAAATATGCAGAAAACTTTAAGAGATCATAAAAAATCAGTTAAACCCTTCGAATGCAGCAATAAACAAGTAATAAAAATTTCACACGAAAAACATAGAAAGTACCTAAAATATATCACCAAACAGTCACACAAAATGGCTTAAAGGTTTCAAATAGTCCATGATAAAGTTTCATATATTGAAATGTGACATAAGAAATATCAGAAAACGTTTCACCAAATGTCATGAAAAAAAATAAACCAAAACTACTGAAAATTTACGAAACACAAGAGCGACACAAACATGCTGTAAAAACGTCACGATAAGATCAGATATAATACAAGATTGATCTCAATACTTAAAATGGAAAGCAAATCAGATCCACTGTTTCAAATACAATTTAAATAATTTATTAGCTTGGTGGCATAACGTGAAAAATTGCAGGACTGTGTAAGATTTTAACGCCCGCATTTATGAAAACCATAGATTTTGGATGAAATTTTTATCCGAACCTTTTTAAATTTTGAACAGACGAAGCTTCACAATTTTGAATTTATTATTTTGAGGTTACAAAAATTTTAGCTTGTTTTCTAATTTTTGTTGTTTTCGCCATTATGAGAGGAAATCATTCGAAAACCAGTTTCCCAAAACGTCTTAAAATCTCTGAACCTAATGACTGAGAAGAAGACGGATGAACAGACCGGGGACATTTTTCTTAAGCTCCTGCCTGTCAGTCTCCCTGAGGGCTCGTTTGGACCGTTCCAGGCTTCCAGGAATTTCCTGCTTCTTCTTCTGCGGACGGGAAATCCTTCTTCCAACTCCAACATATAATCGTTGTAGTAGATATATCCAGATGATTAGTATTCATGTTGGTTGACCATTCAATTTACTTAGTTTTTATTAGAACAACTGTTAGATAAGTCCTTGATAATGTCTTTGTAAAATGCTCCGGTTTATCGGTTCAGATGTCAATACTTTACTATGTTATTTTGAACAGTGCTAAAATGAGTCAAGTTAAAACTATATATGATTATGCCAGTTTAAGAGTGTTTACTGAGAGACGAGTCATGAGTTCTTGAGTGACCAAGAGTGAACTTAAATTTGAGATCTGTTGATAAGCATGTTGTGGTTGTCATTCTAGATTCGAATTTCAAAGCGAAAGGTAATATCAAATTTTGAAAGATTTCGTAGTGATTTGGAAATGTTTAAAAAAGGTTTTTAGGATAAAGTGAAATTGAGAAAAAGTGTGTTGAACTGAAGAACGGTTACTACAATGGCGCAGTTACGCTCCTATATCGTGAGTATACTTGATAATATTGATTTGAATTTAAATGTTCTAAAATGGCGTCGTATCAAAAATAATCGTGAATATCGTATCTAAGCTGTAACTCACTAGCAGTGGTGCCATATGTCTAGATTTTTCATCGTCTTGAATGGATAAATCCATTGAAACTATTAAAACTGAAATAACCTGATATAAAAGTTTAGTGATCTGATGACAGTTTAAAAAAAATGAAATATTAAAGTTCGGACACTTCGTAACTGTCATTTCATTGTTCCATATTAGTAAATAAAATGAACCGCCACAAGAGCATTGAATACTTTGTTGCCATAAATACTTCGACGTGTTGACAAATAAACAACTATTTAATCGGGCTAAATCCTGATTCTATCCTGGCGGTTTGAATTTAAAACAAGACATGAATCATTTTTTGAATAATGGTATTGGAATATAAGCGATGCGACGTATAGAAAACTGATTTATAATACTATTACGTGCTTAGTTGTAACATTTACTTGGAAATCTAGTTGTTGGAGGAAATTTGTTGCGGTGATCTAAACTTATAGAAAATTGAAAAAAATTAAAAAAATTAAGGAGATGTAAAAAAAAAGGATGATTATTTTAACTGGTTTTGTTAAGAGGCAATTGTGATTATTAATAAATTGAAAGATTTATTAAACATCGAACTTTTTCCAAAACAAATTTGATAATTGTTTTAAGCCAAATAAAAAAAAAATCAGAATATTCACTTGAACTGGTAAAGTTTTGGCACAAGTATTGTGGGATCAATTCACAAAATTTGGATTGTAAACAAAAGGGTAAAAAAAACCGTTTAGTTTGTGCGGACTAAACAATATGATTTAGAAATGTTGAATATAGTTTGAAATATGAATATCACGAACGAAACAAGAGGTCAAGTCCAAATAAGTTGTGGTCAAAAAGAGAACACAATGAAACGATTCATCAAAAGACGGCTTGCGAGAGGTCAAGTCCCGTTTGATGCAAAGGAGATGAAATTAAGAAGTCTTGAATAATAATTCGAATATGAATATTAAAAATGGCTTGCGAAAGACAGAATTTAGTAATCTTGAAAATGGTTTGGAATATAAATATGCTGATCGAAACAAAATGGCTTGCGAGAGGTCAAGTGCGATAATGGTGCGAGAGGTCACAATGTAACAATTCATCAAAAGACGGCTTGCGAGAGTCCAAGCCCCGTTTAGTTTGTGCGAGAGGTCGCAAACTAAATGAGATGAATTTAAGCAATCTTTAATAATGTTTGGAATATAAATATGACGATCGAAACAAGATGGCTTGCGAGTCCAATAAAGTTGTGCGAGAGGTCACAATGTAACAATTCATCAAAAGATGGCTTGCGAGAGGTCAAGTCCCGTTTAGTTTGTGCGAGAGGTCGCAAACTAAATGAGATGAAATTAAGAAATCTTGAAAAATGTTTGAAATGTAAATATGACGATAAAAAACATGGCTTGCGAGAGGTCAAGTCGAATAATGTTGTGCGAGAGGTCACAATGTAACAATTCATCAAAAGACGGCTTGCGAGAGGTCAAGTCCCGTTTAGTTTGTGCGAGAGGTCGCAAACTAAATGAGATGAAATTAAGAAATTTTGAAAAATGTTTGAAATATAAATATGACGATAAACAAGATGGCTTGCGAGAGGTCAAGTCCAATAAAATTGTGCGAGAGGTCACAATGTAACAATTCATCAAAAGATGGCTTGCGAGAGGTCAAGTCCCGTTTAGTTTGTGCGAGAGGTCGCAAACTAAATGAGATGAAATTAAGAAATCTTGAAAAATGTTTGAAATGTAAATATGACGATAAAAAAACATGGCTTGCGAGAGGTCAAGTCGAATAATGTTGTGCGAGAGGTCACAATGTAACAATTCATCAAAAGACGGCTTGCGAGAGGTCAAGTCCCGTTTAGTTTGTGCGAGAGGTCGCAAACTAAATGAGATGAAATTAAGAAATCTTGAAAAATGTTTAAAATATAAATATGACGATAAACAAAATGGCTTGCGAGAGGTCAAGTCAAATGAAGTTGTGCGAGAGGTCACAATGTAACAATTCATCAAATGACGGCTTGCGAGAGGTCAAGTCCCGTTTAGTTTGTGCGAGAGGTCGCAAACGAAATGAGATGAAATTAGGAAATCTTGAAAAATGTTTGAAATATAAATATGACGATAAACAAGATGGCTCGCGAGAGGTCAAGTCAAATAAAGTTGTGCGAGAGGTCACAATGTAACAATTCATCAAATGACGGCTTGCGAGAGGTCAAGTCCCGTTTAGTTTGTGCGAGAGGTCGCAAACTAAATGAGATCAAATTAAGAAATCTTGAAAAATGTTTGAAATATAAATATGACGATAAACAAGATGGCTTGCGAGAGGTCAAGTCCAATAAAGTTGTTGAGAGGTCAAGTCCCTTTCAGTTTGTGCGAGAGGTCGCAAACTAAATGAGAGGAAACTAAAAAAAATTTTGAAAAATGTTTGACATATAAATATGACGATAAACTTGATGGCTTGCGAGATGTCAAGTCCAATTAAGTTGTTCGAGAGGTCACAATAAAACGATTCATCAAAAGATGGCTTGCAAGAGGGCAAGTCCCGTTTAGTTTGTGCGAGAGGTCGCAAACTAAATGAGGTTAAAATTAGGAATCTTAAATAATGTCTGGAATATACACATGATGATCGAAACAAGATGGTGAGGTCACTATAAAAGTCAAATCCCGTTAAGTATGTGCAAGAGGTCGCAAACTATATGGGTAACATTTAGTAATGAATATGACGATCAAAACAAGATTACTATTGAGAGTTCAAGTCCCTTTTAGTGTGATGACATGACCAGGTTTTTTTTTGTAAACTTATCAAACTTTGAAAACATCACGATTTTCACCTAAAAAATAAAATAGCTCTATCTCCTACAAATACGAATTTAAACTTTGAATCAATGGAAAAGGTTACTGTAACGAGCATAATTAAAAAAAATCGGTTGCAAACTGTTATGATTGCGACTGACACACATTTTAGGTATTTTGAGATAAATAATTATTTTTTGGAATGTGAATATAATGATCGATAAAATTCGGCTTGTTTTAGATCAAATCCAAAAATGTTGTGTTAGAGCTAACAATATAACAATTGACCAAAACACGGCTTGCAAAAAGCCTAGCGTCGTTTACTTTGTGCGGCATTCACAAAATGGGAATAATGTTTGGAATGGGAATTTTACGACGGATAGAAATCGATAAAATTTAACCCCAATATTTTATATTACTGTGTTAAATTAATTAATAAAATTGTTCGGATAAAGCCATGATTTTGACTGACAAAGTCACTTCGATTGCAAGTAAAATGGAATAACATAAGCTCAAAAAAGCACACGTACAACTCATTTAGTGGAAAAAAGTACCTAGTACGACTTAAAAAAATAAAAAACCTTAAATTGTAATAAAGCCAAAAGTTGCACAACAATGAGAGACAATTTACAACAATCCAATTCAATTCAAATTGGAATACAGGTCAAACTTTCTATTTAAAGAACTTATTTTAAAGAAATAGAGACACCCAAGGATATAAAAGGAACATCGATTATATTAAAATTAAAGCTACAGCATTTTGAATTCAATAATTGAAGGTAATTGTGGGTAGGCAAGCAAGCTAAGTTTAGCAAAACTTTTTAGATTTTCCGTTTATAAAATTTATGAACTATCGTTTGAAAAAGAAAAAAGAAGACACCTTACCTCAAATACATAGGGAATTAAAATTTTCATGGCCCGAAATAGATTCAGTACAATTCATTTAGTGTTCGTCAATTATGCCGTAAGATGGAATACTACGGAAATAAAACAACATTTCGTCAGAAATTACATATTTTAGAATCAAAGGACCAACTCATTAAACAAGTTTGATTTCTTTAAAAAAAAAAATAAAAATAAACGAAATTTCATGCATAGCACTATATAAAATATCATGTGAACAAAACGGTAATAGATTTGAACTTATTGAATTATTAAGTTTCATAGTTTACCTTCAAAATGGTGTGTTGGAACACAGTCTCTTTGTTACATAGCGCCAATAATACAGGTTTATTAGACCAAAAAAAAAAAACTTAAACAAAAATGCTTAGCTACAAAACAAGTGCACTGTCCGATATTTAAAAATATCATTCTGGCTTTTCTGAAAGTAATTTCCGATTTTACTTGCATCATTTGTTCTCACACTTAATCTTTTCTCCTGTGGTCGGAACGATATTGTCCTGTATTTTCAACAGCTGAAATTACAGGAAAAATCTCGGGACAGAAGAAGTGCTCAGGAAAACAACTGTCAAATGCACCTGTAGGTACGAAACAGTTTCCTCCTGTGGTTTACAGGAAGTTTCAAAATTCTCCTGTAGCCTCGAGAATGCTCCCTCACGAGATTTACATAGAACTTAGGTATTTGTTATGCAGAAAATTAAAAACACCATTTTTTTTTCAAATTATAACATTATCTTCTTTCCACCTTTATTCATGGTTCGAAGAGAAATGGATTAATTGTAATATTGATTAATAATAATAGTAATATCAATTGAGCCTGGGTGTTCGTTTAAGCATTTTGTCTGAAAAATAAAAACAATTTAGTTAGTCAATTTAGTTTCATGCACATATGAATTATTTAAAAAATTACCTCCTTCAGCCTTTTGATTCAGTTCTTGTAGGTCATTTGGGGTTTCTGGACAAGCAACCTGATAAAGTACTGGAACAACGAATGCAGCAAAGGCCAATTATGTCCTTTTTGTTCGACTTCGAACACCACCAGTGGATCCTCTGGAACAAAAAAGCCTTCGGCAACTCCCGCTGTTTTTGTGGCCGCACTTCATATGCATTTCTTCTACGAAAATGAAAATTATTATTTCGATACGGATAACATACATATGTAGAAAACTTACTGAGCTTTCGATGCTCTGGATTCGATGATGAAAGATTGACAAAAACGAACATGACCGTTCCTTGAAGTTTTCTTCTGGACTTTGTCGTCACCGCTTGAATATTTCTACCACACACGCGGTATCTTACTCAACAGCACAAGATGAAAAAGGATGAAAAATAAAAAGCGCGACAGAAAACGGTTGACAGCTGATACGATCCTACGTAATACAGGACACTTGTTCGAGTTCCTGGGCGTTCGTAGACATTTCATCGCGAATTTCAGGAGATATGAAGCGTCCCGAGATTCGGGTGAGTTCCCACTCGAGTTTCGTATGAATTGAGCAGCTTTCCTGTGATACAGAGAATCATGGTCCCGAGCAGGATAAATGCAATCTTAGTGTGTAGCTTCTATAACCAGGAGTTAAGTAATATTCTTGTTACTAAGTATTATTTTTTCATTTTTCGCGTGTAGCATTAATTGTCCTTAAAAGTAAGGATCTTCAAATTCGGATTGAAAGGTTTATTTGTTCGGCAATGTCATTTGTGATGGCTGTCATTCTGATTTTCGTTTAATTTACAATTCGTTAGCGGCTTGAACTTAGTCTAACTCTAACGATATCTGAACATTTACAGGAATTTGCACTAGCCATTACCAAATAGGGCAACTCGTTGTGTTTGTTTAGTGTTTCTCTAAATTATTTAAAGATATAACGTTCCCAAAAGATTTGTCATTATATTGGTTGACAAGTTTTATTGTATCTAAGAAGGGCGGAGTTGGAACACTATGTTGAAGGACTTAACTTATTTCTATTATTACTTGAATTTCTCAAGGTTTTCTGTTGAGCACACGCGAGGTTTAATGAGTTGCATATTATTCCTTCTGCACTGTCCATGTCTAGTAACAGGTCAACCGGGTGATCTGCAACAAATTTGTCTTCCTCTTGGGATTGACTGGCACGGAAAAGGAACGTCCACACTTTGGTTGATGTATAGTTCTGGAGTTTGCGGGTTTCTGGCGTCCATAAGTAGACAAGCAGGGCCCGTGTATACCGAAGATTGTCATCTTTCGTTGATAGTGGCACTGTTAACTGGTGTTGTGGAAGTAGAAAACAATAAGTTTGTGTTTCGAAAACATTTAATAAGGACTTACATCTGCAAATGCTTGCCAACTAGGCCTTAGTGTTTTTTGTTTCTGGCGGACAGTGCCCTGAAAAGCTATTCCCGTAATTGCTCCTCCAATCGCTCCCGTCCTTGCCAGTTCGTAACAATAACACAAAAAAAAAGTAAAAGTAAAACGAGCAATCAAATTGTCAACAGTGAGTGACTTTAGATGGCAGTGATGGCAGAAAAACAGTAGTTGAAAATAACGGAGCCAAGGTTCTTAGAAACACAAGGTTCTCCGACATTCACAGTGAAGAGGCGAAAAGTGCGCGGAACACTCAATGAATAAAAATATTCGCTAAGCTGTCCTGTGGTTTATTGAATGGTAATAGTTTTATTAGAATAATGCAAAATCTATTATCAAGTTATTCTAAAGAGAGCTAGAACATAATATGCCACGGCAATCAAAATGTATGTCTCTATCAATGTTTAATTTTTTGTAAACTTTAACTTATTTTACATCTTGTACTGAAATTTATGTGGAAAACAGATTAGAAAATTCAATCACTTTTTTTTATATAGAAAGAAAAATGTTTGTAAGTAAGTTTGAAAATAACAAATCGTGAGAAATCAGCATGAAGGTGAAAAAAAAAAAACAAATAATATATTAATGATTCAGCTCATTATTAGAGTGGAGGAGGAAGCGAATGTAGTAGATATATCCAGATGATTAGTATTCATGTTGGTTGACCATTCAATTTACTTAGTTTTTATTAGAACAACTGTTAGATAAGTCCTTGATAATGTCTTTGTAAAATGCTCCGGTTTATCGGTTCAGATGTCAATACTTTACTATGTTATTTTGAACAGTGCTAAAATGAGTCAAGTTAAAACTATATATGATTATGCCAGTTTAAGAGTGTTTACTGAGAGACGAGTCATGAGTTCTTGAGTGACCAAGAGTGAACTTAAATTTGAGATCTGTTGATAAGCATGTTGTGGTTGTCATTCTAGATTCGAATTTCAAAGCGAAAGGTAATATCAAATTTTGAAAGATTTCGTAGTGATTTGGAAATGTTTAAAAAAGGTTTTTAGGATAAAGTGAAATTGAGAAAAAGTGTGTTGAACTGAAGAACGGTTACTACAATCGTGTTAACTCGTTTACGACAATGAGTGCAACTTACCTACGGTGAAACATGGAATCAACATTATTAGAATGGTTCAGGGATTGGGTATTTTTATTTGGATTATAAGGTTTTTATTGAACTTTTCTTCCGGAAGACAATATGATGTTGTCTGAAACAAGTTGTGGTTCTTTTCTTTGAAATGAACCATCCTAGGTCGATGTGGTTTTGCCAGGCAGCAACGGTATCAGACAGGTATTAGTTGCGCTCTGACACCCTCATTTTGCACCTGATCCTGAAATGCTTCTTCAACCCATTATCATTCCCGGTCGTCCTTGGCTGGTCCTGATGGCGTGGTGATTGCATTCCATCAGCATCAGCGTTGTACTCTGAAACAGATTATTGAAATGAAGTAGCTCAAGCGTCCAACACAAAGCGAACCAAGGGAAAACCGGTGAAGCGGGCAATTAATCTGATTTTTAACATTTTTTTTTTAAATTGTTATTTAATATTTCCCTACCTTGATTTCAGCTGCTGGATGGAGGAAAGCCAAGCCATGTGGTTGCTGACGGTTCCGGTGAGCCTCTCGTTGGTCGCCTCGGTGGTGTTTCTGGTCAATGTGGTCCGGGTGCTGCTGACCAAGCTGAGCTCAACCTCGCCCAATCCGGCTCCACTGGGGTTGAAGAAGGCCACCCGGGCGACGCTTATACTGGTAAGATTGAAAATATTTTGTATACCTATTCGACAGTACAACGATTGCAAAATATTCAACTTTCAATATGATGTCCAGAAAAGTATATTTTTTGCATTTTATGTGAAGTAATCACTCCTGCAGATCGAATCTCAGCACGAAGTTGCAATTTCTAAGTCATTTTTTCCCATACTATTCTCAGATACCTCTCTTCGGGCTGCAGCACATCCTGCTCCCGTTCCGTCCGGATAAGGGTTGCGAGCTGGAACGCCCCTATCAGGTGGTGTCGGCCGTCCTGATCAGCCTACAGGGCGCCTGCGTTTCCTGCTTGTTCTGCTTCGCCAATCACGATGTGATCTTTGCGATCCGCTGCCAGCTGAGCCGATTCTTCCCGGAGCTGGTACATCATCCGTTCCACGAAAGCTACAACGGTGGTCAACCGGCTACGCAAAGCCGCGACATGGTCGTATGACTGCTGGGCTTTCGACGCGGCACCAGAACCACCGGAAGCCACGAGGTCATCGGGGAGTGCGTCGTCGAGGGAGGAGTTTAAAATACGTTGGGAGGGAATAGAGTGGTTAATATTTCGATGTTCGATCTTAAAAAATGTGGAATATTTAATGAATGTTGATCAAATCATAGACTATAAGAAGTGTGGAGGGATCGAACAGATCCGTTAAGGTTTTCCAAGATACGTATCGGTCCTAATGTGAGATGGAAATGTAAACGAAGTTACTTGAGTCTCAGAGATTCTAGAAATAAATGCATTACTAGTCATACGAGTCTAATATTTTCTGAGTGAGAAATTTCTGTAACTCATTTGTCATTTTTGTCATTTTTGACATTTTTGACATTTTTTTTTATTCCTCGATAGTATAGTGGTCAGTATCCCCGCCTGTCACGCTGGAGACCGGGGTTCGATTCCCCGTCGGGGAGCCAGACGACGAGGAGCTCCTATCGAGATCCATTCCGACAACGGAACTAACTTCCGTGGAGCGGAGCAACAAATTCACAAGTTTCGCGAAGATATGGCCGCCACGTTTACCAATACCTCCACGAAATGGGTCTTCATACCTCCCGGAACCCCTCATATGGGGGGTTGCTGGGAACGCATGGTACGATCAGTTAAGACAGTTTTCGAGGACAGTATTCAAGATTGGAGAAAGCTCGACGATGAAGCCTTGTACACCCTAATCGCTGTCGCCGAAGGAATTGTTAACTTGCTTACTTATTTGCCGCTGGAGTCTGAGGAGAATGAAGCGCTGACACCAAACCATTTTCTTTTGGGTAGCTCTACAGGGGTCAAACAACCGCCGATGAACTTCATCGACTTGGGCAGAACATCGAACCGAACCTGGAATCTTATTCAAAACCAGCTGGATGGATTTTGGCGCCGATAGATCCGAGAATACCTCCCGACTATCACGAAACGTACGAAATGGTTTGAAGAAGTTAAACCGGTTGCAACAGGAGACTAAGTAGTAGTCGTAAACGAGGGTAGACGAAATGGTTGGGTTCGAGGTAAGGTCTTAGAGGTCATATTGGGCTCAGATGGTCGAGTTAGGAAAGTGATTATTCAGACGACCTTAGTCGTCAAGCAGTGTCCAAGTAGGCCGTTTTGGACGTCTTACCACGTCGTTGTAACAAAGGATCTCCATCTGTTTCGACCTGTGTTTCGCGGGGGAGGATGTTGATACCTGGGAGCACTGCAGGTGGTGCAATTTCCAAAAAAGTGCACAAATTTATTTAGTGAATTTTTACCTATATTTAAGACTTAGCTCGCAAACAAGATCTGATAGAAAAAAAAACTAATTGCATTGGAATCAGCGCTCCAATATTAGTGGAAATTAGCCTTTACAGTCATTTCACCTTAGAAAAATGTAAATTTTGTTGCTTTGTGTTATTTGTACTTTCCATCAAATATTGGGCAGCCTTTTCCGATTGTTTTTTGTTATTTCATACCATTGGTTTTTTAAGACGTCTCCAATTTTTTTTAGCGTTGTGAACTTGCGAGCGGCTTCTATCTTTAATTTTGGGGAGTTTGGAGGACCTCAGGAAAACTTTCCGATCCACATGAGCATCAAAATCAAAATTACATCTCTAAAAGTTTCTGCAACTATTCGTGAAGAAAATTTATGTTTCAAAACAACGAATATCCATCATAATTTTACAACATTTGGTTGTTATTCAAAAACTCGAAATTGTGGTACGTAAGAATTTAAAATATGTTTTTTTTTGCTTAACTTCAATACAGGGTGGCCAGCGGGAATGGAAAATTTTAAAATTCCTGGTTTTTTTCTGGTTTTTTCTTGTGAGATTTCCTGGTTTTCACGATTTTAGAATAAACCGTTTAATACCTTTTTCAAGATTTATTGACCGAACAAATAAGACATTTTGTATTTGTAAGTGAAAGTAAGTCAAAAATGAAAAACGCCTTAGTCTTTATCATAAACTTTTTCCAATTTTGACAACTGTTTGTTAACGGAAAATTCTTTATTTTTATAATTTAAATTTTTTGGACGTCATCTTGGAATGTTCAAGTACCGCATTGCATTATTTGAAATCTTATGATATCATGTTGTAAATCTAAGTTGACGTTCAAGATCTCAAATTCTATGGGAGATTTCAAAGTTTGTTCAACTAATCAGAACCGGAACTTCTTTTTGTCAATAAAACAATTTTGGGGTTCAAAGGTTTCTTAAACAATTAAATTTATGGTGAGGAAAATATATTTTCCGAGACATTTAAGGTTAGTTTTTTTTCGTGAAAATTATTAATCAATTAAATAAAAATTTATGAATTCTTCGAAAAATCAAGTTCGATTTGTTAAAATCGGACGCAACATCAGAGATTGATTGTCATTGTTTTCTTCAAAACTCTCAAAGGAATGAACAATCCATAATGGTGTCTTGAAATGAAAGCTGCAGCATCAAAAGGGCTGGAAAATGATATGTTTTGACTAATATTTGAAGATACAGGTGATACTTTTTATAGATTAATCATGTAGAAGTTTATTATATTTTAATTCAAAACCTGGTAAAATTTCAAGCTTTTATATGATTTCACTTGGGAAGTTATAAAGTTAAAAAGGTGCATTTGAAAAGGGGTTCATAAATCTCTAAAATCTCAAAAAAATGAAATTTATAAAAATCGCCATAATGAACCAAATTTAAAACAATTTTAAAAATTTTAAATAATTCAGAAAAGTCAGTATATTAAGGTAAACAAACAAGCTTAATTTGTGCTGCAAATGTATTATACTTTTGAACTCGGACTTGACAAGTTGAACACAAATTCTGAAATAACAGCTTTGTATTGAAATTCTGTTTTTTCTATTTTGAATCTGGATTTATGATTTTTGAGTGTTATTTGAATAATAATTTCTGAAGTCTTAGTACGGGGTACTGGTTGATAAACTATGGATTTATTTAGGTTACAAGTTTCTTAGTTTTTCGTTTTATTTCTGTTCCAAAATGAGTTTGTTTAATCCAGATAATGAGTTTTGAATCTCAAGTTTAGTTATATTTTTACATTTTGAAATTTAATTTTAAGTCCGATTCCGAAACTTGAAACCTCAAACTTATACCAGAATCTTTTTGAAATTCATCTGCATTTTCAGTCCAACTCCTAAATGCATGAAATCTTAACACAGAGAACTAAATTCGACCTTCTTAATTCTTTTTTTTTTTTTTTTTTTATTTATTTATTTATTTAAAGATAAAACTAAACCTAATTTACATTTTCTTCAAATTATCTTCATTTAAATCACTCGTTATGGAACTATGTATAAAAACTGATTAACCCTAGAAAACAACCCACGATCCATAATGTGCGCTTAACAAACTCTAATGAACTTATCCAAGATAAGTGCACCGAGTAGTTTCACGGCACAACAGTGTTTTATTTCTTTCTTCTAGTTGACTCGCATGAGGCACTTCTTGTTCGGCGTAACCTTGTAAACCTAGCTTGCGCTCGTAAAGAATCCTCGCCTCTAGCTGGAACTATCATATGTTTCCGTTCCACCGTCTCGCTGCCTGAAGTATCGTCACTGCCATCTTTCAAAGCTTTTCTGTCGCTTTTTTTCGACTTTTCCTTTTTCTCCACCTCACGCCACCCTTCGCTCGCATTTTCCATCCGTTCGTCCATATCCGTCATATTCAGATTGCAGTCTGTTGTAGGAATGTGATCTTCAACACCCGAAAGAACACGAAGATCACCATTGTTCTCTGAAGCACCCACTTTTTCGTCTGTTCCAACGTCAGCAGCTCTTTGAATGCTCCGTGTATCCTCTATACTAATTGGAGTCGATTCCACCGGCCGTTTAGAGAGTGATATTTTAGTATTGTTTGAGTCGATTGCATGGTTAATACCGCTTGCCACGATGCTGGCAAATTTCTATCTCTGTTACACAGCAAACTGTCGGTCAGGTTTCTTTTCCTCGGGCAATTGACCTTGATATGATCTAAGGCCCCACACACGAAACATTTATTGCGAATACCTTCGTAATAAATTCTTGCCTTGATATGGTTTATCTGTAGTTGAGCAGGAACTTCTGATTCCACCTCCATGTAAATTCCCCTGACACCACTCAAAATGGGATACCCTGAGTCCACAGAATAACGTTCGCGCACCATTTGTTCAATTTTTCCATACTTTGATAAAACTGTCGAGATTTGCTTGTCCTCTACTTCGGGAGGAAGTCCAAAAATTCTAATGTACTTCAATAAACCACTAGCTTCAGAAACCGTGACATTAATTTGACTGCCGTCTGCATATTCAAAAATAAACTTATCACCAAGCTTCGCCAGCACCATTTTCTTAAAACTTTCCGTTTGGAATTTCACATAAAGACTGAAATCTTCACGATACATCGCGTCGAGAAGATCACAACTCCATTCCTTTTTTCGGAAGAAATCAAAAACTTCACTATTGGTAGGATTCCGAGTCTGATTTCCGAAACGCAGTTTGATGGTCTTCTCTCGTTTGGGTTCCATTCCCGAGCAGATTGTGATGCCTGAATCGATAGCAAACACTAACCAAAATGAGCTATCAATGCCAAAATGATAGCATAATTTAATGTCGCAATTTTTCTGAGGACAAAATTAGGTTTCATTGAGGCATTGATACCAAAATGAAAGCAGAGGTTTCCTTCATTACGGTAGAGCAGAAAAGTGAGATCAAAATGATAGCATGATTTAATAATCAATTTCGTATGATGGTAGATTGCATTTTAATAGGTGTTGAAAATTAAATCGAACTGAAAACGTATCTGTTCGTTAAGCTTTGTCTTCTGAAGTTAACATTCCGCTTATCTATTCATTAACTAAATTAACACACATGTTCTTGAGATACTCAGGAATGAAAGGTTAAATATTACTCATCATTTTTCCAAGAACTAAATGTTCTAATGAATATTATATGAAAACATTTAACTTTTGAATGCCAGCAATGAAACAATAATTTGTCGAAGAATTTCCATAACTAACCTCACTCCATTCGGAGATTTTTCACTTGATGATCGATCGACGTAAAATGCTTCAACGATAGAAGAAAAAAAGGATACAACTTTTTTTTTTATTTTGCTTACCTTGAATAAATTATGTTTAAAGAAATATAATTTTTCACGTTCGATTAATATTTTGATAATTTTTATTTCTTGTATTTGGAGGTACTAGCACCGATTCTAGGAAACTACACGGACCCGTTTTTAAACTCAGAACAAGATACGAATGGCTCAAAACGAAATGATAGTTCAGTGGCGTTCCTCAATTTTGAGTTTTTCTGCTCAATTTTATGTTTTGCATTAATAATGAAACATTCTCTCTCGAACACAGCAATTTTGAGTTCGACTACTGATCTTAGTTTTGAGTAGAAACAGTTTGAGTTCATCCGAACTCAATTTTGAATATGCAATATGCAAAATTGAGTTCGGATGAACTCAAACTGTTTCTACTCAAAACTAAGATCAGTAGTCGAACTCAAAATTGCTGTGTTCGAGAGAGAATGTTTCATTATTAATGCAAAACATAAAATTGAGCTAATATACTTTTGGAACCGGTTGTAACTGTTTGGGAATGATTATTTCTAACATTTTAGGCTGCATACATTTTTGTATGATGCCATGACCCAACGAAATATTGCAGCGTTTTGTATCTGCTGTTCTTATTTTGAGGGAACTAAGCAATGAACTTGCATTTAACACAGGGCCCTGAAATTCAATATGAAAGAAATTAAGCCACAGTGAGCGCAAGCTCATTTCCGAGGTTATAGGTTCAATTCTGCCCCCCCCCAGGCCCCCCCCCCCCCAAAGAAAAAATCGATTCTTTTTTATTGCAAGAGTACAAATAACACTAATTTCAACTTGATTAAACAAACTTTGTTTTTATTTCTTATCAAACTAAATTTTGAGTTTCAAATCGAAAGCGTGTATGTGTTCTGATTTTTTGATATATTTTGTGATGCGTAAGCGTATTTACTGTTCACTAGTTCAACAACCTAGAGAAGAGGCTCCAAGAAAGAAAGAAGAAGAAGGAAAAGTATTTACTGCGAAAATAAAACTTTGTTGATTTCTCACTTATTTATTTTTTGAGGTTCAATTTGTAACCGTGTGGTGTGCAACCCGCAGTTGAGTGAATTTTTGTTAAAGTGTTGTCTAGTGGAATGTCATTAGTGTTTTTTTTTGCAGTCGAATGTTTTGTTTTGCGCTGTTAATAATTATTTTGCTGGTTAAAAACGCATCTTCATTGATAGCCGCCTCAGTGTCCAATTTATTTCGGAACGTCCACAACCGACGGCAACTGCTGCCAGCCTATGGTTCGCTGGTAAGTTCAATTTTTCAAATCAACATCATTGTTGACGAAATCTGTTATTTTAGGATGGACTAGATTTTCTGTAGCCAAATAAAAAAAAACAAATTGGACGGGTCTTCAGATGTCCGGACAAATTGGCCACGTATTTCTCACAATGAATACAACCGAAATCATACTTATTATCAGGAACCGATGGAGCAATCTCTCTTCGCCGTTTGGCCATCAACTTCAAGTATGCAAGCTGCCTACTTGAAATGTTACAATGCGTGGTTCACCGGAGAAAAATTCACATCTGGACTGAAATTCTGAACATCCAATACGAGACGGACGATTTGCCGATGACTTCCAAACAGCTGAATGCTACCTAACGGTAAAATCTGGATGTCTTCAAAAAAAAATTGAAAGGTGAGTACAAGACTTTAAATTGAGCAGCGTTTTCTTTAATGATTTTCGGATTTGTCGAAATCTGAAATTTATTGAGCGTATTGAAATTATCACCATGCAACATTTCAAAGCTGAGATGGATCTGAAATTAAATTTTTACATTGTTCGGCTGAAGAAGCTCCCAGTAGCGTATTAGATCAATTTTTAAATTGCAAAGTTTTAAATATATTTCTGATATTCTTAAGATTTTTCATTTACATATTGGGAGTCCAATAATAACCAAAATCTTACAAACTTGTTTCAGTATAGCTTATTGCAACTTTAACTTTTTGTTGATTAATGCTGATATGTATCACAAAAATCTTCGAATAACATAACAAAAAACTTTAGTATTTTCTCACTTTAATGATTGCTACAAAAACTAAGATTAAGTGGTGTTTCATGTTTCACTGCATACATTGAGGCGTTTACGATGTGCGGAATACGCTTATGTATAATGAACATCCCTTTGATAAAAAATTGCAGGTATGAATATTGGAACCTACCTACTTTCGATTGCATAACTGAAGGCGATTTCATAATACATAGACATTTTTACTGCCTTAGTTGCTTATTCATAAACCATGCAGACTTTTACGGCAAAACTAAAGAAAATTTGGCTATCACGCCTCGAGTGTTAAATTTTCTCTCATTTTGCTTGGCATAACGTGGTACTCAGTTAAAATAAGAGCAAAATTTCCATACTCGAATAGTTATGTTCTGCCAAATTTTGCTTGTTCTGAGGCTTAAACGATACCTCGTTTTACATAAACTTTGAGAGCATATTGATACCAAATAATGCTGTAGATGAAATTTTTTCGATGCCTTATATTGGCATGGTTGTGCTCTCCAAGCTCTCAAAAAACGAGGTGTATTTAAGGTCTCAGTTTTAGCAAAATTAGGCATCATTTTGCTAACCAAGTATGAAAATTTGTGCTCTCATTTTTGCTGTGTACCACCTTATGTCAAGCAAAATGAGAGCACATTAGGCTCTCAGGGCGTGATAGCAAAATTTGCTATAATTTTGCCATAAAAGTCTGCTCGGGTTTTGCTTTCGGGTTAACTATCCCTGGACGAAGCCTTTGTTTTCACAATTCCGAAATGCAGAGCAAGCTGATACCACGTCCGAACTACTTCGCAACTGAGAGCGAACTCAAAGAATCTAAATTTGAAATATCATACTGAGCATGAATTTTCAATTATATTTTTCTATATCAATTCTGAATCCAAAATTTGGATTCTAAAATTATAAGTTCAAACAATTCCCCGAGCAGACTTTTATGGCAAAATTATAGCAAATTTTGCTATCAGGCTCTGAGAGTTAAATTTGCTCTCATTTTGCTTGACATAAGGTGGTACACAGCAAAAATGAGAGCAAAAATTTCCATACTTGGTTAGCAAAGTGATACCAAATTTTGCTAAAATTGAGACCCTAGTTACACCTCGTTTTCCGAGAGCTTGGAGAGCACAATAATGCCAATATAAGGCATCACATATTTTTAGTGATAGCAAAATTTGAAGTTATTATGCTCTCGAATCTTTCGAAAAATAAGGTGAACCCATGAAATCTCAGATTAAGCAAAATTTGGCATCACGTTGCTAATCAAGCACGTAAACTTTGCTTTCACTTTTGCTGTGTACCACACTATGTAAAGCAAATTTCACTCTCAAGGCATGATAGCAAATTTTTCTATAATTTGGTCGTAAACGTATGCTCGAGTATTGATTTTTTTGTTTTGAATAAATATAAATAAGAAAGCTTACTAAAAAATTCAACAAAAAATTTTTTTTATGATTTTAAAATTTTTCAGTAAAAAGTAAAATTTCTTGTTATTATTTTCAAGTCGCAACACAATTCTCTTCCGGTACACTTTCGTCTAACTAAACGCCTAAAGTTATACTAAGGAAGCAAAGCATTACTTTAAGAACAGAGTTTGATAATCACATAAGAATATTATTTGTTAGAATCTATAATCACGTATTTTAGTTGTCTACACAAAGGCGTAAAAAATCTGTGTGTTGAGTTACAAAATTTAATGTTGTGATATCGATAAAATTATTTATAGATAAAATTATTATTTGCGTTAAGATATTCACAAACAATACTAAAAATACAACATTATGGAAGAAACCATCTAAAACAAACATTTCCCGAGTTCAAATGCCTAGCGCGAGGAGTCAGTGCTCATAGAATTTTTGAACTTTTGTCAACGAAGCATGAGTCAATTTAACTCTTGCCTAAAAATTTAAACCATAAAATCCGGTAAATGTCACCATCCGGGTAACGGGTTTAAAAAATAGATAAACATATTCTAAATATTTTCTTTTTCACGTGGAAAACTAAATAAGGTGAAAAAAACTTACCTAAAACATCACACATAGGGCTTGGTTCCCGGTTAATGGCATGTTGGGCACGAATTCTTTGAGAGTCGTTGATGAGAGCGAAACCAGTGTAGGATTCCATCATAACCAGCACAAAGTTGGAATTATAGAGATAAAAACCGCCCCAGTAGGATTTTGACTGTTTCTCTATCATCTATCTATTATTAACGGCAACCAAAGCAGCACCACCGGCACTCCCACCAGCTCCGGTTCCTCAGATTACTTAAGCGCTTTTTGCAGATCACCTGCCCCGTCTTTGCATCTAATCTTTTCTTTTTATTTCGCACCGTACCACCGAAACCTAGAAAACAAAAAGTTATGATTCAAATTTAACCTAATTCATTAACTTCAAAGTTCCTCTTACCTCCGGACAAGATGCATCGACGTAATCTTCATGATTGGTCGTGGTTCCGCCCGCACGCTTCTGTGTATTGAGCACTTTACCACAGAAAGGTATCACCGGTTGACATACTTGATTCTTACTGGAAATTCCCACGCAGGTGATTTGAAACAGCCCGGGAACAGATAACAAAACCACCTCCACCGACACACGAAACAGCAGCTGACTGACTGACGGGTGCTATAAGTCAGAAAACAGTCGTCCCTGTGTTACGGGTAGTCCGACCGTAGACAATCGAAAATTCCTGGATCGATCCTGGAAAAGTTCGGAAACCTAATTAGTTGCTGCTGAAATGCCTAATTCACAGAGGAGGAGGATGGGGACATTTTGGATAATACCGACCGTACATGTTTCGACTGATAGTAGTGACCACCATTGGTGCCTTCATAATAGTCTAGAATCTACTCCGATTGGGCCCACGATGAACTGGCGGCGAAGCCTTGGGAGGTGTATTTTTGTGCTGGTTTCCACTTCCAGTCATTGAAATTTGAAAAAAAAAATAACATAAAATTTTAAAATCTAAATAAACCAAACTTACGATTTCCTGTTCTTCAACATCTGCTAGCTCGTGCTGTCGCGAGACCGCAATCCTAAAGGTTGCCCTCAAGATCGACACCACTTTCACTCTGAGATTTATCGGTTATCGGAACCGTCCCTCCAAAAACGAAAGATAACAAACACAAATATTTGACAAAACGACAGGTTCATTCCGGAAGAAAAACAAACAGAAAATGGTTCGGTAACTGCTGCCGTATACCCACTACTTCTCTACGGCATAATGCAATTGCATTTTCGATTGGAGTGGAAATAAAAATAGACTAAAATGATTTGTTTTCATTGAAATTGAACTTATTAAAAATAACACGAGATAATTTGTGACAAGCTGCACTAATGTAATGAATAACGCGATCTTTTTGTATTGTCAGTATGAATGTTTCAATTAAACTAAGTGTTTTTGCATACAAAAAAATAGCATAGTTCCACCAATCAAGTAATTTCTAACGGGGCGTCCGAAAATTGATGTTATGGATAATGCTGTCGTGTTCATTATAAGAACCACTCACTTCACTTATTTTTCACAGCTTACAATTGAAGCACCCAAGTTTATTTTCCACTAATACCTATAGTCACAACTGTCTTTCCTGAAACTTGTTTCCAGAATGATCTCAAAAAAGATAATTCAGTAAACGAGTTTCAGGAAAGACGGATGTGACTATAATAGGTATTACTGGAAAATAAACTTGGGTGCTTCAATTATAAGCTGTGAAAAATAAATGAAGATGAGTTTTTCTGATAGTGAGCACGACAAATGCAACAATTGATTTTTTTTTTTCAAATAGATGCCCAATAACGTTTACAAACAAAAAAAGTTTTTTTTTTTAATTCACGAAGGCAAGCTTCACACAAAAAAAACAATTTAGAAAATGCCTCGTTATTTAACTACCTAGAAAATTCTCTTCTTGATTTCAAGTTTAGAAACAAATTGAAATTGTGAACATGACTGCATTTGCGTTTTGATAACTTTTCCTAGAAACAAAAAAAAGTTTTGAAATCGTTAACAAGCATTGTTAACAATTTGATTTTTCTTCGGATCACCGACAGTAGAGATTTTTATTTTCTGCATTTTGCGTTTTACAATCGGTGCTGGAATATTAAGTGAGTATATTAAAATCGTCATGACATTTACAAAATATTAATTGATAGTTATAGTTTTCCTGATGCGTACTGACTTGAAATGCACCCTTCAGTTTAAAATATATTGTTTTCTACATGTTAACCACTTTTTATAAAATTTTAGCTGTGTCAACATTTTGATAACGTGATAATTAAAGTTTTTGTATCTTTTTATTTTTGAAGAAGCCATTTTTGTCATGTTTATTTCATGTTTATGTGCGTTGACTTTTTCAATAAAAATACCAAAAAAAATATCATTTTGGTTAAAACTCTTTTTAGTTTTCACTTCCGAAAAAATACTAGCTCAATTATGCCCAATTTTGCATTTGTTTGTGGTTGTACTTATGCGTCAAACGTAATCTTTCCATGATGGAAAACAACACCCAACTATGCTATCATTGCGGTATCAAAAGCTCAATTTGGTCTCAGTTTGCTTTCATTTTTAATTTTGATTTCAAATGTATTTTTTTCGAAAATTTCATATGATTTACAGTGCCTGAACGATGCCTTGTTTTGCTTTCAAAATAAATGCTACATCACAATTTGCTTCCAGTTTGCTGTTGATACCTTATTTTGTTCTCAGGTTGCAAGCAATCCAGTATTTTGGAAACCTTAATTATGCCTTATTTTGCTATCATCTAAAATTCGACAGCAAATGGTGCTCTCATTTTGCTGTTCACACCTCATTTTAGTATCAATTTGCTATAGTTTTTGGCATCAAAGTCTGCTCGGGTCTGGGTTTAATTTTCAACATTTGGTGGAAAAGTGAACATTGAAGAATGGAAACACGCATAAACACTTCCCATTTTGTATTTTCCTCAAATAAATACTATTTACGTCTTTGTCAAATTTTTAATAAAAATTTACTTTTGATTAAATTCAACCTTTTCTATATGAAGGTTTTATATAGAAAAGTGATAAGCATTGCATAAGGTTTTTTCCCGGTTTTGATGTCGAATTCCCGGTTATTTCACGGTTTTCCCGTTGTTATTTTCAATTCCCTGTTTTTCCACGATTTTCCCGGTTTTCCCGGTTCGCTGGCCACCCTGTTCAATAGCAAAGGCATAATTAGTAAAATAAAACCGAATTTAAATTTTGTAGTATTGGTAACGTGTTCTTTAAAATTTAAGATAACCTGAAGAGGGATAACATTTGTCAATTTGTAAATCTCCCACAAGGACGATTTATTGAAATAGATATATGTATTTTTTCTTAGGAATTTTTGTTTACAATTTTTTTCACTGTAAAACAAATTTGCAATGATTATGAATAACCAAACACATTTTCATCTTGTTTATGGACAACTTTCCCGATACACCACCTATCAAAAAAAAAATAGGATATTATGAATAAATCCATTGAATTTAGATTTTTTTCTCTGTGTGACAGGGTAAATTTGAGATTCAACTCGAAAGAGTTCAGAAGGTCCGTACTTAAAGTTATTTTTGATAAATAATCTGTTTCAGATGATTGATTTATATGCCGTTTCGTATTGTTTCTGAGTAATAATTAACATGCGTCTTCGCTGCTGGCTGCCCTTGCAGGTATTCTAGGAAATCTTATACCACTTCGAATTTTGGCTGCTGGTAAGGCAATACTTAGGTGTGACCTCGTGGCAGCGTTTTTGGCTATCATCTCGAAGGGTCGCGGTTCAAATCAGGATTAATTTTTTTCATTAGGTTGTTCAATTTCTTGAGTAAACAAATCAAACCAATGTGTAGCAGAACCGGCGTGTGTGTCGGCATGTATCGAAAAAAGTAAAAAACAAAGCAATTCAGTAAGATGAATTGAGGTGGTGGGATGAATAAAGATGGATTCCGAGAAGAAAGTAAGAGAGGAGAGGAGAGTTTTTTTGTTATTGCTGATTAAACGATTAGGCCGTTCAAATAGAAGGCCGTTCAAATCTGTTATGGAAATTCAAAGTTTCAATAAAAACTTCAATTTTGGGCTGAATAAAACAAATTTTAACAGATTGATTATTATGATTAATCTGTGTTGAACCTTTCTAACGAGACTTTATGTTGCTTGGGTAAGTCTTAAGTTAAAATGTCTGAAAACTGTTTTCTACGTTTGAAAACCTATGAATTAAGTTTCATATAGGCCAAATATGGTTTATTGTTGGAGATTTTTTTATATTACTTTAAATGTAGTTTTAAAGTTTTAAATATCTGTTTTTTTCGAAGACTCCAAAACAACACCTCTCCTGATAAAATGATAGCATTTAGAAGCAAATGGGTTGTTTTATGAGAAAGTTCAAGTTTTTTCCTTTGTATAAGTTTAGTTTGAGAGCTATTTTTATGGTCATTATATGATAATTTTATGGATATTTAGAAAAAAAAACGGACATTTTTTCTATGGGAAAGCTTGTATAGAACAAATGGCTAAAAACCCTATCAAATGGTTATGTTTCATTAAAAAAAAAATGAACAAATTAGGTAACAGTGGAAGGACTTAGGGAATTGCATGATGGTAAAATTTCATTTTTTTTTGAGGCCAAAAAACATTGAGAATTTATAATTTTTGCCCCTAAATGTATGCAGCAACATTGTCCATCTTTTAAGTATATTTGTTTTTGAAAGAAAGCGTTGAAAAATTCAATTGAGTCCAAACAAAAAAAAAATACTGTTATTGATGTTTTAAGCCTTCTCTAAAACTCAAAACCATAATTTTGAAGATGTTGAGGTATTATAGTCACAACTTCACTGAAACATGAAAATTGGTTTTGTCACAAACATTTAGTTATAGCCACTAATGTCGTTTGAATATTCTGCTATCAATTATTATTATTATTAATGATCCCGCGCCGATCCACCGGTGCATAGGGCCGTGGTAAAAGCGTCTTCACCTGGTCCCAGTCAAGATTCTCGTCGACAGTTCGGATTTCAGCGGCTAGGCTTAAACCGCCACGAGTTTCTGGGTCTGCCTCTTCTTCGATGACCTTCTGGATTCCAATCAAGCGCCTCTCTGCAAATCTCGTTTTCATCTTTCCGCAGCGTGTGCCCAATCCATCTCCAATTACGTTCCCGAATCTCGATTTCTAGCGCCCTTTGATGACACCGGCGATGTAGTTCCTCATTCGAGATCCAGTTGTCAGGCCACTAAGCGCGGATGATGTTCTGCAGACAGCGATTCACAAAAACTTGCAGTTTTCGCGTCGTCACCGCATATGTGCACCAAGTTTCGCACCCGTACAGCAATACGGATTTGAAGTTTGAGTTGAAGATTCGGATTTTTGTTCGTAGAGAGATCTGGCAAATAAAAAAAAAAAAAAAAAAAGTTACCGCCAGATGTTTCGGAGACTCGCAAACGCAAATCGGGCCTTTCTGATCCGGGTTTCGATGTCTTTCCTGGTACCACCATCAGGCGTTATCTGGCTACCAAGATACTGGAAGCACTCCACTTTTTCAACTTGTTGCCCAGCTACCATGAAACTGGAGGGATTTCCTGTGTTGATCTCCATCGACTTGGTCTTTCCGACATTGACTTTGATCCAGTCAGAATCTCATCCATTACGATGAGAAAAAGTAGCGGTGATAAGATACATCCTTGTCTCACTTCTGCTACCAATGATCATGTTTTATACTCCTCGCCTCAGTAAGAATTTAAAAAAAATGTTTCAAAAAAGCAACCCCTTCTAAAATATTCGAAAATTATATAAAAGTGTGATCAATGTTTCCCCAGTTTACGGTACTACTTTTCGAAAAGTTCATTCCACAACCTATTTGATCATAAATTTTTAGTCGTTGGCATATTCTCCCACATGTTGTTAAATATTTGTTGAAATGCGCTTCTTGTTGAATGAAACACGTTGCAAAATTCGATTTTTCCAGCACTCGATAAGCCTCATTATATATTTTAACGACTCGTACTGAAAAAATCCGTCACACGTGTGGTAAACCTTCCCTTTTCTAATCATTTCCTCCAAATTCCAACTTACCAATCTCACACGATACAACACCATCCCTGCCCTGAATCAATTCAACATTTCGCCGCCAACAAACCATCCAACCATTCTTCCCTAAATTGGAATAGAGAATCGATTCCAAAACCTTCATCTTATAAGTCACCAACGCTATCCAATAGGCTATTGGTACGTTTGTTGGCGGCGAAATGTTGAATTGATTCAGGGCAGGGATGGTGTTGTATCGTGTGAGATTGGTAAGTTGGAATTTGGAGGAAATGGTTAGAAAAGGGAAGGTTACCACAACACGGTGCTGTTGATATTGGATTCAGCTGGAAGTTTGAAAATAAATTCATGTACCTACAGTGTTAGCATCATTCTCTGGAATTACAAAAGTATTGTGAAAGTACTCCAGCATTGGGAAGAATGAAAGCTTGCTACCTTTAAAAACAAGTCCTCGGACAAAAACATAAAAAAAAACTATTTTGCTTACTACAAATGTTAACTTGTTATAATCATATATATAAAATAGATAAAAGATTTGGAATTACGATAAAATTAAAAATTGAATCTTCAATTCTGTTAGTATCTTTTCTTGTTCTGGTAGTTCGTTTGTAGTAATATAACGAAAAACCAGGTGGCAGCACAAACTCCAAAACATTTGCTGCTCAGAACTTGTATGCATGAAATATTTCATTGCATGCAACTTTTTTTTGAATCCGTCAGTCAGTTCACAGTTGTATGGCAACATGTGCTGCAGATTTTTCGCATTAATGTCGAATTAATAGTTTATCCGTAATTTCATTCGACCCCCACCCCCAATGTTGTCAAGGTAAGGCCGAGGCCTACACATTACAATCCAACTTTTGGGGAAAACATTAGCGCCAAGCTGAAGAACGACAACTAATTTTGATTGTTGGTTTGTGGGTTACCCACAATCAAAATCAGTTGTCGTTGTCCGGCTAGGCGACAATATGTTCCCCAAAAGTTTACTTGTGAATTGTGTGCTACTTTCCGTTTGCATTTACCTTTGCGTTGGTCAGATGCTCTGGATCTACACAGTTGGAATCCGTTTGCTGCTTCCGGAAACCACCAAACAACGTTGGCGTTTCCGTTGATTTTTTTTTTCAGCCAATTATTTAACAAGTTATTTTCCTTTCCAGCTGCCAGAGTAACTCAGTGTCCTAAGAATGAAACCTTCCGAAGAATCGGACGACCATGTGGGAAGTCTTGTGGCACTTATGGACAGCTGTGTGCCATGAAAGCCATCAATCGATGTCAGTGTTTAGTGGGTTATGCAAAGAATCGCTCGAATGTTTGCGTTCGGTTTCGAGATTGTCCCAAGAATTGGGAGTTTGCCGAATATTTTGAACGACTGTAGAATAAGAAATTTTTATTGTTTAAAATATTTTTTTCAACTTCAAAAATTCGTATTGAAACTTGTGGTGTGATGAATAAAAATATGTAGGTAGTTACAATTAAATTACAAATATAAAGAAACTTTTATTTGCTCATTAAAATGTCATCAAGCGATTTATCACAATGTATTAGTTTTTGAGGTAATGATGGAAGTTGCTATGTTTTGCTTAACTCTAGCTGTGATTTTGGAGAAAAAAAAAGTCATTGTGTATTCAAAATTTCAATGATCAACCAACGGGCCCCAGAACAGTCTCGAAGCGTTAGCCTCATTTTCGGTCAGAAGGAAATCCCGCCCCAGTTTGATGAACTCGTCCAGCGTAATCTGACCGTCACCATTCTTATCGATGACTGCAAACGAAACGGCGGCATTTTCCTCGGTCAAACCGAGACAACGGAAAAATAGTTTGAATTCATTCAGAGAAATCGCCCCCGAATGATCCTTGTCGACGGCCTAAAAACAATAAATGGATGTTATTTAGGGTTCAATATAAGGCAAATAATCCTGCAATCATACCCTGTAAAGATAAGGCAAAAATCGGTGCACCTTCCAGCGCAAATCCTTATCGTTGACCACATGGTGCATATCGGCCAGATACTGCTCCACCGTAATCAAATTGTACGGCGTGATTTCTCCCCACTGTTCCGTCCAGGTGCTTTTCATGATTTCCCTGAATTCGTCCTTTGCGCGATCATCCAGATGGCCTAACGAACCGAACTTTTCGGTCAACAGCCGAAAGTCGTCGTACGAAATCACTCCGTCGTTGTTGACGTCCAGCAGGCCGTGCAGGGTGCGCATCTTCCGGCGCCAGAATTCACTGGTTCCCTAAAACAAACACAAAATTATGAATTCTAAACCAATGACAACAATAACGGCAAAGTTTATACCCTTTCACGCCGTTGCTTGATCTTCCGCTCAACCCGAGGGCTGCGTTCGTCATCTGAATCAGAATCCGAGTCACTTTCGTAGGCCCGTTCCGGGCGATTGCTTTTCTTCGAATATTGTCTGACGTTTGTTGATAGGAAACTTGGTCGAGTGTTGGCCGCGATTGATGCTTTCTGGCACTGGAATGAAGAAATAGGTTATTCAACGTTGCAAGACGACCGTCAAAAGGAGATTTGATGATTTCACAGCGGAATTCTTTAATATACTCCGTGTAATTAAGGATTTTGGCAAGTTTCAGAGATACAACGCTTTGAAAAAAGGAAAAAGCACGTTTTTGGAAAATAGAAATAGAAAAATTGTAATCTTTCCTGACATTACAAGGACGATTAAAAGTCTGCTAAATATTTTGACTTGTGCTTCTCGATTCTTGATTATTGATTATTGATTCTTGATTCTTGATTCTTGATTCATGATTCTTGATTCTTGATTCTTGATTCTTGATTCTTGATTCTTGATTCTTGATTCTTGATTCTTGATTCTTGATTCTTGATTCTTGATTCTTGATTCTTGATTCTTGATTCTTGATTCTTGATTCTTGATTCTTGATTCTTGATTCTTGATTCTTGATTCTTGATTCTTGATTCTTGATTCTTGATTCTTGATTCTTGATTCTTGATTCTTGATTCTTGATTCTTGATTCTTGATTCATTGTTCTTGATTTTGCATTTGTCGATTAATAAATCAAAAGAAATTTTTTAATTGAATTGTGAAATTAAATGTCAAACTTGCAGAATTTCCCAAATAAGCGAAAATCAATGCTCCGAATTCTAATCGAATGATTTTGCATCCATTGACTAACCGAGCAACTTTATGAACAACCAGCTAGTCGAGATTGCTTTTATGATCTTCATTGTCCATGTTCTCTGCTTTGTTATTGTGTCGATCGTTCATTTTTTTTAATTTGGGATATGGCTAACACACAGATTGATACACTCGATCGAGTTGAGTTCAACTTCAACATTAGAGGTTTGAAACTTAGAAGGGGAAAAAAAACAAAATTAAAAACTGGTTTCACAGCTTAGGAAGAGAACTTGAATCTGAAGAACTTTCTCCTTGGAACAAATGGTTTTCTGTTATCGTGGCAACGATCTGGGTGTTCTAAATTATCAAAGCAAGAGGGGCCATACTTACTTTTACCACGTGTAATGGTGACGTTTCTCCCTGTCGTTGATGAGGAACCGAGTTGATCGTAGCAAGCGAGGTCAAGTTTCGTTCCACCAGCAAACGTTTGCCCATCGAAGATGAAGAAGGTGTGGAAAATCGCACACAATTTCGCAGCACAGCAAATGCCATCTTGGATTGTCGTTAGTCGTTTGACGTTTTTGCGAAGCTTGCGAAGTAAATTCAGTTTCTGCTCAGTTTTTCTTTCACCCAAACACGTGTTTTCTCGATTCCAGCACTTTCTCAGCTGTCTTAAGGTATTAGAATAATTAATAACCAACTGTTCTTTAACCGTATCACACAAATTCCAGGGTTCCCCTTCGATGCGTTTCGATTCGCGTTCGAACTGGAAATGCGTCTTAGTTGGAAACTTTTTGGCCCAGCCAGCAGCGGCGTCGCGAGAGAGAGACAAGGATCCAACAGCAGAAGCAGCGTTTTTTGTGGGTCTTGTTTGGTTTGGTGTTCCTAGTTTGGCGATAGATTTTAGATAGACGACGAATACTGAAAACATGCCGTTGTGTTATGTTGTTCTCTTGCGCAACACGCATACAGCTCAACGCGGCCAATCCCTGCGCTGTCCCACCCCCCTTACATGATAGCGCGTCGCGATGCTGCTGTTCTTATTTTGATTCGATACAAAAAAAAGCAAGCGGTTTCGCCGCTTATCCATCCGGATGTTTTTTGTATTTCTCTATTCCTACGATCGTTTGAGGGAGATTTTTGTTTTTTGAGGTTTCTCCATTATACACTTGTTGATTTCAACTTTCCTAATGGATGTGATAAGATCTAAATGTCAGGCGTACGCGTAGGTTCTTAAACTTGAATTAAACCATGCAATCCCATTTCGAATCAAAATGTCTTACTCATTATTCAGAATTTGAATTTGGAAAGGGAAAAGAATTGTTTTAAAACGGCTTTAAAATAGCTACATTTCTAGGGATTCAACCCGTTTGGAATGTGTTTACAACATGTGTCCAAATAGCTTTGCAAAAAGCAGCTGTATTTGAATGGCAAATAAAGTTTGGCTTCGTTGTGTTGTACGAATTCTAATGCCTTTATAATAGTGTCGAATCGCTTCACAACAAAAAAAAACTATAAACCAAGAACCATCCGGTTTATAGTTCTGCTGAACAATTTTGGCAAGCGCCAAAAAAAAAACGGCGTACAATTTTAACCGAAACCCCAGTTCACAAACATCATTAGAATGTTGTGAATCGCGACGCCCGTTTCTTCTGTTATGTTCTTCTTCCACAACTCACTGACCGGCATTTGGTGGCGTCGTGGTATTTTGTTCTTCTATAACAAACTGCGCATATAAGTAGGTATGTTTGGTAAGGGAGCGGTTGCAGCATAAATTCATTCAAGGGGACATTTCATTCATCTACCGGATTGTGGTATGTGTCGTATTTTTTTTTTATAAACTTCTTGTAATCTTCTCACTATTTCCTTTTTTCAATTTTGATAACAAGGTCATACGCGTCTTATTTCCGAAAAATTCGTCAAATGAATCACAGCTTTTTTCAACATACACGCTAAACTCTTTTAAATCACCATTCGATATAGTTAACCCATCTGACAGCATTACATCTGTTCAAGGTTATTCATCATCAATAAATTAAAGCATCACAATACACATAAGCTTAATCAGCGGAATGTGCTAATTAAGAGTTCTCCAGACAAATTCACAAGTTATTCTAAAATTCGCATATCAGCCTATAATCACTACATTACTACCCGTCTCTACTCTTCGACAATATTTATCAAAAATATGAAGAAAAAACTGCTAAAAATTGTACTCAAAAATTCATCGAAATATTTCCCTACTTGTTGGTTGCATCACTACTCCTTTTTTATCCGAATCGTGTTTAAACAAATGAGATGCGCTATCAAATACTCTCTCTTAATAGTTTGTCAATAATACACTTACTTACTTACTTAATGATCCCGCGCCGATCCTCCGGTGCATAGGGCCGTGGTAAAAGACCTCCACTGTTGACGATCCGGAGCCAGCGTCTTCACCTGGTCCCAGTCAAGATTCTCGTCGACAGTTCGGATTTCAGCGGCTAGACTTCGCCGCCACGAATTTCTGGGTCTGCCTCTTCTTCGATGACCTTCTGGATTCCAATCTAGCGCCTCTCTGCAAATCTCGTTTTCATCTCTTCGCAGCGTGTGCCCAATCCATCTCCACTTACGTTCCCGAATCTCGATTTCTAGCGCCTTTTGATGACACCGGCGATGTAGTTCCTCATTCGAGATCCAGTTGCCAGGCCACCAAGCGCGGATGATATTCCGCAGGCAGCGGTTTACAAATACTTGCAGTTTTCGCGTCGTTACCGCATATGTGCACCAAGTTTCGCACCCGTACAGCAATACGGATTTGACGTTTGAGTTGAAGATTCGGATTTTTGTTCGTAGAGAGATCTGGCGTGACCGCCAGATGTTTCGGAGATTCGCAAACGCAAATCGGGCCTTTCTGATCCGTGTTTCGATGTCTTTTCTGGTACCACCATCAGGCGTAATCTGGCTACCAAGATACTGGAAGCACTCCACTTTCTCAACTTGTTGCCCAGCTACCAGGAAACAGGAGGGATCTCCTGTGTTGATCTCCATCGACTTGGTCTTTCCGACATTGACTTTGAGACCTGCTGCCTTGGAACTTTCGGTGAGGTCGTCGAGTTTGCTCTGCATATCTGGTTGTGTTTGGGCGAGCAAAACAATATCGTCAGCCAGGTCAAGGTCGTTCAGTTGCTCCATTGTTGAAGGATTCCACGGCAATCCTCGGTTCGGTGCACAGTCAATCGATCCAATCAGAATCTCATCCATTACGATTAGAAAAAGTAGCGGTGATAGAATACATCCTTGTCTCACTCCAGCAGTTACCGGGATTGGTTCGGACAAGACACCGTCGTGCAAGACCTTGCACGAAAATGCCTCATACTGTGCTTCGATGAGATGGACTAGTTTCTCTGGGACCCCTCGTCGCCTTAGAGCCGCCCAGATGTTTTCATGGTTAAGTCGGTCAAA
Source organism: Uranotaenia lowii (assembly GCF_029784155.1). Classification (NCBI taxonomy): domain Eukaryota; kingdom Metazoa; phylum Arthropoda; class Insecta; order Diptera; family Culicidae; genus Uranotaenia; species Uranotaenia lowii. Next base: position 362,243,385 of record NC_073693.1, read on the forward strand.
TGCTTTTTCGAAATCAACGAACACCAGCAGAAGAGAGTCCTGGAATTCGTTGATTTGTTCCAGTATGATTCGGAGCGTTGTGATGTGGTCCACACATGATCGCCGAGATCGGAATCCAGCTTGTTGCCGTCGGAGTGTGGCGTCTATTTTCTCCTGGATCCTGTTCAGAATCACTTTGCAGAGTACTTTGAGGGTTGTACAGATCAACGTTATGCCTCGCCAGTTACCGCACTCTGTCAGGTCTCCTTTCTTCGGGACCTTTACGAGGATACCCTGCATCCAGTCGGCCGGGAATGTTGCAGTATCCCAGATGTCAGCGAAAAGACGGTGCAACATTTGTGCTGATAGGGCAGGGTCGGCTTTCAGCATTTCAGCAGGGATGCAATCGATCCCAGGTGCTTTGTTGGATTTCATGTTTTTGATTGCCGCTTCTATTTCAGCCAGCGAAGGCGCTTCCGAGTTGACGCCATTTATGCGACTTACTGTTGGCGCTTCGAGCTGCAGATTCTGTTGGCCATCGCTATTCGTGACTCGGAAGAGTTGTTCGAAGTGCTCAGTCCATCGTTTGAGCTGATCTGTTCGATCGGTCAATAACTGACCTGCTCGGTCTTTTAGCGGCATTCTTGCATTAGTCCTTGCACCACTGAGGCGGCGAGAAATGTCATAAAGTAATCGGATATCTCCATTGGCGGCGGCTCTTTCTCCCTCTTCGGCTAGGGAGTTTGTCCAGGCTCTCTTGTCTCGTCTACAAGCTCGTTTAACTGCCTTTTCCAGCTCCGCATATCGTAAGCGGGCGGCTGCTTTGGCTGACCCGGTACATGCCTGCTCAATTCCGACTTTCGCCTTTCTCCGATCATCGACCATCCTCTAAGTTTCATCCGACATCCATTCACTCCTTCTTCCACAAACTTTACCGAGAGTACCATGGCTCGTCGTGATAAAGGCATTCTTGATTCCACACCACTGTTCCAATACACTCCAACGGGATAATTAACATGAATTCCATGTCACTCTTTTATCGGATGAACGAAAAATTCAGTGCATTGAATAAAGATAATCCTAATTCACAATTGCATTTCTTAGCAAATTCAATATTTTTTTTTTCTTTTGCTTTCATTTTCTCTTCTTTTATTTAATTTCCATTCTCAGTTTTTCTTATATAATGGTTTTGTTCTTTCCAGTTTTTTTTTTATTGTTACATTTCTCTAATATCGCTTATCTTTTCCATCTATCTCCTGCTTTTTTTTTAATCTCCCTTCGTTAAATGCTGTTTTAAATCTTATTCCCATTCCGTTAAAATTCTTTCATTTATTTAGCTTTCGTTCTTTTCTTCACTTTTAAAGTTTTTTTTTCTTTTCCAGATGTTTTCGCTCGTATCGTTTTGTTTCTGTTCAGTAAATTTTCCTTCCCTCTGTATCTCCATGCATTTTTCTTAAACAGTTTTTTTTATATTAATTTGATCAATTCGCTCTGACATCTCAACTATATTGTATCCTTCCTCCTTAATCTCACTTCGGTCTTCTCTCCATTAAATTTTATTCAAGTTTCTTTCATTCTTATTATGCTTCCTCTATTGTTTTTGTTGTGTGTTCTTCTTCTTAACGTTTGTTTTTGCTTTTAACTCTTATATTTTTTTTCTAAATCTCTTGTCCAATTTCCTGATCTAATTTCTATTTCTAATTCATCCTTCATTCTCCTTTGATTACGGCCAATTTTTCTTCTCCTTTTCCATATTTTTTAATTCTTTTCTCTCTGTTTTTGGGTCATGTTCAGTTATCCAGTTTTCTTTTCCATATTTTACATTTCTCTTTTCTTTTTCTTCTTCGCTCATCTCTTTTGTTCTATGCAAAAACTTTATGAAACTAACCCTTATTTCTTAGCTTTTTTTTTTAATTCTAGTGTCGAATTTTTCTGTCTTGTATTTCATTTATTATCGTAATCGCTTCTCACTTCTCTGTTTCTCATTAATCTGTAATCGAAGAGATTAATGAACTTTTAGTTTAAAGTATCTATAATTCAACAACAAACAAACAATCTGTAATCTTTTTCTCTTATGAATTTTTCTGTATAATATCTTTCATCATATATTACCCTTCTTTCTCAAAGTTTTTTTTCTTTATATCTCAACACCGGATTTTTTCTTTTCGTTATTTATCATCTTTATTATCTTTTCTCTCTCTTTTCAATTGATTCTTGAAACTTTTGATCATCGTATATAATTCTTTTACTTTCACATTTCCCTTTCTGTCCTCTTTTTCCTTCACAAAAGTGAACTAGATATAAGCACACTTGGCTTGTGATATAGCTCAGTTGGCAAGTCAATTGCTTCACGAGCAGATGTCCGTGAGTTCGAGCCCAAGAGTAAAAATCGAACACAGTTGTACCGGACAAGTTTTTCAATGACTGTCCGCCAACTGCATCGTTGATATAAGTCGCGAATGACATGAAGATGTTAAAACGACTAATCGAAACAAAAAAAAAAAAAAAATATAAGCACACAATTGTTATCAACAAAACGAATTTGGCTCCTTAAAGCCTAAAGGTATGAGCCGTTTCAAATAAAGAATTTCCAAAATAAATTTTTTTCTCACCATACGGATTTTACTTTTGTTCAAGACTTTTTTTATATTTTCTCTTTTTTATTTTCTTTTATTCATTCTTTGTTCTTTTTTTTTTCCGTTTTTTTATATCTCTTTTTTTAATTTGTTTTTTTTTTTTAAAGCCTTTTACTGTTCTGGGACTTCTATCGCTTAAATAACAAACTAAACTCCGCTTTTTTCATCAGAATAAAGCAAACATTATCCGAGAATTACCAGTAAATTTAACCATAACTCTATCTGCAAATGAAAATCAAAGTTACGCTCATTTGGCTGAAAAACACTCCTTTTTCAAATACTCCTTTTTCAAACTTTCACCGGTTCGCCGCCATTTTCTTGTGATACCATCAGACCCAAATAGCATTACTTTCGATTCATCTGACCACATCACCTTATTCCAGTCATCACTGGTCCATGAAATGTGGTCCAGAGCCCACTTCAAGCTTTTTTTTGATATTTTCTGCGGACAACCATGACTTCTTAAGCGCTACTCTGCCCTTAAGACCTTTCTTATGAAGACGATTTCGCACGGATTGTGATGTCAGTTGAATGGAAAATTCGCTTTCAATCTGTTTCGCAATTTTCGGAGCTGATAGTCCCCGGTCCAGCTCTGCCTTCTTCGCTTCGATCGCTTAGCTGGTCAGATTGAACCACGCTGTTTGTACCCCTGAACAATCCTAGCAACCGTATCTTTATTAAGCTGGACAATATCGGCAATATTACGTTAGCTTTTGCCGGTTTTGTGATGTTCAACAATCAAATTTCGGATGCTGATCTGAAATTTTGCTTTTTTGGGCATTTTGCAACCAATTACTTCCAATTTTGAACACGAAACACGAAACGAAAACTTCAAGAGCGTTAAATGACAGCTAGACACAATGTTTACATTCAAGAAAGCTGCAGGCTACACACTAAAACTTTTTTAAACACACTTAAATCGTAGTATTCACTTGAGGGTGGATAAACTTTTTTTTGCGTTTTTTTACCCTTTTTAATAATTTATCACATAAAACCCGGAGAAAAGATATAAACGCCGTATTTTCAATGGCGATATAATAAATATACATAAAATGATAAATTGTGGAGAAACATTCATGAAAGCAACTTGATTTCACCAGAAAAATATTACAATTGTAAATTTGTTAGGTGGGTGGATATACTTTTTTTGCATACTGTAACTACAAAAATTTTAGCTGGGAAACAAAAATAAACTTATTTGAAAAATTCCAAATTTAACAACTATTTTGAAGTAATATTAAAATCAAGAAGTCCAGAAAATAAACCATAATCCTAGAAAATCACGTAAATTGAAAATAAAAATCATAAGGACGTAAAAAGATTAAAATCAGATGATTTAAAAAAATCAATAAGTAATTTTAGGCTAGAAAATTGAAAACAAACAAAAAAAAAACCATCCGAAAAATTAAAAAAAATATTAAATCAAGGTTGTAAACAAAATTGACCAAATTTAATATAATGGAAAACCAAAGGATAAAATATGGAAAATATTAAATAAATCTAAAAAGATCTAGAAAACCAAAACAATCAATACAAATTTACCAATTGATAAATTTGAAAAAAAAAATCACTAGTGAAAAAAAACAGAACAAAAAAATTGACTCAATAAAGAAAATTCGAAAAAAAATTTTTGAGTATAAAAAAACATAAAGAAAATCACGAAATTTAAAAAAAAATTAAATAAACATATCAAGAAATTTCAGTAAACGGCAAAATAACAAAATAAAAAAAACACATAATCTAGAAAATAAAAAAAAAATACTATCAAAATGAAAAACAACTGAAAAACAAAAAAAAATGACAAAAAAACATTAAAATAAAAAAAATTCGCAAGAGAATGGAAAAACAATTACGAAATTCTCTATGGTTTCAACCATGAAGAATCTCCAAAAAAACACTAATTCCTTTGAAAAAAAAAACGAAAAGACTAATTACTAATAATCTATTAATCAAGGAGAACAAAAAACCATTTCTAAAAGAGAAAATAAAAAAAAAATCACTAGAGTCAAGCTATCTATTGCATTTCCGAAAAAAATCAGGAATTAAGAATTAATACCAAGTTTTAAAAAACAAATCAGTAACGATAAAATTAAATTAAATGAATTAAGAACAGTAACGCAAAAACAAACTTCCGAGATTGAAAATAAAAACAAACTAATGATAAAAAAAACAAGACACAAGTTAGGAAAATTTTAAATTAAGGAAATTTAAAAGAAAATTAAGGAAATTGAGGTTTTAATTTAATTAAAATTTAAAAAAAATAGAAAAACAAAAAAAAAACAAGTAAAGTAAAGTTTTTCAGCATTTTGAAATCAAACAAATCTTAGAAAACAATTTCCAAAAGAATCAAGAAAATCATAATATTGAGAAAAATAACAGACGATGGAAAATCTACAATATCTATTAAATCATGATTTAAAACTAATGACGACTCTAAAATTCAAGAAAATTTAAGAAAATCAACAAAATCAATAACAATGAAAAAAATAAGGCAAAATTTACAAAATTAAAAAAAAATCAAATATGGAACCTTAAACAAAAAAAAAAATCAAAATTTAGATCGTAAAAGATTTGAAATGAATTGAGAAAGAAAAATCGATGAAATAAGTAAATTTTAAAATCAAAATAAAAGAAAGTTATTGAAATAATCAAATAAGAACTCTATAGATTCAAAGGTTTGTGAGATTTATTTAAATAGATCCAATGTTATAAATGAAAAAGTCACAGTAATTCGGAATTCCAAGAAAATCAAAAGAAATTAAAAATAACATTACCAATGAAAAGTAATTTAACCCTTGGTTTCATAAAGTAACAAATTTGCAACAATTAATGTATGAAAAAGTGAAAAATCGTATTTTATTTTATTTATTTTTTCTTAATGTACACATCATTTCCAACTGATTAAAATTATTTTTAAAGCAAAATAAAAAATCATGAAATGAAGGGTTAATGATTTTCATGTTATTATAATTTTCACGTTCGTATCAGTATTGTGCAACTTCGTTTGCCACACGAAATCACCCACCGGTTGCTGATCCGATCCGATGCTGACTGACGCTTGCATTGTAGCTCGTACGCATACTAATGAGGGAGATTCTTATGCCTACCCTGAGAGAATGTGCTTACACATTCATACGTCCATTGGCGTCCCACACATGTCCCTTCTTCTCAGAAAAAAAGAAGAAAAAAAAAATCGAAATGTTTTGTTCAATTTTATTCTGTTCTCATTAAAGATAGTCCTGCATGTGGCTGATAGTCCTGCATAAGCGAATTATGCCCATGCCTGAACATTACACACTCAGCGCGGTGTTTTCTGAACTACGACGAGCACGGCGCCCATGTATAGCCATTATTTTCCAACCTTTTCTTCTCTCTTGAGTTGCCTCGCTTTCTGCTCACCGAGGTGGGCATTAAAATATTTTGAAGAGGTGTTTGTATTCAAGATGGGCTCACTCTTGATTGCGCGCCACCACAGAAAGAAGAGCTGCCATTTTATTCGAAATAATATTTTTCGTCTGCGATGAATTTTGTACCAAGAAAAAAAATGATGGACTCAGTATAAAAATTCCAAAGAATGACCTGAAGAATTTTTTTTTAAATACGTATATTTTCTTAGTATTTGCAGAAGGCAACTCATACAGGGAGCGTCAAATTGCTCACGGTTACACATTATAAATCTCACAGAGCAGATGTTAGATGTAACCATTTCATTTCTCTCAGTCAATTTGTCGCCTCATAAGAAGTGACAACTCAGGATGGTCAGTTGTTTAGTTTTTTAACGAATCATGCCTTTTTTAAATAATTGTTTACTTTTCTGTCATGCTTGTAGTTTTTTTATTATTATTTTTTTTTATTATGCTTCAAAAGAATCAAATGGAAAAAATTCTGTAATAGTATTTCATAGTCTGACGACCATTTAAATCAACTCAGAATAATAGAAGTAAAGGTGTTCACCAATGCTTTTCAATCGTTCAGAGAAATGGTCAATCCTACACAGTAATGCAAACGTTTCACTAGATAGTCGTCTGAGAAAATTACCCAAATATGCATGCCTTCAGTTTTTTTTGCACCATGCTCGTCTAATTTGTATAAATGTACTTAAATAAGAACCCATTCAACCAATTTGCGTATAATGAATCCATAAAAATCTCCACAAAAGCGGTGTTGTATTCCACTCCTAGAAACTTTGTTAGCTTTTTAAAAAAAAAGTTCGAAATACCGGAGGATTTATGTTTACCAAACATAGATCTATTCAATATCCCACATACTCCAATCTGAACTTCCAGGCAATGTTCCGTTTATATTTTTGCACTAATTCTTCATTTTACCCCATTAGATTCATCCTCATCACAGCAGTTTAATCATTTTTCTTTTATCTTTAAATTTTCTACAGCAATTGATTGCCGAAAAGCTTTTTTTTTTGCTGCCCATGTTAGACTTATTTCTCAATTTCAATCACTATTTCATATCATTATTTATATTCCATATCCACTTGCTTCAGTTTTTCAATCTATTCAATTTCGTTAAGCGTTTTTACCTTACTCATTTTGATTTCTTTTTTTTCAGTGAGTTGTCACACCAATTTCATCTTTGCTACAGTTAAAAGAGTCTACATCTTTTCCTTACCCATCATTTTCATCACAGTTTTTTCTATAGGGTATCCTTTTTTTGAAGTTCGTTAATTTCAACCAAATGGATCACATTTCATTTCTAGGAAGTTTTTCAAAACAAGTTGTTCTCAAAAAAGTAATCTTGATTGTCTTGGTGTAACGTATATGTTCTTGATACTTTTCCATTCCATGTAACTTCTATATTACTCTACGATGTAACTTTTCTGCAGTTCTGTTGATTCTAACGTGTTCCAAGGCTACCTTGTGCCTAACACTATTCACTGTTCAATATATAGACCTCCCCGATTTTTGCTGTACCTTCCATTTCCTGATTGGCAAAGTTTCTCACGATGTTCTATTTTTGACTCCATGCAAGACCAATCTTTTGTCATATTTGTCTCTTTTTGGCTTTGTCCTTCTAGTTGTGGCCTAAAATCCGGCAAATGATATTTTCCCTGTATTTTCCATTTGTTAAAAACAATGTAGCGTCTGAGTCGCATAGCAATAGCATCCTTTTAAAAGCTTTTTCCATTGTTGGCAATCTTTTTGCGTTCCCTACAATGCGATCTAATCTCATCACGACGATTTCGATTTCAATTTGAATTGGTCTCAACTAATTTTTTTTTGCGTTCTTCCCAACATAAACTTTTTCCATTGGGGTCAACACGCACAATTTTCTCTATTGCGGTCCTCCCAACTCGCAATTATCTAATTTTGCATTGCGGTCCTCCCAACTCGCAATTATCTAATTTTCATTGCGGTCCTCCCAACTCGCAATAATCTTATTTTCATTGCGGTCCTCCCAACTCGCAAACTTTTTATTAACAGTGCGGTCCTCCCAACACGCAGACTTTTCCATACTGCGGTCCTCCCAACACGCAGCCTTTTCTGATTTGCGGTCCTCCCAACTCGCAAATTTCTTTTATATTGCGGTCCTCCCAACACGCATGTTTTTTCCTTGTTGCGGTCCTCCCAACTCGCAACCTTCCCAAAGTCACTGGGGTCCTACAGACAAGCAGTTTTTTTTTATTATCCTCAACTCAAGGTCTCTGGCTTAGTATTTCCAATGTCACAAAAATTCACCAAACTGTAGATTTGGCAACACTGCTCACTAAATTTTCACACTAACACACTACTTTCTTACGACAAAATCACTTGATTCTCTTTTGTTCACTTTAGCACTCCGGTGGGTGATTTCCGTAGAGATATTTGTTTGAGTTGAAAGCAATGCAGGTGCAGGAACAAAAAAAATCAATTACGGTCCTGTTTCGGTCGCCAAATGTGCAACTTCGTTTGCCACACGAAATCACCCACCGGTTGCTGATCCGATCCGATGCTGACTGACGCTTGCATTGTAGCTCGTACGCATACTAATGAGGGAGATTCTTATGCCTACCCTGAGAGAATGTGCTTACACATTCATACGTCCATTGGCGTCCCACACAAGTATTATCTTAATTTTCTGTTATTCTAGAAAATTAAGGAAGTTAGAAAACTTGAAAAGTTTATGAAAACGAAAAGATGTATAAAAAGGAATAATAATGAAAGGTAAAACAGATTTTCAAAAACTCTTAAGAATTAAATAAATAAATAAAAAATCATGTCAAAAATTGAAAAAAAATTAAGAAAATTAAAAAAAATAAATTTGCAAAATAAGTGAGTATAAGGAAATCAAAATAATAATAAAAAAAAATAAATAAAATTCAGGAAAGGAAAAACAAAAAGAAATGAAAATTTCTATAGGAATATAGAAGTTTTATGAAACTATTATATCGGTTATATCAGTAAATTTTTATATTTTTTGAGAAAGAATTTTTAAGAATTTAAAGATTATAGAAGTATAGAAGATTAGAATTTGGTGAACGATGTTAAAAATTAGGAAGGGGTAATTTTATTTTGAAAACTTTTCATCACATTTCATCTCTTTGTTCCCGAAATAAAAAATTAGATATCAAGAGAATTAAAAAAAAACAGTAAACTATCAGAGAATTTTGATAATCAAGAATTTTAAAACATTGAAAAAAAAAGAAAAAAGCGATTCAATCATGAAAATAAGGAAAGAGAAAAATCTATAGAAAAATTAAAAAGCTAGAATTTAAACACAATTGAAAGAATTCGGAAAATAAAACAAATCAAGAAGGTTGAGAAATGTATAAAATGAAGAGATATATAAAAAAATGAGAAATCGAAGAATATTCTGGCTTAGTTGCCAGACATGGTTTAGCAATTCCAAATCGAATCTTGGATCCCACAAAATCTTAAATTGAATTATAATTTTTACGATAAATTTCACACAAGCCTTTTAAATTGCCATCATTTTTTGCTTCGGATATTCGAGCAAGAGAGTCGGTCTAGTAATTTTCGATAACACGATCACGACAATGAGACACAAGCAACTCTTGGATAGAAAACGTCGTCTTCCGTATTTTCACCTTCCACTTCTTCCGCTAATTAGAATTTCATAATAGCGTATCGTTAATTGATGTTTTGTTTTTGGAATGGAAACTACGTGCGTTGGAAAACGTAGGCCTACAAATATTATCGACTGCTTGAACCATTCGTTGCATTTTACCTGCTGTGACAATACTGTTTTACCCCATTGAAAGAGATTAATATTCTCTTGGTGTAGGGAGTAGGGATATTTCCCTAATCTTTGTCTTATAATTTAGAATTTTGAATAACAACTAGTATCAGAATTAAAATTTGATCTAAAAGAATGATCGATTAAGTCCGAATACGTTTGGATTTAAATAAAAAACAATCCAACTGATTTAAAAGAAAAGTTATGAAGGGACAAATAATAGTAAAATTAGAACTGTCAAAATCAGTCCTTTCAGAAGGGTATATTCTTTAAAAGTCTGTAAAATACTCAATTTATTTCATGGTAATTTAACAATTTAACCAAACGATTTAGTAGGAAACATGAAACAAGAAACTCAACAAGTGGTTTTCGCAAACTGCGAGAAGCTTCGAAGCTCAATATTGCACCCAACGCTTGCATGCAACCCCACGGCAGGCGAAATATTTCACACATGCAATTCATCGAAATTTTTCACGCCAAGCTTTCTGTTGCGGTTGCAAGATTTCTTTCAAATCTTTTAAATTGGCACATGCAGGTGGCAGCACTAGTCATGGATAATGTTCGGCACTAGATGAGAATAATTTTTTATTTTCGATTAACATTTATTGAGACATATGAGTTGTGATAAGTTCGAAAACTGACAAAGAAAGGTTTTTTTCATCATATTTAGATTGTCAGTTAACAAATATTGACAACAAAGGTAGCTTTCAAAGTCTTGAATGGGACGTAAAAGGAGAAAATGATTCTTTTCGTTAGTTATGATGAGCACGTGTTTCGAAACACGTGTGACACTTTTTATAGTTCTCAAGCCAAATTGAGAATGTTGTTGGCTTTCTTTATGTCGTTTACATGTCCCTCGATTTGAACGTACCTGAAAATAAAGACGTAGAGGTTTACAAAATAGTGACAGAATTCCTTAGAGTTAAAAAAGAGAAAAAAAACTCACATCTCGCTGATGATGTGTTTGATGATTTCCTCCTGTTTGCTGGGCAGCGAAACGATCCGTTCGTTTTCCGACTTTTGTTTCTGTTCGATCTGTACCTGCTGGGTGGTGATCTTTTGCTTGGCCAGGTCCACATTCTTCTGCAGCTTCTTGGTGGCTCGGGAGATGTTGTCGATCATCTCGGCGTAGGTTTTTTCTGAGAAGGATCCCTTCGGTAGTCGAAGGGTGGCAAGGCGAACCACTTCTTGAGCTCTGTTGGTGGATTGGAAATAATAATCAGTAAGTCTTTTTTTGTTTACTAAACTATGTAAGTCAATTGTTACCTTTTAAAGAGCGCGCTCTGTTTATCGCAGATATCCTCGTAGTTCTCGGCCAAACGTTCCGCCTTCTCTCGGATTTCCTGTTTCTCCAACTGAAGTTGACTGATTTCATCGAGCTGTTGTTCTTTGAGAAGCTTCAGTACATGAACTCGTCGGGCGATCTCCTGACGGGCTTTTTCATGTTTTACAAAGTAATGCTCTCGAAGCATACGAGTGGCTTGTGTCAGCAGTTCGAACGACTCTTGGGCGGAAGGTTCGGTTGATTTGTCCAGCTTAAGAATGGGCTGCGTTGTACCGGACTTCAGGATCGATTGGATGCGATCCTGGAAGGAGTCTTTTAGTAAATTTCTCAAAGGCGAGTCTGTTCCATTAGAGGACTTCGCAGACGTTTGTACTTTGATGTCGCGAATCATGCTGTGATCGGCAATAAGATCTAAGCTCACAACCTGACCGGAGGCCAGCTGAAGCACATGTCCCGAAGGGGACTGTAAAAGGGCAAACCCTAGAATGGGGTTCGAATTCTTACTTTGGAATGCCTTGGTACAGACAACGTACTCAGCATTGCTATGCGTGTTAAAAAGTGGATACTTATCGGTAGTATCTTCCAGGCTTTCAACAAACTGGGACAGTTGTCTGGTGAAGTCCAGCGTTATTGCATGTAAACCCGCATTGTGGTAGGCAAAATAACGAGATTCATTCAGAAGATCCTTCTTCAAATGAATAGGACAGGAGTAGGATCGTGTTTCGTCAACTCCAGTCAGTCCAAGCTCGAGTTCAACCGTTTCCAGCACTTGCAAGTACCACTCACATGGGTAAATCACCAAACTTGAATCCAGTTCCGTGAAGGAACGTTCTTCGGGATCTTGAACCTCCAACATCAGCGCGTGGTGGGTCTTTCCGTTGCTTTCTGCAATGATAATCGTGGGGGGAAGCGACGGAACAACGACCAGGGAACAGGAATCCAATCCATAGTTGTCATTCACTTGTGGCAAGATTGAAAGTGGTCCTTGCAGTTTGGGCCTGTCCGAATCAATTCCGGCGCATAGAATGTACACGTTTCCGTCACCCCGGAGGATCACGATGGGCCATTCGACTTTTTGCTGTAATTAAAAAATGATTAAAAACATGAAATTTGATCCGGAATCTGAAATTTGAAGCGGGAATTTGAATCTGAATCGGAAATCTAAACTTTTGACAATTGAGTCTTTTTTGTGATTTTTGTCAATTTGGTCAAATTCGTTAATATTGTCAATCTTGTTGATTTTGTCAATTTAGTCAATTTTGTCAAATTGGTGTTTTTCTTTTTGTCTTATTTTTTCACATTTGTCATTTATGTCAGTTTTGTCAATTTTCTTAATCTTGTCTGCTCTATTACATTTGTAATTTTTGTCAATTTTCTCAATTTTGTTTATTTTATCAATTTTTTTAATTTGGTCTTTTTTATTTTGTAGTCTTTTTTGTCTTTTCTGTAATTTTTGTCAATTTTATTTATATTGTCAATAATTAAAATTTTGTCAATTTTCTAAATTTTGTCAATTTTCAAAATTTTGTCAATTTTCTTAATTTTATCTGTTTTGTCAATTCTTTCAACTTTGTAAATTTGGTCAATTTTTTCTTTTGTGTCTTTCTGTGATTTTTGTCAATTTTAAAAATTTTGTCCATTTTGTCGTTTTTGTCAACTTTGTTAATTTTTGTCAATTTTGTCAAGGTTATCGATTTTATTTTTTGTTTTTTTTTTGTCTTTTTTGTCTTTTATGACAAATTTGTCATTTTTTTTTAATTTGTCAATTTTGTCAATTTTGACAATTTGTCATTTTTGCCATTTACGTCATTTTTGTCAATTTTATCAATTTAGTTTTTTTTTTGTATTTTTAGTCTATTCTGTCTTTTCTATACATTTTCTCAAGTTTATTTATTTTGTCCATTCAATGAAATTAGTAAAATTTGTGATTTTTTTCAATAATGTCAATTTTGTTAGATTTGTCAGTTTTTGTTATTTAAGTCAATTAGGTCTGTTTTGCTCTTTTGTCATTTTCATCAATTTTGCCAATTTTGTATTTTTTTCTTTTTTGTCTTTTTTGTCTTTTTTGTCTTTTTTGTATTTTATTCTTTTTTGTCTTTTTTGTCTTTTCTGTCTTTTTTGTCTTTTTTGTCTTTTCTGTCTTTTCTGTCTTTTTTGTCTTTTTTGTCTTTTTTGTCTTTTTTGTCTTTTTTGTCTTTTTTGACTTTTTTGTCTTTTTTGTCTTTTTTGTCTTTTTTGTCTTTTTTGTCTTTTTTGTCTTTTTTGTCTTTTTTGTCTTTTTTGTCTTTTTTGTCTTTTTTGTCTTTTTTGTCTTTTTTGTCTTTTTTGTCTTTTTTGTCTTTTTTGTCTTTTTTGTCTTTTTTGTCTTTTTTGTCTTTTTTGTCTTTTTTGTCTTTTTTGTCTTTTTTGTCTTTTTTGTCTTTTTTGTCTTTTTTGTCTTTTTTGTCTTTTTTGTCTTTTTTGTCTTTTTTGTCTTTTTTGTCTTTTTTGTCTTTTTTGTCTTTTTTGTCTTTTTTGTCTTTTTTGTCTTTTTTGTCTTTTTTGTCTTTTTTGTCTTTTTTGTCTTTTTTGTCTTTTTTGTCTTTTTTGTCTTTTTTGTCTTTTTTGTCTTTTTTGTCTTTTTTGTCTTTTTTGTCTTTTTTGTCTTTTTTGTCTTTTTTGTCTTTTTTGTCTTTTTTGTCTTTTTTGTCTTTTTTGTCTTTTTTGTCTTTTTTGTCTTTTTTGTCTTTTTTGTCTTTTTTGTCTTTTTTGTCTTTTTTGTCTTTTTTGTCTTTTTTGTCTTTTTTGTCTTTTTTGTCTTTTTTGTCTTTTTTGTCTTTTTTGTCTTTTTTGTCTTTTTTGTCTTTTTTGTCTTTTTTGTCTTTTTTGTCTTTTTTGTCTTTTTTGTCTTTTTTGTCTTTTTTGTCTTTTTTGTCTTTTTTGTCTTTTTTGTCTTTTTTGTCTTTTTTGTCTTTTTTGTCTTTTTTGTCTTTTTTGTCTTTTTTGTCTTTTTTGTCTTTTTTGTCTTTTTTGTCTTTTTTGTCTTTTTTGTCTTTTTTGGAATCCAAAATTAATCTAAAATTTGAAAATGAAATCTGAAATCTAAATCTACAGCGTAAATCTGAATCTTCAAAATGATTCTGATAACTGAATTTGAAATTTGAATCTGTTAACTCTCATCCGCCCCCGAAATTTTTACCCGATACATTCCTTGAAGTGTCAATTTGACACTCCTGACTAAAACTAATATACTCTCTTATTACCCAACCGATTTGAAAACCTCGTAATGTAACTCAAATATGTGTCTCAGACATAATTCACCTACAACACTTCAATTTTCCGTTATATAAAGTCTAAGCAAAAAAATCCGAAAAAACATGCTTCGAAAAAAAGACTGTAGATCAGCTACGGAATTCTTAAAAATATGTATTAGTGTCCAAGAAAGATGAAGTTAGAAGCTATACGTTGCATATAAGGATGTATTTTTTTGAAATTTGAAATTTTTTGAAAAGATTTTTTTTAAGATCATGTCCACAAATAAGGTAAAAAATTGGTTAAAACCGTGCTTTTCAATCAATGAACCGTCAAAAAAATTTAAGTCACATCAGATAAATTTTGAAAGGAGGATTGGGAAGTTGACGTAATTTGGCACATTTAAGAAATTTTTAGATTGTCAAAAAACGAAACACAGATTTTTTTTATAAATTTTCACAAAAAGCAATTTTTTTGACTTTTTGTCAATTTTTCAATTTTTCCTGATTTTATTTAAAATATTTTATTTCCATTCATTGAAGAAAGAACCGCAAAGGACAAACAAAAAAATGGAAAAAGTGTTGTAAAAACCATACTTTTCGTCAAAATGAAATGAGGATTGGAAAGTTGACGTAATTTTCCACTTTTTAGCATTTTTAGACTGTCACAGACACGGAATTTTTGATGAATTTTCAAAGGTAGCTGCCCCTAGAACTTTTTGTCAATTTGCATTTTTTTTCAGATTTTCTTGCAAAAAATTTGATATCCATTCATTAAAGAAAGAACCGCAAATGACAAACATCAATAAGGGTCCGTCCATAAATGATGTCACGCAAAATTTGGAAAAAAATTGACCCCCTCTCCCCCCCTTGTCACATATTGTCACAACTTCCGTCACCCCCCCTTTTTGTATTACGTCACGTTTTCATCAACCCCCCCTCCCCCTGGGATAAAATTTTGAACTCTTTAGAAATTTGATTAAAAATGTATCTTAATTTTAAATTCATCAGTTTTATTCGAAGAATTGAAAAAAAGGTTTCAACTTTTAATAAGCCTTTGAGAATAGCCAAGCATTCCTCGTCACGTTTTGCCACAATTTAAGTGTTCTTGTAAACTTTCTTATGCTCATAAAGTTTACGTAGTATAATCTTATTGAATTTAGGATAAAATTATTTGTTATTGTTTTGCCTTTTTTTTGTAACAATATGTGATGTCACATTCAAACTGACCCCCCCTCCCCCCATGTCACAAATTGTCACAAAAATCGAAACCCCCTCTCCCCCCCTAACGCGTGACATCATTTATGGACGGCCCCTAAGCATAAATATATCATGGAAATCAAAATTGACCCCCAATCGATTTAATTAACCTTCCAAAGCCGTTCGCAAAATTTCCGTAAAAATCTATTTTTGATAAATTTGACCTGCAGTTTACGTACGTTCTCCTGGCCGCAAGTATTGACCGATTTCGATGAATTTTAATTCATTGTATAGATAATTTATTCTAGTTTCTCAATATTGAAAAATAAAGTCGAAATATTTTACGAAATCACCAATAGCTGATTTCGAATGAAAAAAGTCCCGAAAAAGAGCTCTTTTTAGAATGCCTATAACTTGAGACAGGTTCCAAATATTGCGCTGATTTTATAATATTTGGAATTGTCAAGAATAAATCTATCCATGGATGTATAAATTTTTGGTGGTCCAAAGGAAGTTTTGGCCGCTATCCCGGAACTTCCGGTAGAAAAAATTCTTACTTCAAAAAAGTCATCCAATTTTGGCTTTGCATTGCTGTATCTCGGTTACCAATGGATCGATTCTCTAAATTCAAATTTTAGTTTTTTTTCGTAAACTTTATTATTATTTTTGTAGAACATAGTTGGTTCCTCAAAAATCTCAGTTGTTCAGTATATGGTAATGAAACTCACATCTTTTCTGTCATTTTTCAAACTCCCCCTCGTGTCGGTGGGTTTACGCCATTTTGTTAGCGTGATTTCTCGAAAATTTGAACTCAAATTGGTCACTTTTTATATACCTAGAGATTCATTAGAATCTCCTCTTTCGATTGACATACATTTTGTGTGGTGTTTTGAAAATTTGTAGCAACGTTTTTCGAATTTACTGAAAGCTGCCAGATTTCAACCACTTTGGTCCACGTTTTCAGCAGGTTGGTGTACAAATCTCGCACCCCTCACGTAGCCGCGGGAGAAACAAATCCTGTAGCTCTCTTTTTGTCGCTCACCAAATCTACCACCCAAGCCAGCAGCAGGAGGAACTGCCGTCTCGCCGCGTGGTTTGTTGATTGATTGTGCTGATGCTGATGCCTCTTTGCGTAGTAAATGTTTTAATTTTAAAATAGAGAAAGATTATTTTTCCAAATTGGAATAAGCTTCTTGAATCTTTTCAGATATTTTATCATTAGAATTCTTCAGTGATACATTTGTTTTGAATGTTATCATGATTCTTTTCTGAATTTTCTGAATTTAGAATTCTTCAGTGATACATTTGTTTTGAATGTTATCATGATTCTTTTCTTTTATTTCAAGCAGTGTCTACTGCAGGAGACACAAAATCTATGATTCAAGTAACAAATATTCTGAAATTTTAATCAGAAACTTTAATCAGAAATCGGAATTTGAATCGGAATCTGAAATTGGAATCTAAAATTTGAAATTGAATCTGAATCCGAAATCGAAATCTGAATTCTGAATCTGAAATCTGAAATCGAAATATGAATCTGAAATCTGAAATCTGAATCTGAAATCTGAATCTGAAATCTGAATCTGAAATCTGAATCTGAAATCTGAATCTGAAATCTGAATCTGAAATCTGAATCTGAAATCTGAATCTGAAATCTGAATCTGAAATCTGAATCTGAAATCTGAATCTGAAATCTGAATCTGAAATCTGAATCTGAAATCTGAATCTGAAATCTGAATCTGAAATCTGAATCTGAAATCTGAATCTGAAATCTGAATCTGAAATCTGAATCTGAAATCTGAAATCTAAATCTGAAATCTGAATCTGAAATCTGAATCTGAAATCTGAATCTGAAATCTGAATCTGAAATCTGAAATCTGAATCTGAGATCTGTATCTGAATCTGAAATCTGAATCTGAAATCGAATCTTGAAATTTAAATCTGATATCTGAATCTGAAATCTTAAATCTGCAATCTGAAATCTGTAATCTGAATCTGAAATCATGGACGTGAACTTTAGAAATGTTACCCATCTATTAAAATATTATATCAAAAAAGATTCAAGCAATTCCTATAACAATAAAGCATTCATTTCGTTATCAGCATCAGCACAATCAATCAACAAACCACGCGGCGAGACGGCAGTTCCTTCTGCTGCAGGGTTGGGTGGTAGATTTGGTGAGCGACAAAAAGAGAGCTACAGGATTTGTTTCTCCCGCGGCTACGTGAGGGGTGCGAGATTTGTACACCAACCTGCTGAAAATGTGGGCCAAACTGGTTGAAATCTGGCAGCTTTCAGTAAATTCGAAAAACGTTGCTACAAATTTTCAAAACACCACACAAAATGTATGTCAATCGAAAGAGAAGATTCTAATGAATCTCTAGGTATATAAAAAGTGACCAATTTGAGTTCAAATTTTCGAGAAATCACGCTAACAAAATCGCGTAAGCCCACCGACACGAGGGGGAGTTTGAAAAATAACAAAAAAGATGTGAGTTTCATTACCATATACTGAACAACTGAGATTTTTGAGGAACCAACTATGTTCTACGAAAATAATAATAAAGTTTACGAAAAAAAACTAAAATTTGAATTTAGAGAATCGATCCATTGGTAACCGAGATACAGCAATGCAAAGCCAAAATTGGGTGACTTTTTTGAAGTAAGAATTTTTTCTACCGGAAGTTCCGGGATAGCGGCCAAAACTTCCTTTGGACCACCAAAAATTTATACATCCATGGATAGATTTATTCTTGACAATTCCAAATATTATAAAATCAGCGCAATATTTGGAACCTGTCTCAAGTTATAGGCATTCTAAAAAGAGCTCTTTTTCGGGACTTTTTTCATTCGGAACCAGCTGCTGGTGATTTCGTAAAATATTTCGACTTTATTTTTCAATATTGAGAAACTAGAATAAATTATCTATACAATGAATTAAAATTCATCGAAATCGGTCAATATTTGCGGCCAGGGGAACTTGCGCAAACTCTCGGGTCATATAGACCCGAACAGCCTAATTACGGATTTTTTTGAGGGAGCACTTCCGGTTGTCACAGGAAGTTGCCTGGTACTACAAAATGTGTATTTCGTGATTCCCCAGGGAGGTTTTTAAAATCAAATTTTTGCGATTTTTTCTCGAAGAGTTATGATGATTTGAATGTGCGCTTCGGGTCATATTGACCCGAACGACTTTGGAAGGTTAACTATGTTTGTTCAAATCTTGAAATATTCTTACAAAATGGACATAACATTTGCCAATAAAGACCGTAATACTTGTTAAAAAGGAAAACTGAATTTGGATTGTAGGATATCTAAAATCAGAATCTTAAACCAGAATCTAAAAATTTAACTTCTGAAAGCACCCTTTAAATTATGCAATTTAAAAGGAGTACGTCATGCTTCAAGTGAAAACTCGAAAGAATAAGTGATGATACGGAGATTTTCAAAACTCATTAGAAAAGTGACACTTGCCAAACAATCGCCGGTCATTGGAAAGTAGCATGCCATGGATGGAATGCAGGCAGCCTGGCCATGTCTCTAGCCCTAAATCCGGCACACAAAACGCCTACTAAGCTAAGCAAACATAAAATGCACCGTTTTCTGTCCGCAGATCCTTTACTTGGTCCGAGTCTCTCTATCTAGTCTAGTAGAGCATAGGTATAGCATAAAAGTTCTTTTACCTGTTCATTGGAGGTGCCACCCAATCTTTTGCTGCCGGACACGTATCTGTTGCTGCTGCTGCTGATGCTTGTCCTTCCACGAACGTCACTGCCACAATTGGCGACCACACGTGGCGGTGCAATGTCAAAATCAACGGCCGTGTCACCGAGGCTGCCGAGATAGTCCACCACCAGTTTGGCTGACGAAGGGGTTGCCGTTACCGAGTTTTCTCCACCATCCGCTAGGCTTCCGCTGCTGACGTTGGCCTTTGTCGTTGTCGTTTTGGGGCCACTTCCGGCCACGCCACCACTGGTGTTGCTAATAAGCATCGGCGAAGGTCCTACGCGCCAAACGTGACGGAGCGAGTCCACATCGTAGACGCTGGTTGTTTGGTTGGGCGAAACGATAAAAGTGAAGAGAAAGTGTTAGGCACGGTGGTTAAGAGATCATGTTTCGGGGTTTTGTGCTGCTAGGCCCACTATAAGAGTAGGAATATTTGGTGGGATGTTGAATCAAGTCGGAGGCTGAGCTGATTCTGATTAGAGCTTATCCTCTAATCCGGTGCCGACTGGTGTCCTGTTGAATCATTCGAGGCTTTCTCTAAGGGAAGAAAACCTCTTACCTAAGTGATATTTGAAATACCGGCAGACACATTTTGAAAATTATTTTCATTAATTTTACAGTGATTATCTCCATTTAAAAATCAGAAATAAAGTTTAGTTCTGATACAGTGAGCGAAATAAGAATAGTACCACTATGTTTTTTGCTTGTTAAAACATGAATGATTGAAAATCAAGAAAATTTTCTTCTACAGTTTATTCTGAATTGTTTAACGGATAAATCAAGCATAAGTTTACTTTTTTTTAGACGTAGCAATTGGCGTTGAGGACCAAAAATGTGAAAAAAGGGTGCGGGGTGGTCGCGGTACACCTCAGGTGAAAATTAAAATTAAAAATCATATTTCGTCAACAACTCAAAAAAGCGACATAAGTTGGTTTTGTAACATGGTGAAATCGATGGGAAGGATTTTGAACTGGTCTTAGTGTTCAAAACCTCTTATATTTTTTTGAATTTTGACTGCCCCGATTTTCACCGCGGAAATGTTCTAATATTGGGATCGGGATTGGGAATCGAAATAACATCAGTTTTAAGAAGCTTTGAACACTGAGATTGGTTCAGAATTCAGCTGTTCTGCAAACTTTAGAGGTGAATCAAGTTATTTCCATTGACACATTTTTTCTACACTTATTATAGCTTTGTTATGCAGAAATATGTAGATTTGATTTCAATGAAGATGTTTTCAAATCTGTAAAGGAACGGAACTAGAAATTATTAGGGCATTAGCAAAGTGCCTTTGTTTCGAATATTTATTTTAAAAAATTATGCCGTTTTGAATTCGAAGTATTTGTAAGATTTTATCTAAAACCTTTAGCTCTGATGATATTGCGTTTTTAAATTAAAAAATTATTAAGTTTCGAGTAAAATCAATCATTGATAACGAATGAACCGTCAACCCTCTTGAAAATCAAAAACAGATTTCAAATCTTGTTATTATCCTCCATTTGATCGAGAATTAAGATATTAACTAACCATTAGAGTTTCAGAGAAACAAATGAGAAACTAAAAAAAAACCCCGGTTTTCTCAAAAGTCGCAGTCTTCGGAATGGGTACAAAACTTTCGATTTCTCACTTCTTTCGAGTATCATAGAAATTTTCTATTTTTTGATAATAGATTTTAAAAAGATTTTAACCTTTTTTTAAGTTAATCTTTGAATCTTAAAAATTGTAACTTTTAGAAAAAAAAGCAGTTTTAGACTTAACGCCCTCAAATAAGTTGAAATTAGCTCTTAAACCTTTGGCACCACGGAAAAATGTGAATTCACTTACCTTGTATTATCCAACAAAAGAAAAAAAGGAGTAAAACCAATCAATTCTCATGCAATAATTTAATTATTTTGTATGTTTGTTGAAACAAAACCTCTTTAAAAAATTCAAATACAATGATATTTTTTGAAGTATTTTACTCAAAACACAAATATTTTTAAAAGGAGGTACCATGCAATGTTGAATAAATATTTTAAGCTTTGTGTCTTAAAACACTTTCATTAAAAGGCTCTAATAAAAGCTTTACAGTGGTCACATAAAGTCTTATTTCAAGGGCATTTCAAGTAAATTTTAACTGAAATATTCATTAATTTTTTTTTACGAATCAGGTAAAAATCAGTTCATTCGCAATTTTTGTAGACATTCATAGTTTTCGTAACATATTCAAGGTTTAAAAACTGTAATTTGAAGTTCTCTGGATCAATTATGACCATGATGATAAACTATGTATCGAGAAAATTAAATTTAAAAAATCAACCTAAAATACAGTTCCCGGATGATTTTTTTCCCAAACAGAGCTGTTTGACAGAAAATCGTTCCCTCAAATTTTAAGAGATGTCGAATTTGTTGTTATTATGCTGTATAAAAAACCGTGCCATGCATAAAGCTGATTTGTAGATTCAGTTTTTCAATTTCTGCCTTGTTTTAATTCTTGAATACTATCACTGGATAGTTATGATAATAACACAATTTTGATATCTGGGTTCCGGTGAAAATTGAGTTTTAAACACAAAATCAATTGACGAGAGAAACGAGTAGTTTTTAAATTTCACAACTTATGATTCTGTAACCACACAATTCCCGTTTATTCCCAGTTTTCCCGGTTTGTACCGACCCTGTATCCGACCTATGTCTATAAAATTTAAAATTTACGTATTTTTTAGATGTTTGCGATGCAAGAGAAAAAGAAAAAAAAATTGCACAGTTTCCTTTAAAATACATCATTATCAAATTGATAGTTGACAAAACCGTTGAATAATCAAAGAATCAAAAGTATGCAAACACTGTCAGATTGTCCACAAAGTTCAAATCAAGCATTGGAATATATCCATTTTCACAATTTTCAATTTTGAATAAGCGACGAAACTAAGTGTAAATTGCTGAAATTTTTCAAAAAAAATTCTCCAATAAGCTGAAAGTTTCACCTTGTTATGAGTCTTTCAAACCTAACCTCAAATAACATTTTTTGCTAGTTCCAGAGCTCGTAAGCTGTATACCGTAGGCAATGAGACAGATGATTTCTAATGGCCGGCAAAACTTATAAAAAAACCCAATTTCAAACGAATTCCAGCGTTTGAATCCTATAACATGTCTGCTCGTAGCAAGGTCCTTAGCATACTAAAGTATGTACATTAGACCGCTGCAAAAAATGACATTTTGCTCCCTTATGTTTTTTCCATGACTTTTGGGTCATCAAGCATCCGTGTTAAATCTGAGCTGAGTTGCTTGATTCCTGAGTAAGCGCAACGAATTTCTATTTTGTATGGAAATTTGTATGGAAAAAGAAATTTTTGCACATTAAATCATACAGAAAATTCAAATAAGCTTGAAATGAAGTCGGTTTTTAATTTTAGTTTTGACAATTCTTAAGCTTCATTTTTTGCGAACATGAAAAGTAGCTAAGAATTTCATGAAAAAAATTATAACCATTTCAAAATAAAAAATCTGAATCCATTGAAAAGTATTTAAAAATGGCAGACTTGCTAGAGCTTTTAATAATTGCATGAAATTTTTTTGCAATCTATATATATATATATATATATATATATATATATATATATATATATATATATATATATATATATATATATATATATATATATATATATATATATATATATATATATATATATATATATATATATATATATATATATATATATATATATATATATATATATATATATATATATATATATATATATATATATATATATATATATATATATATATATATATATATATATATATATATATATATATATATATATATATATATAATATATATATATATATAATATATATATATATTATATATATATATATATATATATATATATATATATATATATATATATATATATATATATATATATATATATATATATATATATATATATATATATATATATATATATATATATATATATATATATATATATATATATATATATATATACATATATATATATATATATATATATATATATATATATATATATATATATACATATATATATATATATATAAAAATGAATTTCTGTCTGTCTGTCTGTTCCCTATAGATTCGGAAACTACTGAACCGATTTGCGTGAAACTTGGCAGGTGGGGGTCTTGGAGGCAGGGGAAGGTTCCTATTATGGTTTCAGACCCCTCCTTCTCTCAATAAGGGAGGAAGGGGCCTCCCAAACAAAAGACAATTTTTTGCATAACTCGAGCACCCATCAAGCAAATGGTATCAAAATTGGCATGGGGTGGTATTTGGGTACGAGAAATATTTCTATGAATATTAGGTACCCC
Organism: Uranotaenia lowii; assembly: GCF_029784155.1. Lineage (NCBI taxonomy): Eukaryota > Metazoa > Arthropoda > Insecta > Diptera > Culicidae > Uranotaenia > Uranotaenia lowii. The sequence continues at coordinate 362,266,974 of NC_073693.1, forward strand.
TCCCTCCTCTCAGTGGGGTGATAGGAAGGGGGAGGGGGGCGACCTTACAATTTTTCATATAACTCGAAAACTAATCAAGAAATTGGAACCAAATTTGGCACGGGAAGGGATACAAAAAATATTGCAATGATTATTTGAGACCCCTCCCTCTTTCCAGTA